>NC_091938.1:2740000-3080000 GCF_041260155.1 Ptychodera flava
TTTTTTTTAAATTATCATAATTACTCATGGTATCATCAGTCATTTTAAACCTGAATTTCTTACTTTTTTGGAGACTTTACAGACACCAAAGAGAGCTTCAACCAAAATTGATGTAGTTGAAAAGGATAAAGCCATTTCAGTGCCAAACTCTGAACAAGTTTTAAATTGTCATAGATGAAAGGGTTCATTTGGAAAAATGAGTTGTTGTAACACCTTTTTTTAGTTGGTACTGTCAAATGGGGAAATAACTTACAATTTACCAGACAGGAGCATTTACTATTGATAAGTGTATGTCTTTGCTTTGCTGCATTTTGAAGATACATTGTTATTTTCTTTTAATGTGAACAGAATAAGCATACAGAAGCACTGCCACTCTATGAGAGAGCTTTGAAGATTTATGAAGATGCTTTGGGTCCAAATCATCCCAGAGTTGCAGAAACATTGCGTAATCTGGCTGTTCTCAGGTATGAACAGAATGACTTTGAGACTGCCGCCAAGCTCTACAGACGAGCCACTGATATCAAGGAGTTGGAGCAAGGTTTTGGAAATAAAGCGCCATCACGCAGATCATCCACATGTGGAGCATCAACAATGAGACATATACCTGTGTTACAGGCATTTTACACATAGTAGTGAACTTGTGTGTTTTTTTAGACATTGCTGTTACAAGCTTTCCTGTAGCTCAAATGAAATACAATGGTGTAGTTGCATTAGGTTGAGTGTGAATGGATATTCATAAATTGCATGGTTCCATTTGAAACCAAACATAGCTCATGTGAGACCTGTAAATTTTGTACATTGAGTATTTTATGTTAGAGTGTCATGTTTTGTCTAATGTACAAAGTGGGCCGTCCCTTAAGGTAAGATGCACCTGGAGGACAAATATTTGGACTCTGGAATTTGTACAATAGTTGGCTAGTCTGTCACTTGTATTGACTCATTTTAAAGTTAGTTGTGGAAATGAAGTTTTCACTGACTCGTCTTTGTGAAAATGGAACAATATGATTTTCCCCCCAGAGTTTACATAAGGATAGTGGCCATTTCAAGTTTCAAACATCAGTAAAGTTTAGCTAATTTGTTTCTCTAGTACCAAAGTTTGGACATTGACCCCTTATTTTTTTTATTCCCAATTTTGAAAGAGAATGGTTTGAAGTTTCCCTGTGGAAAGTTTGAGCAGAGATTAAATTCTTTCAGTTTTGAGGCATCTTTTACCTGAAAGAGCATTTTGGTGTACATAAACTGTCAGTACATGGGTAAGCAAGTGTGGTGATTCACAGAGTAAGATCATGCAAATACTTGCTTAGACCAATTGATATACAGTGAACAGTAGAATAAGTACAGGACTACCAGTCTATACAGTGGGACCACTTGACTACTCTAGCTGGTGGTCTTTGAAATCAACAAGTACAAAATAGATGTACTTAATCCTGATGTATTCACCGACGTCAAAACTAGAATTGCCTTTCAGCTGGTGTGTATTTTCTTGCTTGCTGGTTTCACAGCTGGCCCCAAATGACATTGTTGTAACGTTTTATCTATCAGCAAGAGACAATAACAATGTTATTCAATACAGTGTGAATGACATCCTTAAAAGACATAATAATACATGTAGGATATTGTCTTCTAATGAAGGCAATAATATTATTACTTCCTCCCAATGCCCAGTCATCACTGAAGGTACAAGACTGTTACTATTAATTATGATGTAAGTAACACTTTGGCCATGACCAAGAAGAGATAATATATTTATTAACCAGCAAGGACCATACATTTTGTTGAAGTCAGATGACAGTTTGTACCAGCCTTGTTGGTATGTTTGTAAATAGAATCTATAAGCAATGTGTATTTAAATCATAGCCTATAAATAACCTTTTCTTTGTTCTCCTGCAAGACAAGTTTTTAAAGTTACAGATAAATAACATATATGTACTTAATTCGGATATATGAGATCAAGCTTTGTTTTGTGTGTGTTTTGGGTTGTTTTTTGGTCAAACTGTGAGTAATGTGAGGAGCTGGCATCCTCTTTAAATATGGAAGTGGCAGCATGGCAGAAATAGATTGGTTATTTAAAGGACTCTGTCACATTAGAAGTGAAGTGTAGTGGCATAGTCTTTCTGTGGCATCTTTTAAACGTGATTGCAATACCAACAGTGAATATATGATCTTGCAATTGTGCACTGATCTTGTGAAATTGATGAGAAAGTCATATCATTTTCTGGAGGTCTGTTATGAATTTAAGTCATGAAGGTTAAAGGTATACAGTCACCTGTAATCTAAATATGCCCATATATGGTCAAAGGGGCATTCCTTGGTATTCAAAATGCCCATGTGAGGGTGCTGTTTTTAAAAAGTGGCCACCTGCTTAAAATCTGTGATTGGTTAGATTTTCTCTTTCCATGGTAACTGTGGCAAAATTGGAACAGGTGACAGTATACCTTTAAACTTTGGTCACTGGTACTCTTGTAGACTGACCTAGGCTAGGTGGTTCAATTGTGTTCAAACATTAGTGAGTGTATATGGCACTGCCTGGTGTTAGTGAAACACACCTTAAAGGGGAAGTTCACCAAGGATGATTTTTACCTATGTGCTAGCTTTGTGGTCACTTACCCCGGAAAAGCATATTTTCGCCATTTATAACTTGCACGATTTTTACAAAAACCGATAGAAATGGTACAGGAAGTTGCCCATGTAATTTGAATCATGGGAAAAAGCGCCAAGCTTGGAGCTTGCATAATGTGATATGGAAGGCACCATTTTCCCATGGGTATGGCATTGTCCACTCACCCATGCTTAAACCGGGCTGTGCGTATTTACATAACTTTTGTTTATACTGAGTATCCTTGCATAAACGATGAATCACTTATAATAAACTGTCCACTGTCAGATTTTGTGTTGCTGTTTACTACTGTGTTACTGTGAGTGGACAATGTGGGGGCCATACCCATCCGAAGATGGTCCCTTCCATATCACATGATGCAAGCTCCAAGTTTGGAGCTTTTTTCCCATGATTCAAATTACATGGGCAACTTCCTGTACTATTTTTATCGGTTTTTGTAAAAAATCGTGCGAGTTATAAATGGTGAAAATAGCTTTTCCGGGGTAAATGACCACAGAGCTACCACATATGTAAAAATCATCCTTGGTGAACTTCCCCTTAATTTTGTTGACTTTCTTGAATAGTATCAGTCAGCACAATGAACATGCCACTTCAAACAATGGCAGTGGAACATCTGAGGTCAAGGTCAATGCCAAGACCCCCCTCCCCCAATGATTGCAGGGTTCAAATATTGACTGTTGACATTGAAATACCATCGTTAAAAAATGTTGCAATAAAAGTGACATTCAGAAGATTTCAAAGTAGATGATTAGCTGTGGTTCACTGCATTTACATTATGTGACATTGTAAAATTTAAAATACATGTATGCATCCCATTTGCACCCACTTATTTTAAAGAAGAATATTCCATTCAGTAAGAGGGGGAGCAGCTTCATTATTGTATCCAAGTCACAGCCATTCCATGTATCTATAAATTATTTATGTCAACATAGATGATATTTTTCTACTATGAAAGATACAGATTGTATTTGTCTAAATGTTGTATGGTTTACAATGTTTAGAGGTGTATAATTCTATCGCCTTTATTCTGTTAAATGTTTAGAAGTCTTCCTAGACATGTTTTGAGATGATACATTTCTTTTGACTGAAATACAGTGTAGCAGTATAAACAAAGATATCATTGGCCAATAAAATCATGTGATTTGTATAAGCCAATTAAAATCCAGAGTTTTGGAAGATGGACTACACAGGTAGTCAAGAATATAATAGTCTTTGTTCTATCACTATTTATTTATTGTTTTCAACTGTTTGATAGAGAAAGAAACCTTGTAAAGTTCAGTGTATCTTTGAATAGCATGTGTGACCTGAAAATTTGAATTGTCACAAGTTAACCTTTGCCCTTTGCCCTGCCAACACCCATTCAGAGGTCATCTTAATTCAAAGAGACAGGAGAGGGAATTTTTTCCTTTTAAAGACATACTGGCTGATTGCTTTGGAAAACTTGCACCAGGACAAACAAGGCATCACTACAGTGGTGTTCAACCCTTATTCTATCAGGCCTGTCTCTTGCAATCTGTTGAATCATTGAGAGAAGCATTGAGCCAAAAGCTTAACATATTATCACGGACTTAACATGTATGTCATTGTGTGTAAGTAAAGTGTAACTATGTTTTCATGGTCCTCCAAATGCTGGTCTTTGTTAAAATGCAACATATGGGCCACAGTAGTTTGAACCAGCTTGACCTTATGGTGACATGTGAACTTGGCAGGATAAAGAGTTCATATATGCACAGCTAGAGTAACCATGATGTAGGGTTGGCAGAATGGGGAGTTAAGTCTGATTGGAATATTGGTATGGGCAAAGATAGAGGGACTTCACGTTCATGCAGTACATTATAACAAATTGTGTGATAGCTGAAAATTGCAAATTCTTGTCCTGCTTCAATAACAAAGTATGATGAAACAATAACTACTTAGCCTGCTAACACAGCGTCTACATACCTCAAATGCACCCATATTGTTATCATTTGAATTCCAGGCCAGACCCAAATTCACACATCAACAGTTATTACATTGCAGTCTACACATGTACAGGCTGAGGTGACAAGCTGAATACTGTGTATCTCAACATGCTTTGGGGAGTAGAACAAGAAACAGGAATTGATATTCAGAGGGAAAATAGTCACAAATCATCAAAAGTAGAGCTACTGGCTCTTTAAGGTGGTCACTGTGTGAGAATGGAGTACTGCTGTGCTGTATGATCATTGCTCATAGCAATGAGAGAAACCAGGGCTGGAGAAACCCAAGGGTTACAACTTGTGAAGTTTTAGTAACTTTGTGATTGTAATGTTATATATTGCTGACTTCTAAGAATGATCATGATTTTAAATTCCTGTACTACAAATTTATATTCACTTTAAAAATCTTTGATATTTGATCACAAACTGTATATGATTATTAATTTGTTTCTTTTAAATGCAGATATTTTTGTATTCTAATTATCTACATATCACTCTATGAAAATCAAAAAATCATTTTATGTGTAATAAATAGCAATTTATATGATAAGGAATGGCTGTTTGTGTCAATCTGTGTATTTCATTCATACACACACAGCAAGCAATGACAGCAGTCTGAGATAGGTGTAGCTACTGCTACAGCTAAATTCTTTTAGCATGTCATGAGTATAACTGCCTCACATGCTTTTGTGTAGTAGATAACTTCAGCTCATGATTTGTTACCAAATCATGATGTACACCATGATGTACACCATACAAGAGTCTTTTGCAAGATTCTTTAATCGTGGATACAAGTGCAGTCATTTTTCACTCTAAATTTTTATACACATTGTGTTTCAAAGGATAGTAAATTTCAGTATCACTGTATCAGTGGACACACCAATAACATAGGCATGAATATAGATATTTGACCTTTGACCTCACAGCTGTTGAATGCTAACATGGAAAATCTGACAAAAATTTTGACATTCTTTTGAAATGGAATATACTATGTTTTTGATTAATGCCAATTGAAATGGTATGATCCCAATGTAACACAATGTGTGGGGACCAGTCTATGAGCTCATTTGAAATACTTCTGCTGAATAACTTCAATTTCTTCAATGTGTGGGTTGAATTTTTATTCTCAGACTATTTCTTTACACTTAGCCGATGTGCTTGCTGGTTATCTATGGCACGTGATCACCCGCACGCAACCCAACACAAGTACAAGGCAGTCTGAAAACACTGTATTTTCTACTCATTTGTAAATTTGAACATACCAATTACTTATACCAGAATATATGTCAAGAGTACAGCATACACATATTTATTATCCCTCAATACCACATTTCATGGACAATATGACTGTTGTGCAATGCAATCAGACATAAATCCAGGTATTTATGAGTAACCGTTTATCTAGTTTACTCTTAAATCACCACATTTTGGTAAGTTTTGGCAGTGTTCAGTGTTGTAAGCTAGCTTTCATTGGAGCAACACCATTGACTGCAATTCATAAAGACAAAATGAACTTTAAAGTGGAACGCGCCTTGGGGACAGATAGTTGGACTCTCAAATTTCTACAATTCTTTTCTGATCTACCACTTGTTGGGGGCTCATTTAAAGCTCTTGGAAAACAAAAACCTTTCACCGTGTTAGATTTTCGAAAATAAAAAAATTTATTTTCCCCATACAGTTTACACAGGAATGGCGGCGAATTTTGAATTTCAAATATCACAAAATGTTTGGTAATTTGTTTCGATAGTTCCAAACGCACAGTGAACCCCAATTTTTGATAAGAGAATGTTGAAAGTTTCATACAGGAAAGTTTGAGTGAGAGTTTAAGGCTTTCACACTTTCGAGACGCATACTACCTTAATGATGAAAAGACTGCACAAATCCTGTGTTCGTACGTTCACAAGTTTCAACCTAATGAGGCAAATATTCCAATGTTGTATCTGCAGATGTTCTTTAGATAACACACGACAGGTGGCATTCAAACTAATATGTAAATTATCTATAGTTGACCGAATCATTACTAGTATACTGGTAAAGAAGTTTACCAGGTGTAAAAACAAGAGTTGACAGAGATTAAAATAACTGGGCATTATCTGTGACTTGATGAAAGTTATGAACTTAGTGAGAAAATATGGAAAAACCATTACGGTTGGTTTGATTTTATTAATGACAAGTTGAATTCAAAGAAGTTGCATATTCACTGCGGCCTTGTGTTATGCGCTCTGTGGATCAGTAACTTAAATATATTATACAATTGTACCGGTAACCTATGGAGTTTCAGTAAGTTTCGGTATCATTTGACACGGAGTCCAATAATTTTGACATGTAAGTACATTAACTGAAGGTGTTATTGGACGCTATCTGACATTTGTCCTCAAAACACCTTCACATCAACACAGGGAAAAAGGAGAGATGATTTTACATTTTTTAACAAAAAATTCTAAACATTCAGTACTTCACGAAGGTAATAGTGGATAATCCAAAACCTGTGAATTTGAGTGAAATTATGCTGCTGACCTACAATTTCTACCATATGCACTTCGCTGCGTGGGTTGAAATTTCATTCTGTGCACTTAGCAAATGCGCTGAACGTGTTCCAAGTTTGCTTGTGATTTGGGCATCCCAAAAACGCTTTAATTTTGATTTTTTCCCTGTTATATAAAAATTAAACTAAAAAGGTTTATAATAATAAGGTTATTCACAAAATACCGGGATTAATGTCCAAGTACATCGTACGCTACAGTATTGTCCTCCACACTTCACGTCTTGGACAATACCTCCGCTGCACAATGTACTCGGACATAAATCCCGGTATTTTGTGAATAACCGTATATTACAGTACAGAATGCCATCACATCCCTGACACATTTAAGTGATGCTGTCTACTACTGGTAAGATCTGACTGATCATACTTTTGCAAAATTCTAAACTTGTAAACGCCATTCTTTTCACCTTCACAACCCTGTTAATGTTATTATAGCATGAAGTCATACAAAAAAGATAAATAAACACACACACAAATAAATAAATAATAAAATATCTATTGAACCACTGACAAAGATTGATAACTTTACACCTGTTATGTTTTCATCTTGACATCACATGTAATACTGACATTCCAAATCAGCTTTCAACATTTCAACATGACACACCACAGTATTGGTGAGCAGTGTGTATTTTATTTTACACAAGACAAAGACATAAATTATATAGCTCATGACTATGTGGACATTTCAAGCCTCTGTCCTTGGCATCCCTATTGTATGTCATACAGCCAAAATACTGCTAAATTTGCCATGTGACAAAGTTGGATTTAATTTCAAAGTATTTCAGTTTTCTGACGAACATAAATTATTCAAAAAAAATAGACAAAAACTGTGTTTTTGAACACAGAGGTGTTACCATCCTCAATCAGACACAGAATGTCACTTTCATAATTCTGAGAGAGTGGAAACCTTGAAGGGAAATTTCATCGTATAAATCAGCTGAAATGATGAACAAACATGTTCAATGTTCAGTTACTCAAACAATTAGATTTCATATACATTTATTACAGCTGAAAATGTTTCCTTTGTCATTTTTACCCTCCTTGACAACTACATAGTATTAAGCGCAGCGATACTAACCATTGTCTACCAAATCAGTGCTGTGTACAGCACAGCACTGTAGAAATTGAATACAGTTCAACCATTGTTGTAGTGAACTTGACTTTCTATGCCATCCATATGCTATGGACAGCACAATGACATCAATGAAATGTGTTCTACTTGGGAAATGCCTTGTAGTGACTCAAATCTCTTCAGATTCTTGGATCTGTATTTAAGACATGAAAACTGTTGCAGTTGAAAACCAAAGCTCCAACAAGCTTTACATCTTGCAGGTTAATCCAGCCACCCTCCATCAGCGTGGATGACATTGGCTGGACAATCAATGTCAGTCACATGGTTCAATGATGAAATTTATATCCCTATTGAATAGGAGACAGATTCCATTACAGTCTGGAACCAACAATATGCAGCACAGCAGCTATATACTAATCAGTGTATACTAATCTACCGTACTCGTCCGAGTATAAGCCCCTGCTCGTGTATAAGCCCCCCTACTGATTTCAGAGGATTTTAGAAAATGCATTACATCCGTGTATAAGCCCCTACCCTAGTGTAACTCAAATACAGAAAGGCTAGGAGAGTATATTTGGTCATTTAACTTGGCAAAATTACTTTAAGATAATAAAGAAACCATTAAATGATGTTAAAACAATGGGAAACTGGAGTTCCCTTGACAGAACGTACGGAAAATGACACGTTTTCCCAGTACTATCTTGATTCTTTGACCCTACTCACCCCCGTCGCCTAAATAGAATAGTCTCACTCACGTCGGCCATTGTTCATTTTCATGCACAGCCTAGCCACGATGTTTTCATGCTTGAAACATGCAGTTTCTTTTGTTTGAAGCAATTATCCTTTCATTTGTGAAGACTTTTCCTGGTGACTATTACAATTTTCACTGCTATGTTGTTGTTTTCACAAGATGTAGACAGTTTGATACTGGAATATTGAGTTGCCTTTCCGTGTAAGCAATGCATGCCTGTTCACATTACTATTGATCAGCAGCATACATGACGTCTTTGTTTCAAGTTTGGGGGTTTTTTGACTCAGAATTTCACCAAAATGTCACTTCTGTGTTCAGAGATTGTACAATCAGTTTCTTTGGATGTGTAAGTCGATTTTGAAAGCGATAGAAAGATCGAGTGGTGTTGAAAAAAATCGTGCATAAAATTAGCATAAATTATGCGTCCATGCTAGATAACATGGGGTTGCTCGAGTATAAGCCCCTACCCTAGTTTTACAGCTGTTTAGTGTTGCCGAACCGGGGCTTATACTCGGACGAGTACGGTATATACAGTGAAACCTTAATAAAATTTCACCTGTCTGTTTAGGACACCTCAGTCTATATTTAACACTTTTTCCATTCCTGAAGGTGTCCTTAATAGATAGGTTTTACTGTACTGTATACTAACCAGTGTACACTGATCAGTATACCACTCAGTGTACACACCAACTGACATCTCATTCCAGGGTCTATGCTTACATGTATATTCTGTTCCTACATGAAGTGTTCATAAGATATGGCCAAGTTTCAGTAGGTGTACGTCATTTGCCTTGATGTTTGTAGAGTTGTCTTACAATCTGATATCTCATATCAACAAGTTACTTTACAATACACATTACAAAGTACATTGAAATGACTGTACCTCCTATGATACATCTAAAGGTGATTCAATGTGTAGATATTTTCATACCATTGACTTGAGGTGGAATACATTTCTGATTTAGGCTATGCAGTATGCTACACTGACATCATCAGAACAATTGTCTCTATACAGACCTAGTCAAAGTAGACATTTTTTCAAGTCACTTCAAACTTTTACACAGTTGGTCATTTGCCTAGTCAATTCTTCTTAAACCATTTGCCGTTGTACTTTGCACTGGGCAAAACAACATTGATACTATACTCCCCATTTTCTGCACATGGGTCAAACCATACTATTGTTCACACTGGAAGTATACCACATTGTGTGGGTGGTGGAATGGTAACAGATGCTTCAATCTGGCTATTTGCAAAAGCTGAGTTGTTTGATTGCATAAATATTCAAGAATTTAAAAACATTGATTTTGATCAAGCATTGAAGCAGAAGCGATGGCTATGATTAGTTCTTAAAATCTAATATTCACATAGATTTCATCTTTGCCATTAAATCTTCAAGACTTTCACCAGTATCTCCGACTTCCTCTGCAGCGTCCTGGTGAAGGAAAAGAAACAATTTAATGCAGAGAGAAAGAAGTTGGAGTTTATTATTTACATTGACACAATATGTTGAGAGATCATGTAGATATTTCTCGGGAATCATTCAATGAAAGTATCTGCACTCTTCAATGTTGAACTTCACTATGATCTCTACAGTAGCTACTGATTGTGTTACAATCATTATTACAGTCAAAACGTATTCATGGGATCCATCACATATTCTGAATAAAGTCTCTTTTAAGCTGGACTTACTGTCTTGTTGGGATCTGGTACATCATAAGCATACTGAAGACCTTTGGGCAATGATGGTGGATTGACATCTGAAGTGGATTCATCTTCTTGTGGATCTGACACTAATTCAATACCTATCAAGAGGAATGGGATGCATAAACTCACTGAATGATTGCTTGATATTAAACTGGAAAGCTTCTTAGTGAAAAGATTTTTCTTAAAAATCAGACTCTTGCAGTTTCTGCCATAGAACAGCTTGTATGAAGATCATTCAGATAACTAAAAGAAAGATGTAATTTCCGTTTGCAAAAATCAATAATTATCCACTCATCCTTTTGACTTGATGCCAGAAATTTCAGTGATTTTGAATTTTAAATTCAATAAATTTCAGACAATGTAGTTTCTTGATACAAAACTTGACAGGGTGAACCCTGCTTGGTTTTGCCCTTTGATTTCAATGTTCACGGGAGAAACATGAACCACTCTGAGAACTGCCACTGGCAGATGAACAGTCATACTGTAATACTCTACGGTAATCTTCTTGTATATCAATATCATCTACAAACTCACCAAATTCATTTGTTTCATGCAAGACTTCTTCAACTTTTTCTTCAACATTTTCTTCTTTTGGTTTAGCTGCCTCCTTTTCCTTTTAAAAAACCAAAAAAAACATCAATTTCACTGTAAGAGAACAATGTTAATATTAAGGTTATAATCCCTCTACACTTCGATCATAGCAGCAATTTTATAAGCAAAGTTGAAACTGTCTCAAAGATGCAGTTTAGATGTTGATATGGGTGTGACTTAATTTAGAGAATTCCAAGCCTTTGTGACACTGACCTTGAATTCCTGTTGCCTTTTCCTGCAAAAACTGTCATCACAGTTGGGATTTGGTTTCATTGTCATCATGGGAAAGAAATCTGTCATAGCACTGTATCCAAGATAGTAACTAACTGAACCAAACTCTAGCAGATATCTGAGAATGTACAAAGTAGAGAATGTTGACAATATAGCATACTTGGGATTTTTATCTGATGGTTTGTAAGAATATGTCATCAAGAGCATATTACTGTGTTGTTTCAATACACAGGCATCACTAAAATATTAAATCAAAGAGAATATATCACACTTGTCGATTCATCTGGTATTTAAACCTCTTAATCAGAATTGTTTGTTTAAATCGGAAGTTACAGGACTGTGGGCGCACAATAGGAGGATTACAGATGACGCGGCCATTTGCATACACTGGGTGGAAGTTTTTGAATTCTCATAGCATCGCTTTAACCGTATGTGACATGCAAAGAGGGGTCAAATGGTCCTACAGAGAACACATTTTGAAACATAAGTGTTTTCCAACAAAAAACAGAACATTTTTGCTGTTTCTTTTTGATTCAAGTTTTGTCGCTATATAATCACAGACATATGCAAGATTCAATGACAATGATCACCTGAATCACGGCAAAATTATGGGATTCTGGGACCAAACACGGCACGTCCAATCAGTAGCATGGCTTTTTTACATTTGCATAGATTTACGATAAAACGAGGAAGTTCCTGTTTTAATCAACAGTTACCCCGCTTCATGGCTAGTTCAAAATTTGGACAGCAAAACAGGATAGAAACAAAAAACGAATAAACGCAGTGAATATTCTGAGATGAAAAGCTGCTGTGTGTCAAGTGACTGTCATATGAAATCTACAAGACATTAATTCATTTTTACAGTTGTCTTGACGATGGATATTCAGCTATTATTACTGTGGACCAACATGAATTGTGAACAAACCAACTTTGAGAAAATTAAAAACCAACAAAGAGCTGTGAATACTTCTAAACTTACTTGAGCGTATTTTGAACAAGAAGACCTGCCACCACACCCATGGTTGTCGGTAGACTTGCTGCACAGACTCCTTCTCGTTTCAAAGTCTTTTCATCAATGTTTTCAGCGACTACAAGAGGCGGGGCACACTGCAAAGATGGAAAACAGATGATAAAATGATCTAATTCTGGAAAAGATCTCTGGATTATGCATCACAGCAGTGAGCAGTGTACTCTTTAAGTTAGTATGTGCCTCGAAAGTAAAAGATTTAAACTTTGCTCAAACTTTGCTCAAGGAATCATTCAACTTTCTCTTTCGAAATCAAGAATAAAAATTGGGGTCACAGTGCAGAGTTACCAATATTTGAAATTAAAAATGGCCGCGATCCCTGTGTTAATTCTAACACAGGGATGGATAAAAATAAAATTTTGTATTTTCAAAAAACTAAGACGTAAAAGTGTTCTTACGCCAAGAGCTTTAAAATGAACCCCTACAAGTGGTAGATCAGAAAAGAACTGTAAAAGTTTGAGAGTCTGACTATCTGTCCCTGAGGCATATTCTACCTTAATGAAATCAAAATAGATTTGTCATGTCTTACGACCCATCAAAGGTACAAAAGTGACGACTGTGACTGGTCCAATATTGGTAATGTCATCTCAAAACATAATTATAGCATTCTGGTATCTAAACTTGGATTTACATTGAACCCACACAAGCCAATCAATCATTTAAAGGTATACTGTCACCTGTTCCAATTTTGCCACAGTTACCATGGAAAGAGAAAATCTAACCAATCACAGATTTTAAGCGGATGGCCGCTTTTTAAAAACAGCGCCCTCATATGGGCATTTTGAATACCAAGGAACGCCCCTTTGACCATATATGGGCATATTAGATTACAGGTGACTGTATACCTTTAAGTGACCAGTGTATGTATTGCTGATTAGTCTGTCCATGTAAACATTATTTTAGATATTTACAATTTTATCTGGAGATGTTCAGTATTTTGTGAATACAAGGTTGTGATCACATTTTATCTGAAATATCTGTAGAAGTCAGATCATTCTACAGAACTTAAGCTGGTTGGTTTGTTGAGACTACAGCTGTTGGAAGAGCTAAGTGAATGAAATTAATGTTAGTACATAATGTATTAAATTTCAGAATTCACAATGGATTAATACCAACAAAAATGCACCTGAACAGAATAACATAAAATTTTATTTTTGTCTTTGAATGCTTTTATCTGCCACACGATGGCTTTATGAAACATATGGAAGTCCGTTCCTTTGTTTCTTTTTGTATTTTTTTTGTAACAAACATAGCATGCTCTTCCAGGACTTACCCGACATCTGGCGATTTTCTTCCTCAGATCTTAAAGTCATAATCAGAGTCAGGAATTCTGAAATGACTGGCACTAATCTAATACTGTGAAACTCTATATGGAGGTAAAGTTCTATAGAAGGCAAAAAAATACAGTTGAGTGAGGAAAGCTATAGACTTACTGCAAAGCATGCAGTCTCGCCAGGTTTTACCAGCTGTATATGGCCTGATACTGCATTTTCACTAACACCAGATTCTATCCAATTCTGGTTTAATTCATTACAAGCCTGCAATGGGAATGAAACCATGAATTAGTTTACTTCCTGAAATTGTACATAAACAGGATTCTAATTACATCTCATTAAAAGCTAAATGACAACCTGGAAAGAAAACTGGTTTTCTTTGGCTTCTTTATTCTAAAAACATTGCAGTTAATACCATTTTTACACACAGCATACTTCTTAAGGATGTCACTTTACCAACAAACTGACAAAATTACATTGGAAACAGTCTCTGACTGTTGTTGTACGGCTAATGAAAGCTGGATAGTGATTGAAATTTCAGTTTAAAAAATCGCCGCCATTGCAGGCAATGTTGATTTGATTTTCTTGGTTTTACAAAGAGATCAGAGTGATATTGAGAATTGACTGTGTCTACTTCACACACAACAACCAGTTCAATGTTGTAGATTTTACAGTTGGTATGAATATAAATCATTGAAATCTAGTTGCTAGCTGTTTACTTTGAGTTCAAAATGGACAGCTTGGTTTTAGACTATCACCGTTGTGAGCAGTTCATGTTCTTGATAAGAGATTTATTTTCATCAAAATACTGCATGTAGTACGTATGAGTGATTATGAGATCAACAATATGCTATAAGGTTGATTGTATTGATTGGGTGTTTTACCATCATACGATTACATCCACAAAGTAGAATATGTCACAGCTTGCTCAGCATATTAAAAAATAAATAAAGAGTTATTAAAAACACTGTAAAATGTGTGGATAAAAACAACATGGTGGATCATAAAGAATAATAACACGAGAAGCAAGAGCAATAAAAAAACCCACAGACATTTCCAGTACAACTCTTTATCATTGACAAAGATCACAACAAAAACATTTGGTTTTCATCACTCTAATGTTTTTTTAGTCTTCTGCACAGTATATTGTCAGTTTCCTCATTCAAGCTGACTGATTATAGACCAGCATGATGAAACACAATTCAGCTGATCATCGGAGGAAGACACTTACACATGCATGTCACAGAGCACCCATCAACCAGCTGTTACATGCTGATCTTATTCATCATACATCATCAAATCTTATAATCATCTGCTTGTGATCTACTTTCTTCATAAAACTGAATTATCACTTTACATGATCTGATTAAATTCATGAGTTATTTTGCGGAAGATCCTTTCCTCTACCATAAATTAGGTCTGAGTGGTCACTAGTGGACTAAAATAGTATTGCACATTAACCACTACAAACCTAGAGAGTGCTACTAATTTGGGTTAGGGAAACAGTAAGAAGCTAGGGGTCCCCAGAAGAAACTCCCTATTGTGTCCACTAATGTTCACTTGTGCCATACAGAGCACCTCTAACTGATGATGAATTTTGAAAAATAATAACTGCATTGTCTGCATCACTTACTGTATTAATTGCCATCCTAGCTTCAAAGTTATCAACACAGCTGAGTATTAAGTCGGCTGGTCCATCTCCCTGTAAATTACCATGGCTGAAAAAACGATCACTTTGTGAATACAACTACTTAAACAGCTACAGGGCTAGTGTGTAGTGTCCAGGAAGTTTTTCTATGATTAATTTGACAGAAACTTTGTTCTTTATATTGAATTATTTTGAAACAGCCAATCAGGTAGAGAATTGTCCTGGTTTGGACTCCCTAGGTTGCTGGAAATAATTACATACCAATCAGGTATGACCTTCAGAGCTGATGCACATTGCTAAGAATTACACATTCTGCAAATGCAATGTCACTGTTGACGGACAAAAACAAGTAATATAATGGCGTAAATGCTGTATGAAACAGAGGACTGCAGTGTGTGGGTGATGTACTACATTGACTTATGACAGAACTCTGCGCTGTAAATTCTGTTGATTTTGCATTAACTTTGAAGTAGCTGTTCAAATGAAACGCAATGGCTAGAGGTACAACATAGACAAAGTACTGTCCTGACCAAATACCTTGTTAGCAGCTCATAAGGTAGTAGAGGGTCCTACTACCTTATGAGCTGCTAACGAGATTGGCAGAACAAATTAATGAAGGGGATTAGGGAGGGCAATTAACAGATATAGACTGTTTTCTTTGAAATACTATCCACAGATAGCTAGGGTAAAGTAATAGGCTCACACTAGACACAGGTAAGGCTTGTATAATGAAAACAAAGTTTAATACTATAAGGTGTATTTTGTGAATAACCTTATTATTATACACCTTTTTAGTCCAACTTTACTTGAAAAAAGTCGAAATTAAGGCGTTTTTGGATGCTTCTGCACTGAGCGATCGCGAGCAGACTTGGAACGCGTTCAGGGCACAGAATGAAATTTCAACCCGCGCTGCGCAGTGCGCGTGGTAGAAATTTTATGTCAGCAGCATAATTTCACTCAAATTCACCGGTTTTGGACTGACCATGATTTGCTTTGTGAAGTACTGAATGTTAAGAAGTATTAATTGTTGTAAAAATGTAAAATATTCTCTTCTTTTTCCTCGCGTTGACGTAAAGGTGTTTTGAGGTCAAAGGTCAAATAGCGTCCAATAACACCTAAAGTTATTGTACTCCGCGTCAAAGTTATTGGACTCCGCGTCCTCTGATACCGAAACTTACTGTACGACGAAACTCCATAGGTTACAGACATAGGTGTATAATAAAGGACATTTATTGATCATATTCATAACTTCTAGACGAATATTGCTCACCAGACCCTGTGGTACAACATAGACAAAGTACAGCACTGTAGATTCAAATGAAATTACACTGACTACTTAAATGGCTAAACTTACCAAATTCTATCCATAAAATGTTGAAAGTTTTCCACTGTTGTAATATTATAGTTATTAACTTCAAATTGTACATCTGGATTTATATCCCTGAATAATAAAGAAAACAATATTATTAACGTATAAAAAATATTCATACATAAAAGTAATCTGGGCTCTCTCATAAATGCACTTTATTATACATTGACAGTATTAAAGCCTGCATTATGTCCACAAATGACAATCCTATGATCCTAAGGGTAAGATTAGAAAGAGTAACATTTTTTGCATATATTGTCTTACAGTCCTTGCCTCTACATTCCTGAACTCTTCTGCAATTTGTGTCACTTGGTTATTTAATTCAGCTGTCAAAATCTATCAAAAATAAGTCATCGTTGATGACACAGTCCTCACTTGTTAATGGGTACTTTGATTACAGGTCCTCAGAGAGGATAGAGTCCTCTTCATTAGGTCTGTGATAAAAATACTTTTTAATAAATTCGCTTAATACATGTGTGAGTTGTAGTTCAGGACATGAAAAAAATCGTAATAAAATGGCCACACGGTGGCCATATGGATTGTATCACAAAACAAATCAATGTGCATGTGCATGACATAGGTCAATGTCCTTGTACCAAGTTTGAATAAAATCGGTAGAGATATGCCTGAGTTATGGCTTTGTACATGAAAAAATCATAACAAAATGGCCGCACAGCAGCCATATTGGATTGTATCACAAATCAAATTAACGTGCAGTATGTATGACATAGGTCAATGTCCTTGTACCAACTTTGAATAAATTCGCTTGATACATGTCTGAGTTATGGTTCTGGACATGAAAAAACGTAATAAAATGGCCACACGGCGGCCATATTGGATCGTATCACAAAACAAATCAATGTGCATGTGCATGACATAGGTCAATGTCCTTGTAAAAAGTTTGAATAAAATCGGTAGAGATATGCCTGAGTTATGGCTTTGTACATGAAAAAATCATAACAAAATGGCCGCACAGCAGCCATATTGGATTGTATCACAAATCAAATTAACGTGCTGTATGTATGACATTGGTCAATCTCCTTGTACCAACTTTGAATAAATTCGCTTGATACATGTCTGAGTTATGGTTCTGGACATGAAAAAACGTAATAAAAATGGCCACACGGCGGCCATATTGGATCGTATCACAAAACAAATCAATGTGCATGTGCATGACATAGGTCAATGTCCTTGTACCAAGTTTGAATAAAATCGGTTGAGATATGCCTGAGTTATGGCTCTGTACATGAAAAAATCATAACAAAATGGCCACACAACGGCCATATTGGATCGTATCACAAAACAATTGATGTGCATAGCTATGACATTGGTCGATGTCCTTGTACCAACTTTGAATAAAATCTGTTGAAACCTGCCTGAGTAATGGCTCTGTACATGAAAAAATCATAATAAAATGGCCGCCTGGCGGCCATATTGGATTGTATCACAAAGCAAATTGATGTGCATATGTATGACTTATAGGTCAATGTCCTTGTACCAAGTTTGAATAAAATCAGTTGAGATATGCCTGAGTTATGGCTCTGTACATGAAAAAATCGTAACAAAATGGCCGCATGGCGGCCATATTGGATCGTATCACAAAAAAAATTGATGTGCATATCTATGACATTGGTCAATGTCCTTGTACCAACTTTGAATAAAATCAGTTGAAACATGCCTGAGTTATGGCTCTGTACATGAAAAAATCGTAATAAAATGGCCATCTGGCAGCCATATTGGATCGTATCACAAAACAAATCGACGTGCATCTGTACAACATATGAAGTAATCCTTGTACCAAGTTTGAATGAAATCGCTCCAGGCATCTCTGAGATATCTGCGTGAACAGACGGACGCACAGACGCAAGCACGTACGCACGCACGGACATGACCAAACCTAGAAGTCCCCCCGGACGGTGTCCATGGGAACTAAAAATAGTAGGGGAATCAACTCCACCTGCCAAAGTTGCAACATTGTTGATGCCTAGCAGGAGATCAGACGCTGGCACCAGTGTTTGTAGATCGGGTGGTGTTGTTTTGACCTCGTGTGATCTCCTGCTAAACAATGTTTCAACTTTTGCTGATGGAGTTGATTCCTCTATTACCGCCTAGCTGATGATTGCACCTGACAGTGTTATATAATACAGTCTTTCCTCATAAAATGTAATTAAAAATACTGCAATTATACGGTGTCGCTCAAAGTTGATCAGAATGGGTATATACCAGTATGGGTTACCAATGATCAACAATAAATGTTGTTTCTATCTGTTCAGTGGAGGCAAATTCTACGTTGATGTTATGACAATGATTTCTGCACAGTACAACCAGAAAAACGACAAGAAATATTTAAACCAGAAAAACAAGAATGACAAAAGTAATTAAGGTCTGAAACTTTAGGTACTGGAGGTCAACTTTAGCAATATGCATAGCAGAAACAAGCCCCTCTTAGTTTGAGTATAGACGGTCTTCCCCCTCTACTGTCTATGGTTTCAGCAGGTCTGTTAATATGTAACAGTTCATAAACAATGACAGGAAATGACTCAAGATCAGTGGAGTTGGCCTGTTTCTTACTGGCATGCCATCACTCCTGCACATTTGCAGGATTTCACTTTTTCTTACCTCATTTGCACATTTTTGACACTGATGTGTTCATTTGAACAAATTCACATCTCAACCCCTGCATCTACCTGTACACCAAATACTGAGATGGTAGCTCTGGCAGTATGGGAGCCTTTGTGTGTGACGGACATACATCCGCACATACATACCCACAAATATACAGACATACAGACACCACTGACTCATCATATAAGCTCTTTTTGGTATTTATACACATCGATTTTTACTGCTGTTCTTATCAGTTTTTCGGTACTAAAATGCAATTGGTTGAAAAGTATATATGGGCATCATTGATGGCAGATGTTCATAAATTGATGGTACTGAAATACTAAGAAGAAAGACTGAATTATTTTATCAAGAACATTAGAGATTATGAGGAGGAATCATGGGTCAGTGGGTAGAGCAGTGGACGCAGGATCTAAGGAATTCAAGCCCCAGGCATGGCTATGGTGTTTTGTCCTTGAGAAAGGCACTTTATTCCTCATTGCTTCTCCCCACCCAGGAGTGATGGGTAACCTGGTAGGACAGTGGTTGTAATGTGTGCGTTTAGCTCTGCTGCGCTTATTGGCTGCATAGGTAAGCTGTTGTTTGCTCCCCAGGGAGTTGAGTGGTATCAAATTAGGTCCAGTGACCAGGGGTAATAATAATTGTAAAGCGCCTTGAGCAAAAGTTGTGGATATGTGCGCTATATAAGAACCCATTACTATTATTATTATTATTATCATTATTATTATTATATATAGAAATTGTTAACTCACCTAAGAGTCCTTTCAGCTGCTTCAACTTTACTAAGTCCTGCTTGATGTGGTTGGAAGAACAATCGATTCATATTTGCTAGTTCTACTTTATCATAGTCAAACAAAAGAAGCTGTTGATAAAAAATACACCATATAGAACAGTTTTGTACATTTGTTTGACACTTTTTGAAGAGTTTTATGAAAATTTACCCGAACATTAAATATTTAAGACCAGTAGCTGTAACTTTTCATAATTTTTTTCACTATTTTTTTTGTATGTCAATTGTTCTCATGGTTATACGCAAGACATGATAAAACACCACCAGTTTACCTTCTTAACATAGTCACTGTGTCTATACATGTAGAATGTGGTGCTGTTATTGTATATATTTGAATTCTATTCAGGACCAAAAATCACGTGTCAACAATTAACTTTGAAATATACACAGTACGGTTGTGTTGACAAGCTGAATACAATGAACTGTTTCTAAACATGCTTTAGGGATTAAATAAGAAACTGTATTTGACATTAAAACCAAAAATAGTGAAATAATCATTAATCATATCCCACTCCATTAAAAGGGATACAGTCGTCGGAACTGCGCCTGTGCAAGTTTCTTGTTTACAAACAATGTATTTTGTGCACGATATCTAGATGCACCTCATCATCATAGCTGCAACATCTAAATTATGTGATGTAGATTATGACAGACATGTTTTAACTTTCGTCAATCACCATTGTACCTTGGATAGTGTTTTACATTGGTCGTATGGGTCCCATACAACCTTAGAGCAAAGTTCAAACGACTGTATCCCTTAAACATACCAAGGCAGCCACCACACAGACTGACTTAAATTAGGCCACCTGCCACCAAAGGCCAAAAATATAGCGGAATAAAAGAAAAATGAAAACATTATGAGAAGCTATTGTCTCTTTAACAATAGGTTTCAAACTAACCTTTCCTATTCCACATCTTGTCAGCATCTCTGCTGTAACACTGCCTACACCACCGACGCCAACAACAGCTACAGTGAAGTCACGGATGCGCTGTGGAAAAGGAAATAAGGGATGCATAACAAAGTTTTCAGTTGCTGACATAAATCTGTAGATAATGTTGAAGACAGTGATTATTGATAGATAACAAATATTTCAAAGGTTGAAAAATACAACTAGGTTTTTATCAAGATTTAACCCCATGTAGTGTCTATACACAAACAATTAGTCAAACCTTCCTCAAAGCAGCATCTTGGCTATGCAGTGTAACCTTAATCATGGTTGATATTTGACTCTGCAATTATGTGCCGAAATGGCAAAATTGAGGAGAAGAAAGTACAGTATGTAAATTTCAAATTTTGAGCAGACGCGCTTCACAGACTGTTATCAGTCAGCATGATACAATCAAACAGCACCAGGGCAAAGCATAGACCCTCCAAATTGGAGGGTCTATGAGCAAAGGTCATTATATCATTAACTTCTCCAAATTCGCTGTCAGTTTTTACTAATTTAGTGTGATCCACATGGAAAGTTCTTACTTACTTCATGGGATCCACACAGAAAGTTGGAAAATCAAATAGTGACTGTTGGTACTTTAAGAGACGTAACAACAGACAACGCACTTTAATAAGATGTTTAGGATCTGCAATATCACACAGGAAAGAGGGGAGGAACTGTCTTCAGAATGAAGGGGGCAGGGGCAAGAGAGGATGAAAATGCCAAATTCTCCGTGAAGATGTGGCCAGACAGACTTGCGAAAATTCTTTGTTTTATTTGACCTCCATATCAATAGAATTTTATTACAAGACACCTACAAGTACATCCTGGCGTCAACATGAAGCATAAGACTGATGAAGTTGACTGAGTCACATTACAAATCAAAACTATTCCTGGGGAGTATTTTTCTATTTCTTTATTACGATGAGGCACCCTAACACAAACAGATTACTACCATACACAAGGGACTGAAGACAGTATTCTACAGGTGTGATTAAAGTACTTCAATGTGTTCTATCCCGAACTCACCTCATAGTTGTCAACGATGCCCATTCTCTTCAATGCCATAAGCCGACTGATAGAAAGGAAAAATATATATTATATCAGATTTACAAATTTACAAGGCTTTCTTTAGCCTAACCAGATTTAAACAGTCTTGAGGAGAGGGGTCCAATGATGATGCGGTCTTTCGTGCAAAGCTGCGCGGCTGAGAACTTATCCAACACTACTAGTACTGACTGCCTTGTATACAAAGCTAAACATGTAATAAAGTTCCCTAATAGATTTCGAATCTTGCCGCATACCCATGGTTACAATAACGCTTGAGACAGCCATAGTCTAACACTAGCATAGCTACACAAGCTGTGAACATGGTTTGCTTCTCCCTCCGTGCTCGTACTAGTAGTATTGAAGACAACCTCCCCCGTACTTGGAAATTGGTTGGTCCCTAAGTGGATCCCTACCATATGGAAGCATTCCAGACATGTTTTCGAGGTCCGAAGTTAATCTCTAAACAGAATATATTGTTTACTCATTAGTTTTTGTTTGTTTGTTTTTTTATTTACTACGATAACTAGTGATTTTCAAAAGCAATGAAACGCTTACCTGTACGGGTTGCTGTCGACTACTTCCGCACTCATTTTCTCGATCTTGTGTCTCACAGTGTTCGAGGACTTGCTTGCGCGTTCCCTCGATAACTCCTCCTCCAGCGATTTTATCCGAGACTGTAACTCCTCCACAGTGGCCATCGTTGATGCCTTTATCACGATAGATGACCTCCTACGGCTTGATTTGAATTTTGTTCGGTTTCTCGGTGCAGCTGGCGGTTTGGGTTCTCAAGCGAGTCTGAGATCAACGTGGCTTCCGTGTTGTTGTGATGTTGTTCGGCTGTTCGCTACTACTTTACTCGATAACTCTACTGGAGCATTGAGCTATATTTCTGAAGTTCAGTTACAAATAAGGAGAACACTTAGACTATTCTGATGTGCTATGATTATTTTATGTTTTGGATATAACAAATTTTCTATTATTTCGCATGGTACATTTAAGCTAAACGGAAAATTGAGGAACTGCACATAGAGGGCGCGCTTCACTTTCATGCGTTAGCGCCAGCCGGGGATAGAGAGCCGGGTGCTCCCTCGAGTTGTAAATGTGGTATATGCAGAAAGAGCGGGCTTTAATATGGGAACTCTCGAGAAAAAAATTGACTTGACGAACCGAAAAGGTCTTTATTTAGTCAGTGAGAGTTTTGCATAATATGAAAGACATGCTTAATCTTTTCTAATCGCGAGCGAACGAAAAGATTCCAGGAAGGAACACTATGCCTTTCAACATGTTCAAATATTTACAGTTTTGTACGTATTCCCGTTAGGCCTAAGCTTAGCCTACATGTATCATAACAGTGGGCTGCCGTGTGGAGACATATTACAGTTGTTAAATATAGTGTTTTCCAGGTAATAAAAGTTATTATATTTCAGCGTTTACATTTCTCAAATAATTCCCAAACGATACAACTGAAAATCAGCTTATTTCTCTACTAGAAGGATTATATTTTTACTTTATATAGGCCTAAACAGAGAAATGCCTAGTTATATTTATTGTTAGCTACTATTATTATACTGTAGTACTTTATCTTTATTGGAGAATATTTGAAAAAAAAAAACAAAAGGGTCAGAGGTCAGTGATTATTTTGTAACTGACACAAAGGCCAAAGTAATTAAATTATTTGTTTTGCGTCCCTACCCGCCTAGGTTTTTAAGGTTTTCATGAAAAACACACACAGTGTATTTGAATAGGAAATTTTAGGACATACCCGCTTAGCTTTTCTGAACTAAAATTTTGTTACAATTTTGTATTTGCTGCAATCAAATTACATTGTGTTAATTTTCTTGTGTGTGTTTTTCAGCCGCTTAGGAACTGGTCAGCTTCTTCAGCGGGGGGGGGGGGGCGGTGGATTCATAGGGGGTCACCCTGTTTTTGACTTTGGTGATAGAGGGGGGGTTTCACCATGTTTTTGAAATGCCCAATAGGAGGGGGGTCAGTGTGTTTTTGAATTTTGACACAGGCTCATCATTGCCTAAAATGCTAGTGTCACCCGCAAATTTCATCATTCAGTTGTATTTTTCGGCGCGCCCTTCGGGCGCGTAACTTTAATAATCAGTCATATTTTTCAGCACGCCCAACTTTAACATATCAAGCATACATATATCAGAGATATCTGTATGTTCAATATTTTTCAGCGTGCTCTTCAAGCTCATTACATTAATATATCAGACATTTTTCAGCACGCCCTTCAGGTGCATGATGACTTTAATATACAAGGCATATATATCAGAGATATCAGGATGTTTCATATTTTTCGGCGCGCCCTTCGGGCGCCATACTTTAATAAATCAGAGATATATGTCAGAGATATCTTGATGTTTGCTAAGAGAAAGTGATAAAATCTGCATTTCATATGAAAAGGATGACAAATTTCTGATACTTTTCTGTTCTCTCTATGAGAATTCAGTATGAGAAAGCAACATGCACAAATATTTCACAATATATATTTGATACAGTGACTTATTTAAGAGATAGAAAAATGACAAGATATCTTTCCTTCTCATTGATGGAATTATTTTCCTTTGTGTCTCAGGTTTTCTGTAGAAAGATTTTTTTATGAACAAAATAACAGTTAAAAAAGGCAGTTTTTGTCATTATTAGCTGTGCTTTTATGGTTTCGATGTTACAAGAAAGGTCCTCTCAGACACTGTACTAATCAGATTTGGCTAAAAAAGCTCTCTATGGCTCCTCAGGAGTTAGCAAGTCTTAACACCCATCAAAGTTTTTGATTCACTGCTTTTTCCTCTTTGATATTAATGATTGACATCCATTTCTGTACAACAGTTCAGGACATCTGGTTAAGCATAGAAAGTGTGAAATACATTCACAGCTCATTCAAAATACAGCTGATTCAAAATGTACTGTATTCAAACTTTAAGATTGACACTTTGAAATTCCTATCTTACAACTGACATGTCAACAATTTCATTAAAACATAGAATGACTATTTAAAATATAAATATATGTAAAATGTAAAATATAATATATATACATGTATATATATATATATATATATATATATATATATATATATATATATATATATATATATATATACATACGTATATATGTCCACCTTTTGCTTTATTTATGTCGCGCGAGGGGGGTGTCACCCTGTTTTCGAAATTGGGAATAGAGGGGGTCGGCCACTTTTTGACGTCGGCAAAAAATAATCCACCGCCCCCCCCCCCTCCCCCGGCCGAAGAAACTGACCAGTCTCTTAGGCGCGTACCGTTTCCCATTTAGAGTGGACGCAAAACAAAGAATTTAATTACTTTGGCCTAACGGTTGATAGTTCTTAGGAAAACGCAATAATATTATTCAAGTTTCTTTTTTAATGAAAACGAAGAATGGTTTCGTATTTTGGTTAGCTGTGATCACCAATGGATGAGATAAAAATCATTTTAAAGATTACGTTCAAAACAGAGTAACTGAAAATATATCTTGCCATTGTTGGAAAGGAAATAAAATATTTAGGCCAACGACTCTCCGTCTTACACCCATCTTACACAATTCTTCTACCCATTGTATGTGAGTGCTGGCGGCTTCATAGAGGACTGCCTTGCTAAATACTATGAGTATGTCTTAGTAGATTGCCAATGGACTTTGGAGTACGACTGTCAATTCATCGGTTGACCATCCCTTTGAGTAGCCCTGCGGACCATGCTGTGTGTTCCCGTCGTTATACGGCCTCCCACCACACGGTATAACGCCGGGAACACACAGCACGGTACGCAGGGCTACCATTGGAAATGCCTACTGCTATGGATGACATCTTGAAGCCTTCACAAAGAATTTATTTATTATGAACAGAATCCATGTTCACGATAGACGATGTTTGATTTTTTTGTAGGTCTGGCTTTACAGTTTGTGTCTTTCTTCACAAAGCCCCGAGAAAAGTGTAACTGCATGGACAGGAGTTTATTTTAAGAAAATTATCATTTGATAAGTACATCTTCGAATAACATCTTCCTGAAAGTCCCTTGATTGTGAAGGGATGTTTTGGAAATATGCACAAATAACAACGGCATGACTCACTCTAAATCAACTTTCTGCTTCTTTGAAAGTTGAAATATTTGCTGCGAGGTATGAACAACATATAATCAACAAGTAAGATACAGTTCAACGCAATGTATCTCGAAAAGTAAGTCGATCGTGTATATCAGTGTTGCTCAACATTTTTGTTCACTTACATTAATTTTATTTCATACGTCATTTTCAACACTGTCCAAGACAAGATGACACTCGATCGTCACCCACACTGCTGCCCACGACCTTACGCATACAAAACTTACACATATACTGTTGGCAACCATTTTAAAGTCACTCCAGTGCAATCCAGTTATCCTATGGACAAGGACTTTGTTTCCGTGTCCCCCTTCATATCGCTATAAATGTATACCTTCTATCATAATGTATAATATTTGCTATGTAAACTAATAAAGATGATTCATTTATTGATTCACTAGCTCTTCTCCGGTGACCAGTTACTTGACCACTCGAGCGATTACAACAGTGTGCCATTATTAAACCATGTGAAAATGCTATCTCTTTTTGCCATATTCCCTGTGCCGTAGGGGAGTGATAAGCTTAATATGTTATATACCAACTCGTATAAAATTTACAAATGTAGGTACCACAGGCTGCAACTGGTATTTTGGTCGTTACAACCTGGTAGCTGCGACTGTGGTAATCACATCATATGTTGCTATGAGGACAATAACTGTAACCTAGGCGGCGGCTATAGATGAGTTTCGAAACCTGAACACAGCTGCAGAGTTTCGACGAGACGAAAATTGTTGACGTAAACGATATTTGAGATTTTTTTTCGGTTTGTAAAGCGTTGGATCTAATTAACAACTTTCACATGGCGACAAGAATGTACCAGATTGCAATTTGTAACATCTTAAACAGTTACATTTGACTGCATCTTCTTTGCAAAATAACGAGTAGTTTAGCTGCAGTAGTTTATTGTCAGCAAAGACACTGTGGGAGCTACACTCTGTCAACAGATTGGCAAGGTACGTGCAGCCAAACAGCAGATTTGGAGAAGTTTAACATGAGCTACCTTACATTTACATGGAAATATACTAGTCTAAAGTATTTTAACTAAATTTAAAATTTTTGAGGGACTCATTATAATAAATACCAATAGATTACTTCGGAAGTTGTATTGCCCTACGAACAGATACGATAAAGGCAACCGATAAATCGATGTAAATCAAGGTAGTATGCGCTTCGAAAGTGAAAGACAAAGTTTTGCGCAATTTTTCCTAAATAATGAAAATTTTAACCATTCTCTTACCAAAACAAGAATAAAGTTTTTTCGTCACCGTGCAAGTATTATACAAGAAGAAAAAAGTACCTAACATTGACCGATATTTCAAATTCAAAATGGCCGCAAGGGAAAAATAACATTATCGATTTTCGAAAAACTAAGGCGGTGAAATTTTTTCTTACTCCAAGGGCTTTAAAATGAAGCAAGTGATAGATCAGAAATTTTAAAGACTTGTACAAATTTTTGAATCCGAATATCTGTCCCCGAGGCGCACTCTATATCGAGTACATGTATTCGATACAATTCCACTTCCAAAACGTGAGTGAGTATTATTCGTGGACACTTGACTCTGACCTCAACGCAGAGTTCGAAATATTCTACTGCCTGCCTCCCTATGGCGGTAACATTTTGACCAGACGGGTGAAATTTTAGTTACCTATCCGGACGTTCATTACTTATATCTTACTAATTTCCAACACAGTCAAAAAGACTTTTGTTTGTCAACACAATGAAAATATAAATGGAATACCCTGAAGATGTTTATTTACCAGGTCATCACTATGATGGCTTATGTACAATAACTGGACTTCTACAAAAAATTCTATTGAAATGACAATGTTGTAGTTTTTCTCTATTTGGAAATCTATCGATATCAGCTTTCTGGTACTGACACTGTACAGTGTCCGAAATCGTGTGTTCGCCTAGTCTAACAATTATGTCGGTATATTCTATACTTATATGAAATTAACAACATCGTTCTTGTCGGTAACAACACATTCTAAATCACTATAAGCATGATAAGAGCGACCACTGTAGGAACGTGACACTTTCTCGACATTGGTGAGGTGCTCTTGTGATTTGCATTCTTGCCAATGAAGAGTTAGACTTGTATTCCAATCTCAACATGAGTGTCATACTAAGATAATACATTTTCCACCATTCAATGACGAGAATACACATTTTGTTGTTGTTGTTTTTTCTTGTTTTGTGTGTGTGTGTGTTTTTTTTGCATTGACAGATATGAGAATGTCAAGAGGAGATCACCGGTTGCGAGAAACTCTCCTGCTGTCGTCTCACAGCTTTCATTACCGGCTATAGAAAGTCTCTCTGAACTAAAGCTGCACATGCTTTTGTGTGTGGTTGCTAAATGATATTAAAAATGGTTCAAAAACAGATTTGCGAGTCGGCAGAACAGTAGTATTTTCATTTCATCTCATGTTCGGAAAGTGTCGTTGAAGGACATATATATGATGTCATCAAATGTACCTCTTGCTCAATGACATCGTCAGGCATGTGGACAAGAGTTTTGGAATAGTAAGATGCACACATATCCCAGACATCAATGAACATAATTCCTAGACCACCCATCACTCTACGCATCATTCTATTCATGTCAAAGAAGATCCAGTTAGAGCTGTGGATGGATTGCTCGGTGTAGTCATTTTCTCTTGGATGAGACCCTTTGATTAAGATAGGAATTCCCGGACAACGAATCAGTAATTGTTTTAGGGTATGTTTGATGTGCAACAACCGTTCCAAGTAGGCTCTGGTTGTCCAAGATGAAAAATGGAAGCTTAAATTCATGATAAATATGGTTGAATTGCAACGTTCATCTCTTATCCCATTGATTACGTTCACAGCAAAGCTCTGTTCCCAAAACGAGGCAGGGTTTGGACCGATTTTGAAGGCGGGGAAGTAGTGGTCGACTTCGGCGTACCCAAAACGCCGTTTTATGATGTCGTGAATTTGACCGAGCGTTGAGTCTCCAAACAGAGTAATTGTTCTCCCTGACAGACAACGTTTGAAACTTCCAGGGCTCCAATGACGAGCGCGGCATACCAGTGATCTGTACGATGTCTTGCCTAACCAGTATCCATCAAGGAGTGGAATTGGTAAGTCGGGACCGCATTCTGGTAAATTTAATCGTCTGTTTATCACATCTGGTTCTGTAAGAATTAAAACAATCACAGAAATATTCAAACCCCGGAAAAAGATCCAGTATAGTGTAGGTAATGTTCAATAAAGCTACGTACGATGGAAATATATTCTACATTGAATATATTAGTAAAATGCTAAAAATGTAAAAGAGCAGATTTACACAGAGCTTCTCTTGATGGATTTGTTTATTTTCTGATGATTAGAAGTTATTTCTACATTCTACTGGCTGATTAGGTACAGTAGACTGGCCATCCAGTCGCTTGGCTTGTGTCGTCAGAGCTGGTGCTGTTGGGCAAGGCGTTCACTCCACGATCTAAGCACCAGCCTACCACATAGCCGGACAGTCTGCTGAAGTTAATTCCTTTAATTTATTCTGTTTCGATATTTATACCCACAAACTTGGAGCAAGTCTATGTGCACAGCTCCACGAGTGGCATAATACTAATCTATGACGTCACGTGACGAGTGATTAGTGGCATGCAAATACATCACAGTAAACAATGCCACTAATGCAATACCTTATAGTAAGAATTTGGAAGGTAAAGAGATGTTGAGAACGATTTGATGGGGTTATAATAGTTGCAATTTGTCGATAAGGCACAAACAGTGGAATTTCTCTCAAGTAATTTGGTGTAGTTTTTCATGTTTTTGATAAATAAATATAATAAATTTGTTTTGTGATAAGTAAAAATACATTTGAAATGGAAACTAAGGCTTCTTTAGCTGCATGAGATGCTGAAAAACTTCATAGTTTAGATGTGACATTGAAAGAAACATTGAGACTCATAACAAAGCACAGGCAACAGACTCTTGAATGGGAAATTGGGCTATTGGACTAAATGTATTTTACATTTCTTTATAAAAGGTATGTAAATGCTCAATGTGATTAAAATCCGATAGTGATGGGTCGGTCTTTTTACTACGCTTTCATTCGTTTTAATACAGTCTTTTTTCTGCGGTCCTCCCCTCACCGCAGAAAAAAAAGACCGTAATACGAAAGCGTAAAAGACTGACCCATCGCTACGTAGGATTATAATCAGACTGGTAAATGCTTCATGAATTTAATAGTCACGAGTGAGACAGTTTTAATGTTAAGGTAGTTCGCGCCTAAAAATAGGAAATCAAAAACTTTTGCTCAAATCTTCCTCAACGAAACTTCCAAGTATCCTCTCACCAAAACAAGATAAAAATCAAGGGTCGCCGTGAAAACTTTGGTATAAGAGAAAAAATACCTAATAGTTACTAATATTTGACACTCAAAATGGCCGCTAAGTCTACGAGGATTGATTGATTTTCTGAAAACTGAGATAGTGAAAACAAAATGAGCCCTACAAGCAGTAGACAAGAAAAGAATAGTGAAAAATTGAGATTTCGGATATCTGTCCCCGAGCGCTTATAAGCTATAGACTACATATTAAAAACACCAAAAAATTGGCCGAGTCTTTACACTTAATGTAGAGATGGCGACGTTTCCTTTTTGCTTTGTTCTTTACTGTTGTCGTTGTTTGTTAGTCGTGTTGGCGCAGGGAGGGACATGCCCTTTCTTACAGCTGATCTTACTAGTAATTAGATTGGCGAACGTTGTGCTTTTTTGAATTACTGTGTTAACAGACCGAGGTTCCTCGGAGTTTCTGACAAGACACCCACTGCCACACTTGCACGTGCACGTGCACCAAGACCTGAGAATGAGGGACTTTACATACATGTACGTATCACGCATGGGACAGTCCATAATTTTGAACAGCATACCTACCTTTAATAAGGACTCCTATGGGATCGCCCACCTGACCTCCTCGACTAAAAAGAAAAAAAACATGTTACACGTAATCTAAATAAGGCTAATCTACAACTGCCAAACATTTCGCTGTTCACATTTTTTCTGAGGAATGTCATCATCGTCATTTAGAGGATGTGAGCGAAAAATTAAATTCCCTCCTGCCAAAATAAAACGTGTCTGAGCACGATGCTACTAGGGCTTTAACATTGAATAACTTTGCAATATGAACACGATTGGAACTATTAAATTTGGGATAATTGGATCTTGATATTTTTCAAATTTCTCTAAAGTGTCAGGTGCCCTATAGCTGAATGTTGCGATATTATAAATTACTCATAAAAAACAAATGTGTAACTTAGGAAGAAAAACAGATGAGGTTACATTTGCAGATTAAATCGACATTACTTCACCATCCATTTATCCCAAATTAGTTCCAATCGTGTTTATGTTACAATGCAGATGTACTTGAAGAAAATAAATGTATATACGTTTTGTTTTTAATAATCTAGATACCTGGCAATTGGACGGGTTTAATCATCACGAGGATCTAATCTGGTCGTTTTTTGGTACTTAGGTATCCGAAGATCTACAGATCATTGTCATTGTGCCCCTTTCTTTTCCGGAGACATTTTGAGGAAAAGTAAAATTTTCCATGTCAAAATTTTCAACACTCTGTAAGATATTGCCCGGCAGGTATCTTTGTGATAGCCCTGCACTCATCCACAGGTCAAATAATATCTATATTGGCATGCCATAAGGCAACTATGCAAATCGATCGAACAGAAAGATGCACCAGTCTGGCTAAACTAGCAGTTCTCTTTCTTATGAGCAATAATGCCAGCAAACCCAAACCTGGTCCTAAAAGTGTACATCTATACTTATTTATTTATTCATATATTTATTCACATTAAAGGATAACCCATTTACAGATACCAACTGAGTGAAAGTTTCCCCAAAGGGCCGTATATCTGCCATGGGGTCCTACAAATTTCATAAAAGAGTTGTACAGATCCAAAAAACTGATAGAAACACTAAGAAGTATCGTGAAAAAAATGACATAAAGTAAACAGCGTGCACTCGTGCACTACCTCACTACTTCTTTCTAAAAAAAACCCATAAATTTTGTCTCACCTTTCAAAAAACGCGGAATTGTTCGCCACTAAGTTAAACCTTTCCGCCATTTCATCCAGAAGCCTTATAGTAGTTCTCACCGTTTCGATGCCAGCACAACCGATGTTTTCATGTTTATCACAAAGATACACAGTCTTACCAATGGCTGCCTCTATGCTATATTCGCACACATTTGACCAAATCCCTTCATTCTTCAAACCGCAAGTTGTGTTGTATATTTCACCATCTTTCCTGAAATCCACATTCCATAGGACCCGTTGTTCTTGCGGCCGTACAACAGTGTTCAAGAAGTTGATAGTCTCTCTGGTGAACGACAGTCCGATCCTTATGGTTGCGTCCCCGCTCCACCCAGCGTAGAAGTATATGCTATAAGTTCCATTCAGGTAGTCGACAACTTTCCCTGTTGTACCTCTGAACGGCTGAGTGGTCATCATTACTGCCTCGAAGAAGTCCCCTCCTCGCATTCGGCGCCGACCATTTCCATCGAATGTTTCCAGAGTGACATGGATGGTATCTCCCACGTAGTACGTACGTCTTTGAAGTATTACCCTGAGAAGTAAAACGTCATTGAGTTGTCTTAACCCTTATAAGCGCCAAAGTCTATTTTGTCGCAGTTAAAAATATAAGGCAGACAATTTTTCGTATTTTCCCAGCTTTTTGATCAAAAACCATAGCCAATGAAAAGTTATACAGACTTGATCCAAAAGTATCAAAATAATTAAAGAAACATCCATAAAAGGTAAAATGTTGCACTAAAATTTTTAAGGGAAAAATTACAGCACGCACGCAAGGGGTTAATGCAAAATGTCATGCTTCTAACAGCTATCAGTCAGCTGAGCATCAAATATTGAAATGAACTATGTCTAACATTCTTCTTTCTTTTCGTTGCTCAATGCTGAGGACGAAAATGACAATTGAGGAGATGTTCGTGATGCCACCCCTGTGTTTGCAATGACGTCAAGGTATTTGGCTTTTGTTGTCGTGGCGGAGTTGAGTGTTGTACAATATCACTTGCATGGGTTGAAATGTCGCTCATTTTCATGAATCAAAAACTTTCAAGGAGTAATTTTTTCCTCGTAATCAGAAGTACAGTTGTGTCTATTGAAAGGCCCCCGTCAATATGCCAAGCCTGTTAATTGCTTATTTGTTTCTTTTGGTGTTTTGCATGGAAGTCAATAATCAAATCATTATGATATAAGCATGTTATATCAAATGCCGTGCTATACCAACCTTGTTCTTTCGGGTGATGTCATTCCAAGTGAACCTGTGCCAATAAGAATCGAAGAATCGTCGTTTGCAAAACTGTCTACGTCTGATTCTGTCTTTCTGTTTTCTATCGCCCATTCTAGCTCGTCGATGATGCCAACCCATTCCATGGCAAAACGATTGTATCTGTTGTATGGGAAAAACAAACCATGCCAGTCTTTGATACACAGACCGTGTTTGCTGTCCACATCTTCATAGTTCCTCGGCGTTGCCTTGGCTATATATGAAGTTGTTTCAGATGTTGACGGATCATACACAACGCTGTCCAGTTTTCGTTGGCGACTCTTCTGATACGTGCGGCCTAGCAGCGTTTCCTTGATGACAAAAAATATCAAAGCAACACCATTTGTGTTCGAGTTACACAGCTGTAGTCTCACTAAGGATAATGCGATCACAACTGGTACACATAATCATAAACATTCCACATCTAGGTTGAAATAATAGTATTATCTACAGTTAAAATTACATGATAAAGTAAATTAAGTCTACGAATAATGTATCTTCCTGGACAACCAACAATTCAAAATCACTAACTTATTCATTTATTTGTTTAAAATTCTTTCACGGACGACAAACGGAGATCCCATCTATACGGGTCTTATAGTGTATTATACCCGTAATCCAAAGATACGACACGCCTGGCGCTCTATGCAATACTATGGATACAACAGTTCGATCATGCCACGAATGGAACCATCATCCTTTGGTAAGACATCGATATTTCAGCCACACTATCATGACGTCCCACAATTATATTAAAGAGATACAGTCGTCAGTACTGCGCTGGGAGGTCGCATGAGATCCAGACGACCAATGTAAACACTGTATCCAAGGTAAGATGGTGATTGATGAAAGTTAAAACATGTCTGTCATAATCTACATCATGTTATTTAAATGCTGCAGCTATGATGATGAGGTGCATCTTGATGTCGTGCACGAAATACATTGTTTGCATACAAGAAACTCGCACAGGCGCAGTTCCAACGGCTGTTTCCCTGAAAGTTTAATTCATTTCATTCGTTCACTCATGAACTCGCAGGTGACCCCAATATTACAGCCGCATTTCAGAAGAAAAGTATAATTGAAGTAAAAAAGAAAAACATTAACTATTGAACCAATTAGAAGTATACAAAATTCAAACACAGATTAAGACTTGTGGGAATAAAAAAAATACAGCTGACAAAATTTATGTCTGAAATTAATAAAATCGTCAAACTATCTGAATTGTATCTGTAAAAAATGACTTTGCACCAAAAATGAAAATTGCGAACTTAATGGAGGTGTTTTTCCCCCGAAAGAAAGCAAGAAAGATAAATCGATTTCTGGTTACAAACTATGAAGTGATGAAAGGTGTTTGAGCACAACCTGCTCTCTACGTGGCACTCGACATATCTAAATCTGCGTAACTTGATCGCTCTTTGAAGACCAATGCTCCAATGCAATCAAATATCATTTCACCAACAGATATACCATTTTTATCTACAAGCTCATGATATCGGCTAAAAATGATTTCAAGGAAGATACAAGCCGCTGTCTATAGCGTATTCTATACAACGCAGATGCGGCAGCGGTACCACAGGTAGGCAATTAACAAACTCTGGTCCACATTTTCTAAATATGGTGGGCCTGAGACAAATTCTATCTGGTAATACAAATTCTTTGAAATATTCATGAAATTTATGTTTTATATATTTTTCTAAATGATCGCTTGAAGGCGAAACAGTGTAATGAGCAGTTGCATGATGGAGTTTTTTATTGACTGTTTATCTATGCAAGAATGTACGTTTTCATTTAGTATAAAAAACCAGGGGGCAGTATTGTTGGTTGCTTGTCGAGGTTTGTAGTCTTATTAGACATTTGCATTCAAATGTCCCATGGCTGTGATGGCAATATTTCATACTTGTTGCTGTGGTTAGGTTCGACCATCTTTTATACAATACAATTCTTCTTTCCTCGCTATCAGGATATGCGGATTTACACTCTTTTCTGAATTTTCCTGTCAGATAACAACCTACGGCAGATATTTTTCGGAGTTTGGCGTTATCATCGGACCGGAAAAATCACTTTTCTAAGGCAAAAGTTGACAGCTACAGACTAAGAGCCTGTAGTGACATGTACAGAAGACTTGAGCACCGGCAATGTAAAAGTGCTGCCCGGCACAAATATGCTGAACAAGCGGGCGAAATGAAAGTATTAAATGTGTGGAGCATTTGAAAATCAAACTTACCATATTCAGCATTAGGACACCGACGACAAAGCCACTTATGAATAGAAAGATGGGATATATCAACTTTTGTCGATTGGATACGACACGATGTGAAGTCATTATCTTCAACCAGAGGCAATCAGCAGATTGCAATTAATGCAATACTTACAAATGGGCGCCAGGAAAGTTACTGAACGTTCTTTGAAAAGGATTGTAGCGCGGTGGAATCCCTCAAATTTACGATTGCCAAAATTTTAAGTCAAAGTGGTAGACTTCTGTGAATAATAATTTCGAAATATTCTTAAATATGAAGGTATACGTCAAAGCAGAGTTACTGTACTAGAACACTGTGTGTCAATAGTTTCTATTATGGCGTCACTCCTGGTTCTAGATTTGAAGTGGCGGCGCCCCGTTCCAATGACGGCAATGCCAGCTGACTATTTTCTTTTCAAATTCCGAAACGTGTGTACTTAATATGAGGATTCCCGTATTATTGCTTTCAGAGACCAATGGGCTTTGCTTTTCGCATCCTGGCTGATATGTACTTTTCAAATTTTAAAAAATGGTTCACCAGGGCTTCAGCTTGTCAAATCCAAAGTCGTGAACATGAAGCTCCATCTTGTACACAAACCTCTAAGATTTCAAATGTTTTTGCCGAAATTTGGGTCTATGTATCATTTGCATTTCAATGACGTCACAGGACTGTGCATGGCTAGCAACAGCACCTCTTTACATGCCTGGTCACATAGTTTGAATTTATTTTGCATACAAATAACGCCAAAAATCCGTTTTTAACGTGAATGTACCACATCCACCCTAGCAACGTTGGTTAATCGACTATTTTTGCCTCAAAAAAGTCCTCTGTAAGCTTACTTGTTGAAAAAGTGCAGCTTCGTTTCATCAGGAGAGCCAATAAAACCGTTCGTGCCAAAGGCTGTTCCGAAGAGATTTCCTGGCGGACGGGGCGGACTTTTTTCCCGTTTAGCAGAAAAAGGGAACGGATAGGCGGGAATTTTATTCTCATTATTACCACAGGGAACCCAGATATCTAGTTGTGGTCATTCGTATTGTTGTTTATGTTTATAATTAGTCATGTTGTTGTTGACAAATAAATTTCAACTATTGTGTTGTTGTTGTTTCAAACGTAATGTAGATGTCCTATGAGATACCACGAGTACGCTATCATTATTTGACTCTCTCTAAACGTACTTTCTTCATACGATGCAACTCTCTCCAAACATACACTTTCTTCATGAAGCCAGCGTTGGTAATCGTCGGCTGACAAACCCAGCTGGTTAGCTGTTCTGTCTGTGAACGGTTATGATGGCAATTTTTAAAATGTATTCATATAATAAAATGTCTTTTGATATAAATTCGTTCTTTTACCACCTGTCACTGATGAGAAGTTTGTTAATTCCAGAAAGCTCCGTACCCATGGTGATGCTGCATTTTTATCAGTAGGGGAATCTCGTCGGCAGTATTTTAAGCAAGAGCTTGTCGTTATAAATTCAAATTTCCTATTATTGTTAATTCATAGCAGCTGTGACACATCGTAGTTTGTGGGAAATAGATAGCTTTGGAACTTGATCTCTTTGTTCACCTCAGAAATATCACGCCCGTTGGTGGCGCTCTGGTGAATTCAAATGTCCCCTAAGATAGATGGGGACACCCATATAGTCCAGGCAGGACCGATTCCGTCATTAACTTAATACAAGGTGATACTTTTGTTGTTACGAATCCACCAATTTGGTTGAATATCCTGTACTAGCATAGCTAACCATAACGGTTGCTATAATGTAAAAAATACATCTGAAGAAAGCGCATTGAAGAAATTAACAGTCTGCTTATTTATCTCCTGAACACCAGGATGTGGGGTTATATTATACACATATTGACTGGCCATGAGGGCAACACCATACGTCTGTACCCCGAGGGACTGTGAGTCACCCCAAAAATGGACTGTTTCCAGAGGTCGAAGGCCCAACAGTCTGTTTTAGGGGGTAACTCACAGGCCTGAGGGGTTAAAGACGTATGCGGTTGCCCTCATGGCCAGTTAATGTGTTTTATAACACACCTCATCTGCAATCATGCATAAGAACATACCATGCACAAAAATTGTCTTAGGGACCGTCTCAGATTGTCGCAGAAGTTCAAGAAACGAAATTTCTTCGTTTAGATTCAACCCCCCTCCCCCTCCCCTAAACGAAACTTCAAAAGTGCGAAATGTTCATGTCTGCCTGAGAGTACAATGTTGCATTTTGCTATAGCTACTAAAGACGTATTTCCCTTGCCACATTACATTAAAGTAAACGATCAGATTTGAGTACTAACAGGGCATTTTACCGCATAAAAGTTTCATTTTATTTTACTTTCCCTTTTTGCATCTCTTGTGCTGTTCTTTGTCTTTGTGAACACGCAATTTGTACTTGGTAGGGGCGGTAAATAAGCGAAAAACTTTGACAAGGGGGCCCAGGCATGTTCAATCATATTAAAACGACTATGACCAGGTGCATAACAAGTGAGAATAAAGACATCTAGTGGTTAGAGCAGACGCTTATAAATAGCACATTTTTAAAAAATGATACTTTTTGTCTTTGTATAATTTGATGAATGAAATGTTTAGGATACAATGTTCCTATCGGTAAATTGTGTTTGGGCACAAACGAGATGGAAACAGTTACAAATTTGTTGGCACGAGTGTGCAGTTTTTCTTTAATTTAAAATAAACACACGAAAACTTGTGATCACAAAATAAAAGTGCGAAAGTGAAGTTCACTAATTGAATGGAGGTCAAACCCCCTCCCCCCATAAACGAATAAATTTCGCTTTTTGAACTTCTGCGACAATCTGAGACGGTCCCTTAAATTGTCTTATATGTTGGAGTGGTTTGGCAAGAAAGTTTCCCAACAGGATCGCAATACTTCTGCAACACATTCAATGCACCTTTGATTATCGTTTTCGTCCGTTTTGAGTCCTTATTGGAAACCAGAGCATTCAGTTCTTCAGAAAGTAGGATAGAAATATTTCTACTATTGTTCAGATCGGCCGCAGACGACTGCCCCATCTAATGGCACATGACATAATGGAGTTTTCCTTGTGCAAGACTTCTGAGTAAAATCTGAAACTGAATGTGCCTCAGTTCTTTGGACACTCAAACGTTTACAATAGTTTTCTGGTTTGCTGCTTTGTGAACTCACCTTGAAATCTCTTGAGTGAATGAAATGGCAATTTGTATAAAACGTCGCAATGTTAACTACTTAAAAAAAAATAACAAAAACACCATGGATATTTCAATATTTCATTTACTACAGTGACAACATTATTAAAGGTTCACAGAATTGAAATATGAGTCATTCCTTATAAAACAGATTACAAAACCCTAAATCCCTATAATTTTTACAATTTACACAACATAAAAGATTTTTTTCATTTATCAGACATTTTTTGTTACAGAATTGGTAATTTTATCAATATCTGTGGACAATAAAATTGAATTCTTCCATATGTCACAAATACATTTATACTTGGTCAGTTTTTTCCAGAACAAATTTCATTAATATAAGTTTACAACATTGTGAAATATTTACATTTTTTGGCTTCAATAAAACCCTACCACATAATATATGTACCCAAGCCTAAATAATATCAAAGCCACAAAAAAATGAAAAAAAACTTACAATTTCAAATGTGAAATGGTGAAAGATATTGCCAAGTGTAAAAAAATGAACGACAACAGAAGGAAAAAAATGCTGAGAACATTATGCACTATGAAAGACTGATGCAATTAAAAAGAAGGGTTGAATGTCAAATGTATTTCCTACAGTGTCTTGTGAATAAAAATCAATGCCAACAGCATGGCCAACATGTCAACAAAACAACATTAAATTGATGAGAATATTGATCAATAATAATGGAATTTTATCATTTAAAGAATTTGTTTTCAGAAATCATGGGTGATGTATGCACTGCTTGATCTAATCTCAATACTGTGTTACCTCAATTAACAAATAATTTCCTGATACAAGACCCACACATAAGTCACTGGCTAAACGTCTTGATACCATGAACCATCTCTGTAAATTTTAAATCGAAGCAACTGTGACTTGTGTACACACTTGATCTGGTTCAAGCTATCTTCTGAGCAAAATCGCAACACAGATTCCATTTTTGTTGAGAGATATTTACTGCACAGTGGTCTTCACCTTCTTTCTGGAAGTCCCTCTTGCAAAATGGAAGACATCAACACTTTATCCTGAAGTGCAAACTCAACTTCTTTCTCGTTTAGTTTAAGGGATATCTGATAATAATGATAAGATTTAAAAAATAGATGAATGAAAATTAATGGCAGATGGATATAAAGATGTTGAAAGTTGGTGGAAACTGAACCACATATATATATATATATATATATATATATATATTATATATATATATATATATATATATATATATATATATATATATATATATATATATATATATATATATATATATTTAGTTTTGGTTCAGTTTTTTGCCTGGCGAATACACTTAAAACTCAATATGAAAGTTATTTACAACAAATTTCAGCATAAATCTATCTGTATTGGTGCTGTAAAAATTGAATGCAGCGCCCTCTCTGGCCAAAAGCAGACTAAACAATTGAAAAGACGGAACTCTGCAATGTTTCTCACCAATTCATTTAGCATGTAGTCAGCATGACTAAAATTATAGTTGTTCAGCATCAAGTAGATTCTATTGTTCTCTTTCAAGAACTTTCAAATTTTCAAGGACTTTTGAAGTAAAAGAGCATTTTCCGAAGCTGGAGGACATACCTTTGTCTGTCTTGTTTCCTTTGATTTCTTTACACCAATGATACCTCGTGTTTCAATCAATCCACAAAGAGACAGGAACTCTGATTGGTCAACTGCCCCAACCTGTCTTGATTGACAGATTCTACAATACACATCATGGAGCTGAGGAATAGAGTTTATAAAGAATTATATTTTAAAAACAATAAGAATGCATATCACAAGCTGTTTACTTGTATTTTGTACATGATTTCAAATTTTCATTCGAGGTGGCCTATCAATCAGTTGGTCAATATTGATTTTTCAAGAACCGTTATGAAGTTTATCTGGAATGTTGTTCACAATATACTAATTTGATGCTGTTGATTTACTAGTGTGACACAAAATAGTAATTTTGGGGGCAAGACTGAAGATTAGCGAACACGAAGAAATGTTGTTTTACTTTTAAGCAGCACTGTGGAGTCCGTTCATACCAACAATTTTACTTATAGTCCCTAATTCTAAGCAAATGCCTCTTTAGTTTGAAATCAAAGGTTGTCCACTAAGGCCAAAAAAAATAAATTGTACTGTTCCAATAACATGGGTAGGTGGGTCAGCAGGAATTTTTTTTTCCAAAATATTTTTATTTTTAAATATGCATTTTTCAGGGGTTCAGGGGGGTCAAACACTGGCCACAACATTTCCAGAAAAATGTATCATACATATAAAAGGGAAAAAAACAAGACATCCTCGTTCAAGCAAAACTCAAATGCCAAGTAATGAACACATGATTTTACAGGTTTTTTTCTTTCTTTTTTTTGTACTTCCGTGTTTACGTAGCTCTAAAAAGTTTGGGGTCAGCAGGTAAAAATTAAGGTAGGTCGGGTTATCGCAAAAGCACAATTTTTTTTGTTGGACCGAATATTCAGACATCCTTTTTAGAGTGACCAGTCAACAATATGAACAGAAAGCCGATCACAGAATGATCTATTTGTTTGAGATAAGAAATAGCCAACAAACAAAAACAACAGGTACTTACCTTTCCAAGAGTGATTTCCTTTGCTTTACTGTGTTTCAACATCAAGAGTAAAGTACAAATTAGTAATTTTTGTTGGACTGGAAAAGTTTGCTGCTGATTATTGTTGGATGAAACCATCCTGGATCCATAGACTTCAGAGATCACATTTGAAATGTGTAACAGACTGACTTTCTTTGGCACTGGTGTCTTTGGTGTTGACTTTCGTGGACTTGGAGGCAATGATGCTGTAAATGTAGATGAAAATAATATTGTTGCCATATTCATTGATTTCCAGTTTCACAGCTTTTCATAACCTGTTCATCCCTTTTTCCTATAAAGAGGTCCACGATCACCATTGATAACTATGGATTTGGGTCAAACCATGGTGGTGGAGGGTTATTTAACAGTGATTAATATGTATGATGAAAACATGTACTATCATTGTTTGTCCTCCATAAATTTTTGTCTGCCATAGTTCTGTTCATGGCTTTTCACCTTGCTGACTGGGCTGCAAAATCTCACTCTGTTGGTTGTAACACAATGCAAAGCATCTGAAATTAACCTTTTCAGTGCCGTAATTTTTCCCACCAAAATTTTAGTTCAATTTTTTATCATTTTTTATGAATTTTTCTGTCTTTTTTTGATAATCTTGAACAAAATGGACATCAGATTTCATTGGCTACAGTTTTTTATCAAGATTTTGGTAAAAATCTGAAAAATTTAACTTGGGTATATTTTGTAAGGGTGACAAAAATTGACTTTGGCACTCAAAGGGTTAATATTGATCACAACTCGATGTTGCTGTCGGGACATAAGTGTGTCAAAAATCTCTTCAAAGAATGTTTCTTTTAATATCAATGAAATTTTAGAACAACTAATTTGTACTTTTTAGAAAATAAATGTGAGTGAATAAACTATGAAAAATCAGCTTACGTTCTGATGATGGCTGTAATACCATTTGACTTCTTACATCAGATTCAACAATTTCTACCGCTCTCCTGAAAAAATTAGCATCAATAATATTCATTGTACGTTTAGAGAGTTTGAAAATGTCAATGAATGATAAGTTTACATTTACGTAACTCAATCACAGCAGCTTTGCATATATCCATATATGGAAAGAGAGGTCATTTATTCATACGTTAGTACTGTACTGATGGGGGTGTATTTGGTTTTAAGTCTCCATCCAAGTGAAAACCAGTGAATGGTTACCACAGATACAGGGGAAAGAATTCTTGTAATTACATTACCATTTGTTGAGTATTGAAGAGTGATACAGCTTTATTTATTTTGTCAAACTTTTTGATATTTTGATTTAAACATAAGTCAGGCCAAGTTGTTAAAATTGGCATGAATGTATAGATACCGAGGAAATTACTTAGAAATGCACCACTGTCATGTAAAGTTGGCAATATCAACGTGTGAGATATGTCTTGGTGAGACAAAGTTGGTGAAAACTGTCAGTGTCTGGTCTTAAAATGCTTAAGTCAGTTACAATGTCGTACAGAAAATGGAATATTTTATTTGTTTTTACAAACTTAACATGATGTTTACAATTGAACTGGGGTGGAAAAGTGAATAAGTGGGTATCATCAGTGATATGTTGTACAATGTGAGAAGCTAGTGATAGTATCTCTCACCTGCAGACATCAAGTGCTTTTCTTACATCGCCAGATACAGCTGCTACTTTTCTGGCACAAAACTGGACGGCTGCTGGGTCAACTACAGCTACACCGTTACTCTTTGTCTGCAAGACATGGATGATGAAAGATATAATATGGGTTGAGATATAGATCAACAATATCAGTCTTTCAATATCATAGCGAACAAAGTCTACACATTGCAAATTTAAAGAACCCTGTGGCTACTGCTACCATGCAGAGTTTTAACTGAAAGTATGTTCAACCGCTGATGTACTTGCAGATCAAACTGTTTTGTTAAAGTTCATTGGGTTTGACGAGTCATCTCTTCAATGTCCATCACTGTCCATCATGTGTCCATCACATGTCCATCATGTGTCTATCACATGTCTATCACTGGTCTGAATTACAAGAACTTGTCATATTTTGGAGATGTCATATGCTCAACAAATTTGTTCAAGGGTAAACTAAACAAATTTTATATGAAACCTGTTTAGTTTCAAATAGTTGTGCTACTTAAATTATATCAGGTTATATTATAGACAAACACTGTAACAATTCGAAACTAAGAATCTGCAGTTATTGTTAATGAGGTTACTGGACTGCCGTTGGGGTTTCACACCCTGAAAATGAAGGTTACTTGGACACTGACCTTTTCCAGTCTGTCTTGAAGGATTGTTACCAGTTGGTCTTTGGTGTAAGGAGGAAAGTTCAGAAGTTTTGGTTTGCACTTTGGCCTGGCTTGTAACCTTGGAAGTATTCTGTCAGTGAGATCCAGAGCGTTGGCAATACCTATGGGGAACAATGATCAAAATTCTTTATGATAGGCTCTGTATAACTTAAAGATAGTAACAAACAGAAAATAATTAGTTTTCTGTGACCTCATCCTATAATCACAGTAAAATGTAATATCTCTTGAACAATGACCTATAATTGATTGTAATTTGTGAAAATTTGCTAAAAGTCTCTTTGTGCCCATAATGTATCAAAAATACAATGAAATAAAGTTATGAACTACCAGCAGAAGGCAATGTAATCTTGATATTTCAAAATTAAATGTTTCCTATTTTGACCATGAGTGGGTATATTTAAACATGATTTGAGGAACATGATTTGAGTTTTAAGTTCATACAATATTTTCTACTAAATTCAGTTTTGTAATTTGTTAGCTGTAATCCTATAGAGATAAAAATGTTAAAACCTTTTACACTCACCTATAAGCACTAGTCTTGACTTTGGTAATGAGGGCCATTCAAACATTGTATAGAGTACATCTTGGTTCTTGCTATCAAGCTGATCAATCTCATCCAAAATTAATAGCCTGATTTTCAAAAAAAAGGTGAGAAAAATTAATAAAAGATGACTTGACAGTTTTTCCAAACTTGTCAGAACCTGTTGACATGTTTCTGTACAAAAATCAGATGGAGGCCCTATGTCTGTGAAAGCTGGCACATAGTGTAATGTAGTTGACCTGAGTTATGTGTGGCTGGTACCAAGTCTGGTTTTGTCTTCATATGAACATCACCATCACTCAACTACAAGAAGGTGATATGCAAGTAAACAATATGCATATAAAGACACGATCAAATTATTGGAATAAGAACAATTTGGAAACAGAACTAAATGTTATCTTGCTGCCAGCTAAGATCTTCTAATACTCACACTTGGGGTCCTGAAGATGTGAATTTCTTCTGCAGGAACTTGACAGAATCTTTGCTGTGGACTTTCTCTGAGGATTTGTCGTTCAACTGATTGATGAGTTTACTGTAAATAGCATGGCTGTTCCTCACTGACATACAGTTTATAAAGATGACTTTTATTGAATCCATTTCACTCTGGAAATTAATCAAGAAAAAGTCAGTCAAGTCATAACGACAGACATGTGTCCTGTTAAGAAATGAAAAACATTTGACAGATGCAATTTGCTACCTTTTCATTTATTTATGATTATTTCAGCTTGATACGAGATGTAATTGGTTTTATTCTGCTCAATGAAAACAATTTAGACTGTCAGCAGCCATCATAACGCTTGTTTCACTCAGTTTTCAGATGCAAAATGCACACAACTAAATGACATCAGAACTGTATTCATGCCTGTATACATGATTAATCCTATTTCTCCCAAGTTGTATTTATTTCTATGGTTTGTCAATGGAGCCTGGTAGAAAGAGGATTAAAGTCCCTTTCAATAGTCCATATGTTTGTGGAAGTTGAGTGGTATGGTGTTGGTTTTATCTTGAATGTCAGACTTTTCAAAACAAACCTGAAATTAGCACTCACATACTTATGACAAAATCTGACAGATATGACTGAGAAATGATTTTGGAAGTGGACAAAACACAAAAAAACAAATAAATAAATTAAAATTAAATTAAAAACAATCCAGAAAACATACCTTATTGTTTGCTATAATCTGCATAATAGAAGCAGTCTTGCCGGTACCTGGAGCTCCGGATACATACAGACTTCCAGGTTTCTGTTTTCCAACATGATCACGCAGGAAATCCGTCAATATCTTAGTTTCCTTCTCTCTACAAAGCAGAGTTTCCGGGACAGATGTGTGTAGAGCCTTCTTAATCTTCACATAACACTCACCTGGAGAAAAATTATGCATTTACTTTTCAGGAATCTGTCTATTGATAAATGGTTTTGAAGTAAATTGCTTTGTTCCGTTCAGACTAAACTGATGTAACTTGACTTCCTAATAGGTCATCTTGGATCATCAATGGTAGACATATGCAAAAGTAGATACGAATGATTCTCATTGGTTTATGCGAATCAAAAGTAGATATGAATGATTGTTATTGGTTAATGCACACCAAGAGACTAACCCAACTAAGCTGATAACTTTACAGTTTATTTTCATTTTAACGTCTTACAAATACATTGTGAACACTACCACCTTTATTTGCTTATACGGCTGCTCAGTAAAAATGCTTCTCAAAAGCCAAAGATTCTCATTGGCAACTTAGAAAAGAGACTTTGACCAATGCCACACCAAAAGCTGCCCCCTTTGCAATGAAAGGTCTCAAACCACAAACAATTGTGTTTTTGCCATGGTCACTGAACCAAGACACATCATAAGAAAATTACCTGATACTAACTACAAGTGATGTGAAATTAACAGAACTGGATTACCGAGAGAAAACTCCTGCAACTGGTAAAATCTTACCTTCTTGTCTCTGTAACTTTAGAGGTGTCTGTTTATCTGTCAGTGACATGGATTGAAGTTTTCTTGCTGGTGAGAGCAGTGTGTCTTTCTTTCTCGGTGACGGTGACCTTACTTCTACTGCTGATTTCAAAGGGGATGAGACTTTAACAGGGAATGTCTCTTGCGTTGTAGAAAACATAAGTTTTGTCCTTACTGGAGTGTTCCTGATGTCATCGTCAACAGGTATGCTTTTACTAGGTGTTTTTAGAGGAGACCTGTTATTCATAGGAGACAGTCTAACGGAACAGTCCCTCAATGGACAATCCTCTACAGGAATATTTTCCTTTTTGATTTTCCTTGGACTGCAACTTAGACTCCGAGTATTTGACACAGGGCTTTCTTCTCTAACTGAAATAAGACATGCAAGTGAGACATGATGTGTAAGTATTCATTGCAAAAATTAAATACCGCGCGCAAGAACGCGGATTGCAGAGCGCTATGTCACTGACAGGCACGTCTGGTCCTTTACTTTCTAAATTATATGGTAGATATGGCGGGCGCAAACCAGGTAATATGAATTTATTAAAATTTGTGTAAAATAATACAGTATGGTGTGCCAATATTTCAAGGACAGTGTATATTTTGCTTTATAAAGTGAGAGTATTAGGATCAGAGGTGATACATGTATCCCCATTGTATTGGAGCTGTACAGGGCTTCATATATCTCAAACCATGAACTTTGATGAAGGCAGAAGCGAGACCCCTCCGATGTCTCAAGGCGCGATCTAACTCGCACCGTCACCCTTCCACCCAGTTTCTGTACTAAACTACGGAGATGACCAAGCCAAAACTTTGTTTTTTGAAAATCGGAATTTTGAAACAAAGAATCTGATGTCGTAATGGTCGATGGTACAATAGGCGATTGGAATAGAAGCCATTTGATTTTGATCACCTAGCGTAGAGAATACGATGAGCGGCTTTTTTGTTCTGTTCGGGGTCAATGCATGGATTCGTGCGTTACCTTTCCGCTGACGTCGTTTCCTATTCTTACTCCTATGATCACCATCAACGCTGTTCGACACTTTATCCATGGGATTATCCGAAGTTTCAAGATCCGACGTCTTTTTCGATTGAGACCGCGTTTTGCGGCGCTGAAACCTGATTGTGGTCTGTAGAGCTGACATAGTCGGTCGGCGAAAGTATCAGAGTACGATCAATACTCGACAATAGTGACAATATTCAGCTGCTGGGTTTTAAATTTCTATCCGAGTATCCTGCTCAAAATGTCGAAGAATCATGCGTCCCCACAGCGACAGATCGGGCTTTATATCCTTTACAGAAAAGGGCTTCCAGGGTATAGAAGTCTTTGATAAGGAGCACTAGATGCGCGAAAACAGCGACAAAAGATAGAAGGTGTCGGGCTTCAGTGTGAACTAAAACTCCCGCCACATCTGTAATTGTATTGACATGTCATACGTGTTGATTGGTCGACGTCGAATTCTGATTGGCTCGTCTAAATATGGCGGGAAAGGTCACTTTAGCGCCATTTGGAAATTTACATGGACTTGAATGTATAGAAAATAATTGCCTGTCGAAATGATGAAGCTATAATTATCTACACCGCAATAAATGTCATATAAGTGTAAAATGGAGCATAATATTGAAATATTAAAGGTAATATATTCAAAAACTTGAGGTCACCGCTACACGCTTGACCTTTGAACTAGTATCTTCTCGTCTTTTCTCGCACATTACGATAGTTCAAACGTTGAAACTTCGTCACTCGCCATCTTCGTACAAGCAGCGCGAAGAAACGTGGAAATTTGGAAACGAGCGTCAATTTTATCCTATCGAGAAAAGTTCCGATATGTCTGACAGGTAATCGATATACGTCGTCATTTTAATATTGTAATCAGTGGAACATTATCAATTTTATTCCTCGAAAATCAACGTAATATTGATCAATCAGCGACAAAACAAAAGTGTTGTGAAAATCATGCAGATGTAGGAAGTACTACTTGCATTGCAATGCATTTGTTCTCATCGCAAGCGAACGAAACGACAGCTAGTAAACTGAATAATCGTTGAGCTGTTACTCAAGCGTAATTTTTTAATCCGTAAGAGAACATTAATACCGTTGTCGCAAGAACAGCTTGAGCATTGTACTACGCGATATGCTGAAGAGCTCCCATTTGCATGCAACCAAGCCTGATAGATGCATTGGTTGATTTTCATACCGGGAAAATTTTATATATATGCAAAATTACAGGTAATTCGTACGAGTAAGTGAATGCCCACTATCTCAGCAAATCTCACCATAAATAACTCAATATCAACACGTGGAATATTTTGTTAGTGCATGTACTTGTATTTTGTCATTGTAGAGAGTTGTTTCAGAATTTCAGGACGTTTTCCTAGTGTATCACGTTACTACCCGAAGCATCTCCGTATGTTTCCCTTTAAAGAAGCAAAAAGAAATGAAAGTATGGCGCCAAACCACAAATGTGCACACATTGCTCAACTACTGTACATACTGTAACACTTTGAGTCATGGCGTCGGCAAATATTGGCAAATGAGAGGAAGTTGCACTGATGTCTCTGGTACCTAACTGTTGATCAAATCACAGTTCCATTGTCATTCCAGTGGTATGGACATTTATGTGCAGTCATACTACCAAGATTGAAGCATTTAGGTAGTGTGATCAGTTTAAGCTGGACACTGGTCAAACTGACTGGCTAGATTAGTAGCCAAATGTTACCGTCTATCTTCCTGTGAATGTTTCCAAATGAAGGAGAATACGCCTATAAAGTACAAATCTTTTAACTTCCCCAAGAGCCTGTAAATGGCAACTTTCTGCTCATTTGAAGAGTTGGTGTGCATGCCCAGTATCTTGTTACCGACTGTAAAGGCAACTTGTTCCGATGCATTCAGCAGTACTAAAACTACGATGTCATCTCATGTTTTTACGATATCCATGTTATGTCAGATTGTAATGTATGATTCTGTGGCAGCATTGTTTAAGGACCAATACAAACTCAGAAGGAGAATACTGACAGCAGTAGTTGTGGTTAAAACCATTGACAGTGGTCTTCCTTCTGCTGTCTATGTTAAAGCTCTCTCATATTAGAAAATACAAAAACGATATCATGTAAAAAATGTAATATCAAAGTCCATTTTAAGTCCAACATACATTCATGAATACTAGCTATAAATATTCTCGCGCTGATAAACAAAAATGTTTATCAATCGTAAATACAATATCATCTTTGGATGAGTCCAATTGAATTATTCTTTTCCTACCATTGTTTTAAGTGAAAGTGAGAACAGCAGCAGTAGTGGGAGTAACTCTGGCACCAGTCATGATGATGACAGCAGTTCTAGTGCCAGTGAAGATCAGAAAGACAGCCCACGCTACAGCAGAACAGAGTCCAACAGAAAGGAACCCGAACAGGCATCCAAGAAACGATCCAGAGGCAGTGATGATGAGGAGATCGGTGATCACAAGGCAAAATCCAAAAGACTAGGGAGAGACCTGAAGGAAACTGATGACATTGGTGCTCAGAGGGATAACAGAAACTCACCAAAGGGCAACGATCAAAGGCAGGGAGAGAAGACTGCAGCAAAACGGGATGAGAGAAGCTCGCCAAAGGGAAGAGATGAGAGACAGGAAGAAAAAAGTGAAGGAGAATATACCGATGAAAGTGAAGAGGAAGATGAAGGCAGAGGTGTTCGAAGTGTTGTACAGAGTGTGGTACAGAGAAGCAGTGACAGAAGTAGACGATCTCCATCTCCAAGGTAAATCAGTTCACCAGAAACCTGCTGTTTATCAAGAGGTATATATTTTTTACGCAACATAATTTACCAAGCTCTTGCACGTAAATTCAGTTGATACAGTCACATTGTTAATTTAAAGCCCTGAGGCAGTAAATTCTGTGGTAGATGTCTGAAGTGAAAATGGAGCACATACATATATTGCACTTGTAGCCAAAATATCTGAACCAACTGTGTATTACCGGTAGTACCAGAGTTCAAAGGAGATGGAGTCAGGCATCGCTGTTTATTTATCTACCTTTGCTACAGAGCAGAAAGTGCAAATTGGTGAATTCTGAATTGATTTCAATAGCAAAAATAAAGGTTGACATTGTTTTGTGTTAAGGCTAGTAAATGAATTTACTGCCATAGATCGCAGTGATGTCACCAGAGCTACTTTTGATTTATGAAAGCAATCGTATTTAGGGACAACACAAGTTGTACCGGGGTTCCAAGCAATTTACCTTTATTTCTGAACGCAAGCAAAAACACTGCTGTAGCCACACAAATGACTCTTTTTATTTTTTGTGTTTCAGAGAGAGAAATGATAGAAGATATCAGGGCTCAAGATATGGCAGAGATGATGACAGAGACAGGGACAGATATAGAGACAGAGATACTGACAGATACAGAGACAGGGATTCTGACAGATACAGAGATAGAGACAATGAGAGATACAGGGACAGTGAGAGACAGAGAAATAGGGACAGAGGTAGAGATGAGCGAGATAGGGGACAAGTATCAAGACAAGACAAAGAAAGGTAAGATAGATATTTACTGTGCCGGATTCAAGAAACAAGATAATAAATTGTAAGCAAATAAAAGCTGACACTACATTGAACTTTTTATCCAGTGAATAGAAAAAGTCTGATGCTCGACTCAACACCATGCATTTGACCGCAAGTGATGATATTGCGTCAGCACATCCCAGACTTAACTGTGAAGCAGGGAAATTCCCGTTGATAATAGGCCGTACAGTGTTTAGTCCATAAGTACTGTGTATCTAATGACTGGCAATGATACCATGTTCACTGTGAAAGGAAGTGTGTACTTGAAACTTTGCAGTTTGCCAGCTTTGGCCCTAAGAAACACCATGAACCTGAAAAAAGCCAATTTTGAACTCAATTTTGCAAAAAATACATGGTAGTGAATGTTCAGTTACAGTTTTACACAGGGATTTTGTTTCATTTGATTTCACCAGAAGCACCAGTTATAACCATCTCCTGCAGGCATAATGAAATGAAGACCAGTGAATTGTACAAGGCATTAGTCAAACCTTCAAAGTGTACAACATCTGGATTTCAAGTTTTGCATGGAGTCAGGACCAGGTTGTTTGACTGTTTGTTTCCTCATTTTGTTCACAGGGGAGAGAAGAGAGTTGCAGACAGGGATGAAGAAGAAGACAAAGAAAACAAGACTGCAACGGAACCTGCTGCCAAGAAAAGGAAAGAAGAAAACATAATGACAAGGACTGGTGGTGCCTACATTCCACCAGCAAAATTGCGAATGATGCAAGCTCAAATTACAGATAAAACAAGGTAAGGTGGTGTTTCAATGTTTGGTTACAGCATGGAGAGTGAAGTTGGTGAATGGATGCTGGAAATGCTACTTGTAACATCATATAGCAACAGATCTTGGTGATTCCATGTTGAGTCATGGGTTATGGTAGGTTGGTGAGTGTTCTGTCACAGCTTTGCAGTCATGTTCTTACCATAGTTGATATAACGTTACAACTTCAATCCTGTCAAAGCAAGGGGTAGGCATGTCAGTCTGGTATATTTTTCTGACATCATTGTGTTTTGTTTGTCTGCCTACAGTGTAGTCAAACTGAGCTAGGAAACCAGTTTCATTTTACAAGTTTACTGCATGCTAGGGTTTAAATTTATCAGTAAAAATTATGTATGATATCAAAATTACATATAATTTTTTTGTAGAACCCCCAAAACTAAATTATTTTCTCATAGGTATTTCTTATGTACACATAATATGAAATTTTTGTTGTTAAAACCATCCAAAGTTAAACTATCCTGAATGTTATTATTGTTATGTGATAGGTATAATTGATGACAAACCCTAGATTAGCACCGTGCTATTGTTTCAAAACATGGTTCAGGGTTTTCCATGGGGAGATTTTGAGGGGTGTGCCTCCCCTCTGTGTTTGGAGCATTCTATTCATATGCTAAAAACAATATAAATTTGTTTTCATAACATAAGAATATGTAAATAAAACCTTACGTAAATTAGCCACTCTCTGTTTTTCCTAGCTAAGAAGAACAATTTGTTTACTGTTTTTGAACTTCATGTCATATGCCTGTCTCAGGTTTGTTTTACAAAATTGTTTACAAATTTGCCATTTTCCAGATTTTGAACATATTTTATGGAAACCTGTGGAGGTTATTTAAATAGGCATTCCAGAGACTGAAAGTAGAAACTATTTCTTGAGAATGCAAACAACTTGGTGATTTTATTGAATACCAGGCTGCTTTGCCTGTTAGAAAACAAAGGTAGATTTATATTCTACAGTATGTTTTCTATGTTCTGGTTACTAAAAGCTGTAAAAATTCAGTCTATTTGGTTGTGGAAGTTCTTGCTCTTTGCAGGATTGTCCAATTCAGTGAGTTATAGCAATTATCATTGGCATTGGGCTTGGTAACACTCTGTGTTGTACAGTTTCTCATTGTGTCTGCAATTCCCTTTTCAGTGTTGAGTATCAGAGGATATCTTGGGAGGCATTGAAGAAGAGCATGAATGGTTTGATAAACAAAGTCAATGTTGCCAACATTGGAAACATTGTTACAGAACTCTTTCAAGAAAATATTGTCAGAGGGAGGTAAGTGAACCAGTCTTTCTAAATCTAAATCAACCGGAGCCTGTCAGATGATCTGCCTTGTAGTGTTTCAGTCAATAAGTTTTACTATAATTCAGTGTTAGTTGCATATTTTGTACTCCATGTGAGATCACATCACCTGGTAGGCATAGATGTGCAATGTGACAGTAGGTTTTCAATTAGGTGCAAACACAAACTTTTTGTGAAAGAGACTCAAATTAGTGACTTCTGTGCATGTGCAACTTCAACATTAAAGCTTATGCCCATCATACATATTTTGATGCCAAAAGGCATACGTCGAAGAGTGTGATGTTGGAGTGCCCTTTGCTGCGAAATCAAGGGTGCTAAAATACCTATCATATCCATGAAGATATTTTCATATATCTTATGGAACTTTACAAATGGATAACATAATGTTTTTGCAGTTTTTTACGTGGTCAAACCCAACCTTCAAAGCAGATCTCTAAAATTTGTTGTACAGGAAAAAAAATCTGATTCTTCATCGAATGATGGAAAATAGCAGAGTAAAAAAAACAAAAAAGTTTTCAAATGAGATAAAATCGTTTTCTCGATATCTGTGAAAACTGATATGTTAACAATAATTCTGTAAGGTATTCTGATTTGAATTATGTTTTATATACCATATTACAGAGGTCCATTGTCAAGATCTATTCTTCAGGCTCAAGTAGCGTCACCAACCTTTACACATGTATATGCAGCCCTTGTTGCAATTATCAACACTAAGGTGAGAAGAGTCAAACATGCAAAGATTTCAGTGTTCTTGTAACAAGACTCACTTAATACATAGGGTTTGATAAGTCTGGTGCCTCAGTGAAGTTTAATTTACCAGGATCTGCAGTCATGTTATTTAGACTTCCCTCAGAATATGAATACACTCAGTGTTCTCCCCAGGATTATTTTACAAGAGGGCGAAGACGTGGTGCAAAGCACCACAAGCGACCCCGTAAGCGGTCGCGGGGGGAGGTCAGGAGGGGAGTGTTCCCCCTCCTGCCATTGGAGCTTTTGAAAAACAGAGATTAAAATGGTGTTATTTGATGGCACTTGGGGAGTATTTTTTCAGATTTTTTTCGTATAAAAACTCAAAGGAAAAGAAATCTAAGACAGTGTTCCATAACTTTTATTCCAGTTCACTGACTTCAATGAAGATTATATTTTTTGAAAACGAAAACATAGCAACAGACATACATTTATTCATCGATGTCAAAATTATCACCATAACACTTAAGCTTATGTGTTCTCAGCCTGATACACGTACATGTCCGACCGAGCCTAAAAATAGGTCGTTTTGCTTTGGGAAGGAATACACAAGCGAAATTCTAACCTCCTATAAAAACTTCAGAGTACTCTGCTGTCCTTGGTTACCCTCAAGCTCCTAGGCATGTTTACTCAGCTAAGTCGGTTACCTAATGCACGGTCCCTATGGAGGGACCGTGGCTAACGTTACGGCCTGTGCCATGCAAATATGGCTGCCATCAATGAGTTGCACATGGGCTTATGATCTCTGATGACATCACAAACTCGCGAGATTTGCAAGATCGATGAGACTTACATTTGCAGCCTGCAGGATCGACGCTTTTTTGCATTTTGCTTGTAAATCACTGTCAACTTTTTTTCCCCCGTACATTTTATTGTTTTATTTTTCAAAAAAATCTTATTCATGGCAAGGGGGCGCTCGGAATTTACAAGAGGGCGCCATGCTCCTGTTACCTTATTCAGGGAGAACACTGTACACTTATATCAGAGGAAGACAGAAATGGTACCACTGTTTCCAGACCATTCACATATCTTCTCAGTCCTTAGCAAAACATGCTGAATCATGATAAGGAAACAGATTGTTATGTTATATGGCTCTGCCTTGATTGTAAAATCAATTTTACGAATGTGTTCTTATGCAATTGTTTTGTGACAGTAAAAGGGCAAAGCTGTATTTTCAATACATGTACAGTGAAACCTGTCTAATCAAACCCTTCAGGGATTGAGAAAATTGTTCGGTTTGGATAGGTGTTTGGTTTATATAGGTCCTTCAGGTTCCATTGGAATGGGACTTGGAAAAGGGTCAGTTTAGACAGGTTTCCAGTTAGACAGGGTTTGGTTTAGACATGTTTCACTGTACTACTGACTATTTGAGAAATGATTGTTATTTTTCAGCATTTAAAAAAAACCAAGAACAGAGTACAAATAATAGATAACTAAACCAATGATATGATTCTTTTAAATAAAACACATTTTAAAGCAAATGTCTGTTCTAACAATACACAGACATGTAGAACAGCCCAAGCAAAGGAATGGACCTACATGTCCTTACACATTGTCAGAGTATCAATATTTTTTTACCGTTTTCCCTTTTCACAGTTTCCACAAATTGGAGAACTGATTCTAAAGAGGTTAATAGTCCAATTCAAAAGAGCCTACAAACGAAACGACAAAAAAGTGTGCCTTACATCTGTCCAGTTTATAGCTCATCTTGTCAATCAACAAGTGGTAAGTGTACTTTTTCAATTACTTTTTATTTTTTTGCAGTTTCTTCAATATCTCAGGCAGGAGTTGAAATCTTTTCCCATTATGAAATCTTTGTTAATGTTTTATAAACCTTTCTTTGTTGTTTTTTTCTATATCAGCTGTTGCCACATCACTTTGAATGCTAAATCATGATTTTCATATTCATTTCATGTTTTCCTCCCAGGCCCATGAGGTTATTGCACTAGAAATGCTGACCTTGTTACTTGAGAATCCAACGGATGACTCCGTTGAGGTTGCCATTAGTTTCCTGAAAGAGAGTGGTCAGAAACTGACAGAAGTATCTCCCAGAGGCATCCATGGTATGTATCAACTGGTGCAAAAATTTCGATGTACCTTAAGTTCACATTTTCAACAATATCTTTTCTCAATATAACCTTAAAGTGGAATAAATTGCAGTTATTATTTCATATGGGCACAGATAAGAGTTAATTATTGTGAATTTTACATAAAAATCCTGAAGACAGAATTTGTGTAGGAGACAAATACTTGGATTCTCAAAGGTCTTGTAAAACTTTGCTGGTTTTGTGTTTGTATGAAGTTTGTGGAGTAAAAGAACTTTGATACTTTGGGTTCTGCTTATCCTAAAGTCAACCATGTTTGATGAAATTTTATTCATATAGCTATTTCCGTTTGCAGCCATATTTGACAGAATTCGCAGCATACTTCATGAAGCAGACATTGACAAGCGTGTGCAGTACATGGTGGAGGTGATGTTTGCCATACGCAAGGATGGCTTCAAGGATCATCCGGCTGTCATTCCAGAATTGGACCTTGTTGAGGAGTCAGATCAATTCACTCATCTTTTGACTCTGGAAGATGAACACAAAGCTGAACCAGAGCTAAGTAAGTAGACAGTTAGCCATGGAATCCCAGACATTACTGAACTGGTAAATGGTAACATATTCCATGGAATCTCATAAATTATTTTATTATTATTATTTGTTTATTTCGGACAACATTAGTCCATATAAATTACACAAAGGAAATACAGATACTGTGATACAAAAAAAATGGTGTTGGATATACTATCCATATATAAATTCATTCACTATCCATGAAAGATCGACTTTCTCCACAGGTTACGCAAGTCAGAACTGTAAAACAGTACATCATTGACCATTCTTACAATTGTATTTTCACTGTAAGATATTCTTTTCATCAGACTATACATTTGCTTTCGCAAAAGAGCATCAAAACTATCAATCCTATTAGAAACAAACATAGAGCTTGCACTACTGCGTCTCTCATATCCAAGAAAAATGCGAGCTGCATTATTGTAACCAACTTTCACTTTTTTCAAGACACCAGCAGTATAATTAACCCACAGATTACCACCATATAATTGGTAACAATATGCTTTGAAAAGGTTACACTTTACATTCAATGAACATAATGAAAATTTTCTCAAAAGCATATTTGCAGATACATATAATGCTCTCTTTTGACGCTCAATGTCTTCATTATCACTAAACTGGTCCGTCATCAAATACCCAAGATGCTTTTCTTTGCTACAAATGTAATTTTCATACCATTAAGATAAACAGATGGATTATATACAATCTGAGTGCGTTTTGAAATGACACACATGCATTGTGTTTTCTTCGTATTAAAAGTAATGTCATGCAGGTCGCCATAGTGGCTACATATGTCAACCAGTTTTTGAGTTCCCTTGACAGAAGGGCTGATCAAACAGATATCATCAGCGTACATTAAGTGATTTATGAAAACACCACCTATGTTACATCCCACTTTTGAATTAACTAGTCTTGTACTCAGATGATCAACATAGACATTGAAAAGCTTCGGAGATAAAACTCCACCCTGCTTAACACCATTGACTACTGTAAAACTGCCAGATAGGCAATTGGCCCAACAAATAAAAATATTCTGAGTTCTGTACCAGACAAGGAGAAACCTTACGAAAAGAATTGGTACATTTCTAGAGATCAGCTTTTAAAGAGTGTCCAGTGATTAACTCGATCGAATGCTTTAGAAGCATCCATAAACGTAATAATAACATTGCTACCTCGTTTCCTATAATAGCTAACTATTTCTTTCAAAACAAATACACACATGTCAGTAGAATGAGAGGGCTTAAAACCAAATTGGTAGTCTGATGAATCAAGATAGCAATCAATCTTGCCCAAAATAACAAATTCCATGACTTTCGAAGCAATTGTTGACAGTGCAATTGGCCGATAATTGTTTTTGTCAGTAATGTTACTATTTCTGTCTTTAATAATTGGGACTAAAATAGTAGCAGAGAATCTATGAGGACACAAACCATGCAAAAGCATGGCAGTAAAACACATACTCAAAAGTATATACACCTTTTTGCTGGCAAAAATAAAATGCTCAGGCGAGAGGAAATCAGGCCCTGCCGATTTCCCTAATTGAAAATTACTAATAGCATTTTTAACATCAGTGGGAGATATATGAATAGTATCATCCATTTTGCACCCATCAATACTATCAAGAACAAATGATTTTTCTCTTGTTGAATGAACCACATTAAAAAGATCACTGAAGTGTTTACTCCACATTTCAGCAATATTGGCATCGCCACTACAACCATGAATAGTACTAGGCCGGAGTGGAGATTTTGCATTTATTTTCTGAACGGAATGCCAAAATTTATTATAATTCCTGATTATTCAGATTTTTCGCAGTTGCATCAGCTTTGACTTGCTCAACATTACGCCTACAGATTCTCAAGGCATATTTAAAACGCGCATGCGTCAAGCGTTTGAAGTCAAATAACGGACCATGCCTGGGTTTGCCACTTTCACGCCATAATTTAAAAGCGTCTCTTGCAATAGAATGAATTTCTTTGAGATGGTCATTCCATCCAGGAACCATATACTTGGTACTGTTACAGTGACTAGAAGATATCTCCATACCAGCAGAATAAAGACAATCTATAATATTGTCATAAAAATTGGATATGCTCTGAGCATGATCAGTATTACTACAATGCACATTAGCACAGCAAAGAGCATCAGTTGGAATAAATACATCAGATAAAAGTTTATCAGAAATGTCAAAATATCTATTAGGTTGATTACAGTTCACCTTTGACCAGTTTATGTCTCTTCTATCACTATATCCATTGGTAGGTTCGCATGAAGGTAGTATACTAGTTATACAAACTATACTCAGAGGAAAATGGTCAGAAAGTATATAGTCATATAAAACAGACATGGATTTAATCACAGTCCCTCCACCAAACGGTCGGGAAACGCAATGTATTTCTATTGTCCTGATGCGCGTTGCGCTTCCGTTACACTGTTTATTCGCGTAAAGAGATTATAGCGACTTGGTCTAACATTAGCATAAACGATGACACCATTTTTACCTGACATGCAATGAACTAAAGGACAATGCGCATGCGTACATAGGCTGTGTTTCGTATTTACACGTGCTGGTTGCGTTTGACTGGACTACACTTGCAGTCAACACCAATGTAATCATTACGACCATGATTTCATTTCTCTTGATGACAAGACATCGATTTCAACACCATTTCAGAGGAACAGAGTGAAGAGGTCTACAGTGTTCTGATTGTATAACTTTCAGTTTAAGTTAAAACGAAGTTCACATGCCCCGTCCATGAAAACGAGTGCAAGGAGCCAGCGATTTTCGAGGACATAGGACATCGAAACAAAAATGACCTTTCTTTGATGTAAATTTTCCTATTCGTAGCGGCATTCGTAGCGGCATTGTTTTACAGCTACCGGGAGACCTGTGTGACACATCAAGCACATGGCTCGATAGGGCTTCATGACACGCCAGAAAAACCGCAATGGGGTTGAATCAAAACAATATTTTTCACGTAAAATTCCCGCCAATGGATACGTTTGATCACAAAAATTGCGTCGTCAGTGTATTTTAAATGGTGTTATACAAGTACCAAATCAAGAAAATCTACGTTAAATACCATGTAGTACGCAAGGCACAGCGATCAAAAAAGATTTCAAAGAATCGAACATCGACTCTGCGAGGGTCGCAAAAACAAAATGGCGTTCGGCCGAGTTTGGGTCATCTGCTTTTCTATCCTTCCCTTATACTTCAATTTGCAGTTATTGAATCGCTAAAATAAGTTAAAATTGCTTTCAATCAGATAAATAGGTCCCAATCGAACTTATTTGACCAGTCATGGAGGGACTGTGTCAAAACGAAAAACCATGAATATTTCGACTCTTCACACAACGCGAACACAGATCGTCAGTGGACGCCATTTTCTAAATTGCAGAGCAAAGCATTACACAATAAACTATCAGTTTGCGTCTCATTATAAACCTTTATTCAAAAACTGGGTTCGTCAGTGTAATTTTACGTATACTTTAATCACAAGTACAGACATCAGAATGAAACAGACCGTCATAATTTTGCAGTGTAGAGCGAACAAAAATTCATGTTCTCCTGACACATGAAAGACTCAATTCAATGAAAATGACCTACACGCGATAGCGAATACAAACGCCGATTTAGCGCTGAAAATCGATTGGGAATAAAAAGATCACCCACTTTCCTTATCAAGAAATATTGCTTATCGAGAATATACTGACGTTTCAAAATAGCTGTACACTTTACGGCCGATTCAGGCTAGTTTCTTCGTCGAAGACGACACCACCGTACCCACTCTTTGAGGGGACGCTACAGCTGGTGTGACGTCATCAACAGCGAACGCCAGCGCAACGCGCATCCTACCAGCTAATCCCCTCGTTCGCACGTTTTGACAATAGCGTTTCCCGACCGTTTGGTGGAGGGACTGTGATTTAATACATTGATGAGCGCTATAAGTTGTGATACAGTGATCCAACCAAGACGTAGTGCCATGAACGTCGCTAACATAGGTAAATGAGCTTTCATTGAGAAGGATCTCATCCGAAATACGATAACTGTATTCATTGCAAAAATTGTGTAAGGATGAACCAAAAATGGAATTTGCATCTGCATTCCAATCTCCGATTACCATGTAGCTAAAACAGTCACTAGATTGGACAATGGAATGTATTTTACCTAAATAGGCCATAAAATCATCATGATTTTCACTGCTACAGGTTGGCATATAAACACACAGAATTAACATCTTACGATTAGTAATATCAAGCTCAATTCCTAATATTCTGTTGTCTTGAAATGAGCGGACTTTGATAGCATGACTGATGGATTTACGCCACAAAAATGCTAGACCACCATATGGTCTACCAATTAATATTTTTTCACTTGTATCAATTGGTGACTCACCATAGTAATCAAAGTCTGGATGAATCTCTGAGAGCAGAGAAATGTTGTCGTTGGTCAACCAGTGCTCTTGAAGCAAACAAATGTCGTGGGTTTCACACAGTTCCCTCACTGCATTTATCGAGTTTTTCACAGAACGGCAGTTATATGACGAGATGCGGAGATTCATAGCTGTTTGCGTGGCTGGTAAAACTTTCGGATTAATACCCCTTCTGGCCAAGAGTTAGAATTTTGTAGTGTCTTCAAATTCATGGCATTGACAGTCACACAAAAGGAAGCATAAGATCTATGTTTTGTTTTAAGTTGTACACAGTTACTGTAAAGATTCATTTCATGTGTCAGGTCTGGAGTAGAACAAACTTTTGGATCAACTCATACAGTGTTTCCATGCTGTGGCAAAAAATTGGGTGTAACTTAATAAGATATTAGAGAGTAATTCATTGTGGTTTGAATTTCCCATCCAGCTGAGGATTCCCTGATTGCCTTGTGGCAGTTTCTGCTGTAAAAGAGTTTTGCCATCTGTCAAGACATTATTTTCTTCAAAATGATAGTTATATATATTGTAATAACAATTTCATCTCACAGACTGGTTAATAACACTGTGTTGTGCAGAATATATCTCTGGAAATCTTTAATGCTGTGTTGCTTGTATCAGAGATGTATATCTGGTTGTCTTACAGAATGATCGAATCTTTTGCGTAGTTGTTTTTCATGTGAAAACCTCTCATTTTATAGGAAGTAAGGGTGTCCAAACTAAATCATGATAATGAAAAGAAGTCATCCATACAAGTATAGTGTTGTGTATCTTATTACTAGTGTTCATGTATCCGTGCAGATATCTTCAAGCAAGATCCAGAGTTTCTTGAGAATGAACAGAAGTACAAGGATATCAAGAAAGAAATCCTGGATGAAGGAAGCAGCGGATCAGAATCCGGGGAAGGTAGCTCCTCTGAAGAAGAATCAGATGAAGGTAAGGCATAACTGGGTAAATTCACGGAATGAAGTGTGATAGATAAAGGTTAGACACACTGGATGAATTCATGGAATGAACTGAGGTAGAGAATACAAGGAATTTGATTTGATGAAAAATGTTGCAATTCTAAGTGGTTAAATGTTTGTTGTGTGTTTTACAGCGAACGTCAAAATGAACCGTAGATCAACTTTGATAAGCCCCTATCAATTTCCCTCGTAATCTTCCAATATCCCTTGGAAAACACCGAGGTACTTTGGTTAGTGTTGCCGATAAACAGGCCAATAAACATACAAGGCGCCTGCTGTGTTATCGCCATTCGATCTCCCTTCTATTTCTGGCTCCCTTTCCGGAAGAAACCATTTTGAAACCCAAAGTGGTTGACAAGAAATGAAATAAAGCATGCAATTTTAAGACCTTTAATTGTAATAATAATTTCAAACTCGATTTTTTCACAGAACTTGTTTTGCATTGTTACGTGCGTCAATCCTATTATCATGAAGTATTTCCCGTATGCAGTCATGTCCACGACATACTTTACCCAAATTGAATAGTAAATTCCATGAGCTTGCAAAGTAAACAACTGTCAGTGTGAGAGCATATGGATGGGCAATGGCAATGTTTCAAGTACAAGTTGAGTTCCACAATAAAATTAGAAACATTCACACGGAACAACTGAGATACAGCCAGTTAGTATATCTAGTGAAAGACAATGTTGTTGTACTGAGTGAGGCCCTGATTTGACTCGCGGCGGCCGCTGAACTTCTACTCGCTCTCGTGGAAATGCCCAGTTCTACGGCATTTCATTATGACATCGTTTACAGTGCTGAGCGATGTATTTCTGTGGTGATACTGGTTTGGGAAACGCCTGTCAACCATTTTTCTATGATGCTCTTTCTTGCCTAAAAATCCATTGTAAGGCAAATCGACGTCGACAGAGAAAAAAATATGCTCACGATTTTATGAACTGGCATACCTAGATTACATCAGGGTCTCTCTATGGGCCCTAATGCAGTGCACATACTGATCGACAACCATAGATAATACAGCAAAACTCGGCCGAAATTTCTGAGATTAACTGACACAGTGTTTTATATTTCTGTTTTAAATCAAACTGATTACACAATCTGTGGATACAGAAATGGTATTTTGGTGAAATTTCAGCATCAAAAAATCCCAAAACTTGACATGTGGACGTCATGTGCAGATCAACAGCATAGTGCACGTGTGATGTGAACTGGCACTTATAGACTCATTGACTGTAGAGTGTAGAGAAACTGTCTATGATTGACTGCACGGAAAAGCAGTCTGCATCTTGTGAAAACAACAACATAGCAGTGAAAATTGTAATAGTCACCAGTAAAACTCTTCGCAGATGAAAGGATAATTGCTTCAAACTCATAAACTTCATGTTCAGAGGATGAAAACTAACATCGCTGTGGTCCATGAATGAAAATAAACAATGGCAGACGTAACTGCCTAATGAACTATACTAGTAAGGTGACGGGGGTGGGCAGGGTCAAAAGATCAAGAAAGTACTGGGAAAACGTGTCATTTTCCTAACGATACTGTCTCGGGATCTCCAGTGTCCCATTGTTTTGTAATATATAACAAGTGTGCCAAGAGCTTCGTTGAATACACTGATATCAAACAGCCATAGCTGTAAACTGGCGCAAAATGGTTTGATCCATGCAGAAGCTTGCATAGGGAGATCGAATGGAGATAGCACAGCAGGCTCAGTGTATGTTTACTGACCAAAGTACCTCTGTGTTTTCAAAAGGGTATTGGAAGATTGCCAGGGAAATTGATAGGGGCTTATCAAAGTTGATCTCCGGTTCATTTTGACGTTCGCTGTAACACTGCCTCAGGTATTTTGCCTCAGATGTATAGTGAAAATTTGATTGCCAGTCTGTTAATGTATTCTGTGAAGGTATAAGTAAATCAAAATAATATCTCAGATAACAGTTCTACTGTGCTGATAAACCTGTATCCATTTTTGAAATGCAGTGTATGTTGAGTACGGTACTTAGTTGATAGTGCTGTTATTGCCTGAATTGTCATTGCAAAAGTTTGATTGCCAAGTCTGTCAGTGTGTTTATGTGAAGGTAGATTAAAATCACATTTCAGATATTAGTTCTGCTACGCTAATATCTTGTCTTCAATTTAGAGATGTACATTATGTTTTGAGTGTTGAGTGTATGTTTTACTGTGATAATTCTTCATCATGATACTTGATCTTTTCATTGCCATTTTTCTACTTGACCTTCAAAAATAATGGGATTTTGCCAAACCAAGGCAGTTCAAGGGATTAACGCATGTATTGTTTTGTTTTGTACAAAGACAATGAAGAAGAGAAGACAACAGAGATTATAGATCAGACTGAGACCAACCTGATAGCTCTGAGACGAACCATCTACCTTACAATACAGTCTAGCTTAGACTTTGAAGAGTGTGCTCATAAACTACTTAAAATGGAACTCAAACCAGGACAAGAGGTAATATGGTCATAGACTTCTAAACTGCAGATACTTATGATAATATGAGGTTATTTCGAAAATACCGTTAAGGATGCACAAGGACATTGGCGCAGCGTATCACCCGACGCGAAGTGGAGGGCGATGCGCGGCGCCAATGTCCGAGTGCATCCTTTGCGGTATTTTCGTAATAACCTTATTATTATACATCTTATATTCTTGACTGGGGCATCAAATTGTCAGAGTAGTGACTGTTTTTGTGCAATGTCAACAGTTTTTCTTCTGATTTATAGCACAAGTGTGAAAGCTATCTCAGACTGGCTTCTGCAAGTTCTGGAATGTGTGCACTACACTTGTACGTACAGAGTGCCCGCGAGATATGTTCTGGCACTCATCCAATGGATCCCTTGAAACCATTCATCAGTGAACGCACAGATACAGTCGCAGGGGATGGGGTGCCTTTAAACCATACATGTTATGGAACAGGCTTCCATATGGCTTTATTAGCACACGCAAAATTCTATTGTTCCTGATGGTAGATGTGTAATAACTATGGGTATTTGATGGTTGCCAAGATCTGTATGATCCATACACTCTTTGTTGAAATACTCTCTTTAAATTCACCTCAGTACCTGTCCATCAGTATGCTGTCTCAGCCAAATGAGTCTACTTTGGAGTAAAAAGGTCACAATGTGTTACTTAGTTTGACAATGAGATCACATTATCGCTGTACAGGCAAACCCATGTCCATAAACGCGTATGGAAATAAACATACTTTTGTGTGCTTTTGTGCACATAGTTTTGTTTGTACTGTAGTTCATTTGAATTCTGGGTTTACATGTAACCTGTTAATGTGCCACTGACTCAAGAAAGTCGTGTGAGATGTAACAAGTTTTCATTTATTGCATGTACTGCAATAGGAGTGATGTGAAGATGCCGGCAAATTCTAATTTTACAAAAGCATTCACACAGCTTAACATCTTGTGTTTTACTATAATATCAACTCAGTGATGAAATATTATGTTAGAAATTATAATCATGGAAACATTGCATGTATTAGTCAGGTTCCACTTCAGAGATCATGTTCATCAGTTTGTTTTTTTTCATGTCTCAACAGATTGAACTTGCCAACATGATCTTGGATTGCTGTTCACAACAAAGGTCTTATGAAAAATTCTTTGGGCTCTTAGCTCAGGTGAGAGAAAATTTCAGTGTCTTTTCCATTTCCACAACACATGTAATAGACTTCTACTGAGGAAAATGACAGGACGCGCAAATAGAAAGCTATATTCTTTGACTCTATCACACAGTTGAAAATTAAATGGAACGTTAGTTTGTCAAAGGAGGCAGACTAGAATACAGCTCTTCTTCTGCACAGTCGTCTACATGGTTGCAGTGACACATTTGCTTATATTTAAAAGTACACTCAAGAAAATATTTTACTGTTTCTCAGTAGGCTTGAAATGGCTGTTTTTGATACACCACAGAGTGAGTAAATGTCACCGTGAATGTTAACAACAATGCACATCTTCACATGAACTAAAAATACATTGTATATAAAACAGAAGGAAATTACTCTCGATTCAGTTGAAATTTTCAGTCATCAGTAATTGAGTGTAGGTGAACCATAGTTTTACTTTTGTTTTCACAGAGATTTTGCCAGCTGAAGAAGGAATACTGTGAGTGCTTTGAGGCAATCTTCAAGGAGCAGTATGAGACTTGCCATAGATTGGAAACCAACAAACTCCGCAATGTAGCCAAGATATTTTCACATCTACTCTACACTGATGCCATAGCTTGGACAGTATGTATGATATTCATTATACTTTCAGGAATGAAGGGCGTGAATGACACTTTGTGGACACTAATTTGGATATGAACCAACTATAAGGATTGTTTGGGACTTCTGGCTATCCCCAACCCTAAGGATACTGCATGTTACCAGTGAATAATGCAAATTACTCTCAGTTTGTCTTTCTATTTCAGTAAATCTTCACTTTTACCATTAAAAGTGGGTGGTTTTGCAATAACATCTTCATGTTGAATAGTCTAATTAAAGCACAATAAAACCTGTCTAAACTGAACCCTACAGGGACTGAGAAAATTGTCCTGTTTGGAAAGGTGTTCGGTTTATTCAGGTCCTGTTAATATAGAGTTCTATTGGAATGGGACTTGGAAAAGTGTTCAGTTTAGACAGGTTTCCAGTTTAGACAGGGTTCACTGTACAAGAAATTTACGTGAAATAACAACTAGTCTGCTTAAGCAAAATAGTAACCAGCCATGATAATTATGTCAAGCATACTGTATTCTGGACATGCCTCATCTATAAAAGGTCATTTGTAAAGCTTAGGTACTCATAACATGTTTATATTTGTAATCTAGGTACTATCATGTATATCACTTAATGAAGAAGACACTACATCATCCAGCAGAATATTTATAAAGATTTTATTTCAAGAATTGTCAGAGTACATGGGTCTGCAAAAACTCAATGAAAGACTCAAGGATAAGTAAGTATTGCTATGCAAGTCTCTGAAATCTACCTGAATGAACAAGACTGAAAAAACACTGCCCTAGCTAAGCTGTAGTATCATTTAACATTAACTTAGGAGGGCATGTCTCTATTTTTATTCACCATTAACCCTTTGAGCGCCTAAGTCAGTTTTTGCCACCTTTTAAAAAATATATATTTACCAATATTTTTCTAGTTTTTTTTCCAATTTTTTTTATCAAAAACTGTAGGAAATGAAAAGTGGCGTCAATTTGATCGAAAATTGTCAAAAAATACAAAAAATTTTCATAAAAATTGTTGAAATTTTGCACTGAAATTTTGCACTAAATTTTGTCGGGAATATTTAAAGCACTCAAAGGGTTGAAGGCATCCTTACATGAGCATTTATTTCTACCATGAAGCGAATGTATCACATGATTATACAGCTTAGTGTCTAAATGTGCCTTACATTTAATCCAGAGTTACAAATAGCTTATCTCTCATGTTTTCCAGGTGACAGCAGTTCATATGCTTTATCTGATGGGTTTTGACATGTGTGTGACATGATATGGCATGACAGTCATGTGGGTGTAAAAGGGGAGACAGGTTTTATCTGACTTTATAGGAGAGACATTGTTGGTGTGATCTTTTTAAGAAAGTGAGAATTAATAAATTCATGGTCTTTTCTCTTTTGCTTCAGATTCCTGCAACCCTTTTTTGAAGGTTTATTCCCCAGGGACAATCCAGCAAACACTCGTTTTGCTATCAATTTCTTTACTACCATTGGTCTTGGTGGCCTCACGTAAGTTTCTTTTTTCACATCTGTTGTTTATTTCTGTCGTCATACATTATTCAAAGAGGTTTAGATTATTCGATGAGGTTCTATGTAGTTACTGTGTGATTGTGTACCTCCAGATTTCCAATGTGTTAGAAAAAGGAAGTCAGGACGTTTCATTTGGGAATGCAAGTCATAAATGCCTTTGATAAATTTTTGAAGTTAATCGTTGATATCTTTTATAAAACATTATTAGTGTACCTAACACAACAGGGAAGCAATTACAGTGCGTTAATAAAACATTCTAATTAAGTACTTTTCTTGCCATTTTTGTGTAGGGATGAACTTCGAGATCATCTGAAGAATTTACCAAAGTTGATCATGGCACAGAAGCAGCAAGTGGAAGCCTCTGATTCCGACAGTAGTGACTCAGATTCATCTAGTTCAGATGAAGATTCATCTGGCTCTGATTCCACTGATTCATCTTGTAAGTCTACTTTCCGTTAATTATTACATATGTACCACAGTTTACTTGCATCGAAGCGCGCGCGTACTACCGGTATTTGCACTGCAGTGCAAATACCAAAAACATTATTCCATACCTGCATGCAAATGATTAGAACAGCGCGTGATCCCTGTCTTTCAATGTGTGTCGCGTAAACTATTAAAATGTGTTCGCTTGTGTTTTTAGTTCCTCTGTTTTCTTGATAAAATAAAAAGGGAAACATGTAATAATAACAGAACCCCATGGCGAGCGAGCAAGCTTGCCGTACCTGGGGTATTTGCACTCGTGTTTGCGTTGAATCCGGCTGTCCTTTCACTCGCTGCGCTCGTGAAAGCACGACCGCCGGATCCCCCACAAACACTCGTGCAAATACCGCTGGTACGGCGCGCTTGCACTCTCTCGCCATGGGGTTCTGTCTAATACTTCAATGATTCTCGATGATATCATTGATAAGTGTCTTCCCATAAGTACAAGGTTGCTTTGAATCTTTCACCATAGTACATGCCTCAGAGCGAAAAGTTTTACACGTTTGCTCAAACTTGTCGCAATTTCCTGAGATTTTGAAAATCAAAGTAGCTGCACTCCCTATGTTAATACTATTGGGAAAAACTGAAGTTTCAATTCTCACAAAAAAGAAGAAGATATAAACTTAATCCACTCCACAAAATTCAAAGTTAGTCCAAACAAGCAGGTGACCAGTAAAAAATACTATAAAAATTTCAGAGTCTAAATATCTTTTCCTAGAGTGAAAAACTACCATCATTTAGGTTTTCATGAAAATTATTCAGTCAGCCGTATATCCATATATGCAATTGTGAAAATTTCTTTACATTCCAAGGAACGCCTGTATCGGTTGTGTGACAGTAACCTATGGTGCACAGTATCTTAAGTTTCCCCTCACAAATATTGATACTCTCTTCCATGCTTTGCCAGACTTAAAGGTATACAGTCACCTCTAATTTAAATATGCCCATATATGGTCAAAGTATTCAAAGGGGCATTCCATGGTATTCAAAATGCCCATGTGAGGGTGCTGTTTTTAAAAAGCGGCCACCCGCTTAAAATCTGTGATTGGTTAGATTTTCTCAATCCATGGTAACTGGCAAAATTGGAACAGGTGACAGTATACCTTTAATATTTTTGTCTATGTTGAGTATAAAGTATCAGGGGCAACAAGGATTAATGAGTCAATGTATGTCATTTGCTTGCATGTTTGTTTGTGTGTCTACATACCTAAGATTAGAAATACAACAGGCCTGACCATTTTATGCCAATTCTGTGCTCCTATAGGGTTTACCTTTCACAGTCTAATTCATCAGATTTTTCTTCACTTCAAAATTTCCAACAAGTGTGCTAATCTCATGTTAAAAATATAGTTATTTCTGAAAGCAGTTCTGGTTTACAGAGAATTACAGTCATCCAAGTATTAATAATCATTATTTTGGCCTTCATGACATTCATCATCATGTCCCTGTGCATTGTAGATACAGGAAAAAAGTACAGTCCTCATTGCAAAACCAAACAAATACAAACCATAAGAAAGGATGTATATTATGGATGGTAATGTGATATGGTGTAGTGACAATTTTCTTTTCCCCAACAGGGATGTAGAAAATAGCCAACTGCCGGCAAAACAACCGGCTGTCAGCTAAAATTTGCCAACTGTGAAAATTTGTGTTATAATAAAAATAAGGACATTGTGCACAAATTAAATGTGCTCACACACTTGCTCACACACACAAATCTTTTATTTTTGCCAACTGTAACTGAAACTTTCCACATCCTTGCCAAAACACATGAGTATTTTAAGGGAAGTGTGGTCAATATTTAGCCCCTTCAAAATGTATATTCATATATCAGGAAAAAATATGCACAACTGTAAAGCTAGTGTATTTGACAGCAAATGTTTCTTGTACATGGCAAGATAAGTTAATATTTGTGATGTTTTATTTTCATCCTCAGCAAATTCATCTGAATCAGAAGATGAAAGACAAAAAAGGAAAAAGCTGAGAGGAAAACCCAATGAAAAGGCTAAAGACAAGCATGATAGAGTCAGGGAAAGTCAAAGGGGAAAGGAGAAAGTGTCTGCCAAATCAAGGGAAACAGATAAGGAAAGGAAAAAGAGGGACATAGAAGCTGTAAAGCGTCATGATAACAGAGACAGACTTGAAAAAGAAAATAGATACTCCGAAAGAGACAGAACTCGGAGAAATAGAGATAGAGATGTTGAAATCATGGAGGAAATCCATGATGATAGACGGAATAGGGGACACAGAAGAGATCAGGATAAAGACAGCAAATCAACCAGAGATAGAGATGCAAGAAATAAAGATGTTAGCAAGTCTAGCCGGTCAGAGCGTGAAGGTCATCAGAGAGATGACAGGCATAGAGATAGGAGGGAAGAACGGGATGATGGGAGACAACAGGAGTCAAGCAGAGATGCAAGGTCTTCTGGAAGAAGGCATGAACAATCCAACAGAAATGACAAAAAGAATGACGATGTTGACCAAAGGAGGAGGAGAGATGATCGTGAGGAAAGAAGTAGAGTAGACAGGAGAAAAGAAGATGACCGCAGGAGGAATAGGAGAGATGACAGAGATCAAAGAACTCGTCATGATTCAAGCGATGATGATGACAGTTACAGAAGAAGAGTTACAGAACATACATCTGGTAGCAGGAGAGAGGAAATAAGAGATGATAGAGAACAAAGGCAGAGATCAGAATCTAGTGATGAAAGTGAGGATGAAGAGGTTAGTCAACAAGTGAAATCAAGAATTCATGATTCAAGAGCAGATGAGAGAAGGTCAAGAATGCAGGAATCAAGGGAGGATGATAGGTACAGGGAACGAACTGACAGAAGAGGAAGGGCTGAAAGAGACTCTGAGGCCGGAAGAGATGACAGACGTAATGACGGAAGAGATGACAGACGTAATGAGGCCAGGAGCCGTGAAAGACATCAACAAAATGAGAGATCAGATCGGTATGAGAGATCAGATCGATATGAGAGAGATGTAAGGAGGAATCCTGCCAGGACTCAGGAGTCTGACAGTGATGTGGAGATAGATAGGTACAGAAGAAGTTCAAATAGAGAAAGTGATCGAAGAGATAGAAGTGATGAGGTTACACAGAGGCGTACTGACAGAGATAACTATAGCAACCAAAGTAGGACAAGGCAGCATTCTCCTCGGGAGAGACAGACCAGAAGAGATTCTTCAGATGATGAGGAACATAGAAGTGAGGTCAAAGGAAGGGAGGAAAGGCAAACCAAAAGAGTTTCTTCTGATGATGAGAGACGTAGAATGGAGGTCAGGAGGAGGGAGGATAGAAATAGACAACGGAGGAGTGAGTCTGATAGTGAAGAAGAAAAACAAACAGAAAATGGAAGACATAGAGGTAGACATGAATCAAGTGACAGCAGCAGTGATTCGGAGAGTGAAGATGAGACACAAAGGCCAAAGACTAGTGAACAGAGGAGTACTGTAAGTAGTAGAGGAAGATATCAAGAAAGGGGGGACAGAAATGACTCTGACCGCCGTGAAGAAAGAGATAGACGTGATTCTCGGGCAAGACGAAGTGAAAGACCAACTGAGTCAAGGCAAAATGCAGACAAGTATCAGGGTAGGAAAAGTAGGAGTGAATCAGAGAGTGATGAGGAGACACCAGAGAGAGATTCCAGAACAGGTAGACATGTTGAAGTATATAGCAAAAGAGAACGTCATCATGAAAGAGATGAATCTGAAAGTGAGCAAGAGGAGCGTGGTGCTAGATCTGATAGACATGAAAGACAAACTGCAGCAAGTCACCACAGAGGAACTTATAATGAGAGAGGGAATAGAAAGGAATCAGACCATGAACAAGAAAGAGGGCAATATCCAAGATCTGGGAGGAATGACAGGGCCAAACAAGAACAGAGTCAAAGAGGCAGATATCAAGACAGACAGCACAGGTCTGACAGTGAAGAAGAAATCAGAGACCGAGATGTCAGGTCTGGAAGGAATGGGAGACTTGTAGACATAAATGTCAAATCAGGAAGGAATGAGAGGCAGGTTGAAGTAAGAAGGCAAACTGTGAGATACGAGGAGAGCCAAAGCAGCAGTGAATCTGACAGTGATGCAAGTCGATCGCATCAGTCTGACGTAAGAAGAGCACGAGATGAGAGTGGTAGGCATAGACGTCAAGAATCCTCTGACAGTGAATCAGAGGATGACAATAGGGCCAAAACTCAGGCGGAAAGGAGGGCAAGTGAGGATAGACGACGTCATGAGAGTAGCAGTGAAGAAGAAAGTAGTTCATCATCTTCAAGCAGTGATGATGATGAAGAAGAGGAAGAAACAAGGCCGATAGATGCCAGCAGACGGTCTCCTGACGAGATGAGAAGTAGGCAACAGGATAGAGTGTCTAGAACAGAAAGACAGAGGCATAGAGATTCTTCAAGTGAAGAGGACATTGATAGACACAAAGCTAGAGGAAGTGGGAGTGATCGTAACAGCAGATTTGATGAACGGGCGGATGAAAGGGCTTACAGGAGAGAGAGGGAGGCAGATGACAGAGCAAAGAGGAGAGGTGATTTGGAGAGAAGTGAGAGGAGAAGCAGAGAAAGACAGAGAAGCAGGCAAGAAAATGTTAGAAGTGAAAAAGAGGGTGGAAGAGACAGGGTTGACAGAGAAAGTGAGAGGGAGAGAGATAGAAGAGGTGACAGAGAAAGCGAGAGGGAGAGAGAGAGAAGAGGTGACAGAGAAAGCGAGAGGGAGAGAGAGAAGAACCAAGATGAGCACAGCAGGTCACGAAGTGAAAGAGAAGAAAGAAGAGATGACAGGTTAAGGAGAGCACCGAGTGATGATGAAGATACACGGCTGAGATCAAGAAGAGCTGTTGACAGTGCCAGGGAGGAAAGGTCGAACAGAAGCAATGATAGGGCCAGAGATGAAGTAGAGCGTGATAGACAATATAGAAGAGACAGAGAAAGAGAAAGTGAGAGTAGAGTTGATAGAGATGGAGAGAGAAGCAGGAGCAACTATTCTAGGTCAAACAGAGATGAAAAGAGTGTGGGTGAAAGGAATAGCATTGATGACAGGTACCGTCAGGAGGGCAAAAGGATAAGTCCCGACAGACGGCAAAGTTATGGAAGAGATGGAAGACCTGATAATACCACCACAAGAATGAATGATGTCAGTAGAAGAGATCGAAGGGAAGAAGGAGAGGCAAGAAAATCAGGAAATGTTGATCAGAATCACAGACAAAGCCGAGAAAGCTCATCAGATAGCGGCAGCAGCAACAGCAGCAGTAGCAGTGAAAGCTCAAGTGATGAAGAAGAGATGAAAAGAGATGAACAAAGACATGAAGGAAGCAGGAAATCATCTGATGTTTCTGCCAGAAAGTCTAGTAATACAAAGGCTGCAGAAGTCTCCTCATCATCAAGTGACGATAGCAGTGACAGCTCAAGTGATGACTCCAGCGAAGACTCAAGTGAAGATTCAAGCAGCTCTTCTGGTGAGTCATCCAGTGAAGATGAGAAAGGACATTCTGGAAATGCAAATGTAAAACAGGTTTCCACAAATGAACAATATCACAGAGATCGAACAGGACGTGGTGAACCTGTAGAGACAAAGTCAAGAAGGGAACACAGCAGACGTGAAGCATCAAGTGACTCAGAAGATGAACGGAGGGAAAAAGCAAAGCGGAATGCCAAAGTGGTGCGATCAAGTGATTCTGAGCCTGAGTATAATAATGATCAGAGTAGTCAATTCAGCAGGAGAACATTATACCGAGATGAGAGAGAATACATAGTGGATCCCTGGGAGAGGGGTAGACGGGACAAAGTGAGGGAATCTGTGAGAGGAAGTGATGACAGGGAATACAGAAGATCTGATTACAGCAGTAGAGATTATGGCAGAGGTCATGAGAGATACGATGAGAGAGATTATAGACGAGACAGATATGATAATTATGATTCTAGATACCGTGATAGAAGGGATGATGGACGCGACAGCTACCTGGATGATCGCAGGAGAAGGGATTATTATGACCGCAGGTAGAACTTTGTTGAAAATAAAATCCTGCGTGTGAACTCTGAAATATGTAGGAATCTCAAATTGCCTGCAATTTACCATCTTTTTTTTTTAATTTCTACATTTAGTAAGATTTTTACTGCACTTGTTATGCATCCAAAAGACACTTGAAATGTGGTGCCTTTGGCAGTTGAAAAAGAAATTTTTTGAAGTGAAGATATAATTTGAGATGTACATTTTGTGAGATATTTGCCTATGTTGCCACATTCTATGAATGGATCATGTATGCTTTTTGAACGTCTCCATAGCATCAGTTTAACAGTTTCTGAACCAAATATCATGATGTCAAGTGTCAAAGTTGTTTTCACAAAAATTTTCAGAAAAAGTTTGTGCATCTTTCATATTAGTAACAATTCAATAAAATTTTAAGTTGTAAGAGACAGTTCTTGAAATTTATTTTGCTCTGTTAAGTTGGCGTGTGTATCTGTATTAAAATCGTGTGATTGACAGGTCTTATTTCTGAATTCTTATAATTTTCCATGGCAGTCAAAAATCAGAAAATAATTGCCACATGCTAAGGTACAGGCTTCAATACTATTTTCATTCAAATGACATGTAGATGTGACCAGGGGTTAGTTATCTTGTTGGTGATACTGAAGGGTTTACAACTAAGCAACAGTTCCAGCTAGGGAATGTATAATATCAAGGAAAATGGTGATTTGTGCGATGTTTTGTTGGGAATATGGCTGTACTACAATCTAATTCATGTGTGCAGATGCACAGTGGGAAGCCATAGACAGTGTTATGTCATAGATAAGGAATAAAAAAATTTAAAAATAGAGACTGAAAATCTGAAATTTGAGTTTACCGTTCTTCATGACCCAAAGCATTGTAAATGGCTGTCACAGTAAACATCTGACTTCTTCAATATCTCAAGATACTCAACAGGATGGTCCCTAAAATTCTACCAAAGTTGATGTCGATAGAATCAAAACTGATTTTGTAGGTTTTGAAGTGTGAATTGAGGGACATCAGACGACCCAACAACCACCCTCCCTGCTTTCTTGAAGAAAATGTGAGGAAAGCTGTAACACTTCAATATTCACAAGCAAGTGATTTGCAACTTTACCAGCCCAAGAAACCGTGGAAATGTTGCCTTTTAATTCTCTTGTGCTTTCAGTCTGTTGCAACAAAAATTAACCAAATTACCAAAAAAATTCTGGAGTATATATATTGTTTGAATTGTACATGTATGTACTACTCTCTTTCCTCTAGGTTTTCACTTCAAATGTCAAATCTGATGAAAGAGTTGAGAACAATAAGAAACTTTGCTACAATTGGTAGACATGTCTTCGCATACATGTTGTCAGTTACTGCTCAAACGAGTACTGTTCTCCAGGTTTTGTTCTTCACTGGTCTCGTGTTACAAATTTTCGTAAGTTTTGACAAGGTGTAGTACTTGATAAGAATTTTTCACCAAGTTGCCATAGCCAATCTAGTACCCACAGGACACCCTGTAGTATCATGCTACTCTGTTCACATTCCTGTGCAATTCAAAGAGATGACCGACTGGCCACTTTCCTTGTTCATATGCCTGTACATATCTAGTTTCGGTATGATTCTTGTTAGAAAAATTGAAAATTTTTGCAGTTTTCAGAAATCAAACATTTAGCAACATAAAATGTGCATCAAATATTCCTTAAGAAGCCACTGCCAAAATGAAGAAAATTACCTCTTCTGAATCATATCAAACTTATGAGGCCTAGCTTTGATTCTGCAAAAAAGAGAAGTTTGCTGAAGTAAACCTTTAGTTCATGTCCTCCTTGCCATGGCTAAAAATTCAATTTTTTCAAAAGAAGAAATAATTTAACATCAGATTCTCACTATCCTGTCAATGTTAAATTCCCAGTATGCAGCTGCAATCACCTCCAAGCATTTTACATTACACAGACTTACACTCACTCAGGAAAATCACATACTTTGCTGTTTGCTTTTGTTTCTTGCACTTTCATGGTCTCATAATGATTAAAACTAACAGTTGACGGAAAAAGCTTTTGAATATGATGTCAAGGGTTCACGACAATTTCTCATTCAACCTCTGTTGTAGCTTTTTGTCCATTAATGCACTGTGTGGGTAAACAAGATTTTTGAGATATATTAGTTGCTGGACACACAAGCTGTTAGGGATTATGGTCACTGTCATGACTGGCTAGCTGTGCGTTCTAGTTGCATAATGCATGAGGAGTTTGTTACGGAAATTTGAACCATTACCTTGTGTTTCATTTAAGCAATAAAGCACACCCAGCGATGGTATACCACGAGATTTTGACCATTTCACTTCATATATGCATGAGCAATAGCGAGTACATATATGAAGTGATCTGGTCAAAATCTCGTGGTATACCGCAGCTGGGTGCGATTTTTTGGTATTTTATTATTACAGTACTGATATATTGAAATTCTGGGATGAAATGTCAAAAAAGGGTTTTGCACTTGCTGAGAGTTTGTGCGTGTGCCAACTGGTATAATGCGAATGTACCACAGTTCTTTTCATGTCTTGACCGATCAGATCGCTGCATTTGCATCATCAATATACTGGTATGATATAATAGTTGATAAATCATTTTGAAAGGAATAAACTTCAGCCTGTGCAGTAAAACTAGAAGCACATTACATTTCTGGATTTCACAAGCCAGCAAAGTTTGGAAGCTAGGTACTTCTCTGTGGAAACAAATGGGCATAATTCTGCATGGAACAACCATAGCCTGCATGCTGATAATGATCACAGAATGAACTATAAGTGATATAAAATATAAGGCCAGTTGTTGTTCAATAAAATGTACTTCAGAAAAATGAACTCTACAAAAATGTTTCTCAGTTTTCATCATACATGTACTAGTATTTTATTTGCAAAAAAATACTCTACAAGTCTAGAGTATAATAAAATGCATCTCCTGACATGCACTATCATAGTCACACAGACTTTCCTCTCACAACTTGCCATCCTCTAAAAACCACAAACTTCAAGGCCCATTAAATGAAACCATATACATTGCACAATATGTACATTCCCACCACTTTCTGACTTCAGTAGATCACTAAAGCTATCAGCATTCTTCACATACACACACTTGGTAGATTTCAGTAACACCAATGTGCCCAATAAGAATTTCTCTATGGGGCGAGATAATTTTCCAAAATTTACATGTATTAGGAGAGAACTGATGCAAAAAAAATGTAGAAATTCACTGAGATGACTCCCAGGGTACACCTTGAGCTCACAAGTCTTCCTGGACCTCGTTTGCCAGTGTGTCTATTTGAAACACACTGTTCGTTTTTACACTAATTGCATAAAAGTTCCTCTCTTCTCACACACTGCATCACTGTATGCAGCTTCAGTACCAACTGATCGTTGTCGGTTGCAGTCACACCATTACATTATAATTCAGATTCTGGTTCAACTTCTTCACCTTCTTTTACCGGTGCTTCATATAATTTAATAAAGCTTTCTGAATTTTGATACTGAAGGAATAGTTTCTGTATTTCCCAACTGAAAAGAACAATAGCGATGATAATTAATTTTATATAATGCTGTAGGCCTCTAGCCCACGTACAATCATGACAAGATATTGCATAATATCAAACAATAAAAAAAATACAAATATATTGATACATTTTGCATAGACAAAAATGTAAAAGCAAAAGTATTTCTGAATTTCCATATCATTACAGTAACTCAGTACTGTAGTAATGTAATGACTAGCACGGTAGGATCATATTCTCATATCTAGTCCTACGGACTAATTTTTTGAAACAAAATTGATCTATTGAATGTTGCCAGTTTTGAAATACATGCAAGAAATATGCGATGCCATACAATTCTTTGTTAAACTACCTGTACCTAGGAACTGTGTGGCTTTTACATCATTTCTCTTACAGGAAGGTGGTTGAAAACGTTTTAACAATCACACCTCTGAGCAGAGCTTAGAATATTTTTTGAGGTTATCGGGCCTTAAAAAGAAAGACCTGCATTCTCTTTGCATTGTGTATTGCTGAGCATTACTATGTCATTGGCTAACATCTTTCTGAATAAAGTCTAGCTTACCTCACAACTTAGATAAATATATTAAATCAATATATTTATCGTAATTTAGATATTTTTATCACAATTTAGATAAATATATTAAATCAATACTTTGTTAAGGTCATTTCCGTATGTATTGTTGCATAGACGAATACATGTTGGCAATTTATTGAAAACTGAAGAAATAAATCTGCAAGTCAGTCAGAAACATCACTGAAAGTAAGAATAATGCCAAATATAGAAAACTGACATCAACACATGTACTTACTCAGCACCAGGTTTTGATCTTTCTGCCCATGTAAAGAGTGTCCCTTTTGTTTTGCTGCCTCTGACGCCAATCTTGAGCTGAAGCAATAAACAGACAATTATTTCTGCTATAACTTGAAATGCTATAACATGACAAACATATATTTGAATGACTTTTATGTCAATAGCTAGAGATCTTGTCAACTCAAGGAAGTCAATCAAACACCCACTATTTAGCTTGTCAATGCAGCATCTATATTTTTGTAATGCACTGAATTTCTGAAAATTTCTTTTTCGATAATTACAATGCTGGTTACACAAGTACAGCTTAGGTTGACACACTGAACTGTGTATATATCAACATGCTTTGGGGAGTAGAACAAGAAACTAGTTGAAAGTGAAACCATGGCAGTGAAAATATCATTGAAAGTTAACAGCTACTGTTCCATTAATATTGCTAATCACTGCTGATAAAAATGGCTAAATTCTCTCACTTTTGGATTAACCTGCTTTCATATTTCAAGTAAACATGAACATGTAAATTATACCATAGACCATCGTTTTTTCGAGGGTCTATGATTATACATTATTTAAGATTATAAAGTGAAATGCACTCCTATGTACAGTAAATACTCATCCATAAAAGAGGTGATTACAGTGCAATAATAACAATTGAAACTGAGATTAGCAGGAGGAAATTCTAAGTCTCTTTCAGAAGCTTGTTGATTGAAGCACAGAGCTGGTAGACACTGCAGTGCATGTCTTTCTGATTTGTAATAGAGGGAAGTCACTAAAGTAGAGGTAAAAATAAGTTATCACATAAAGTAGTTGTCAATAGATGGTTTCACCCCAGGCCAAAATATAGTTACGTTAATCAATATGCCCTAGGAAGTAAGGACAGTTGGTTGAGAACATATAATGTTTTGTTTTATGGGATGTGACAATAAAAAGATTTTGTAAAATTTGGCAAATCATCAGTGATATGCAGCCAGTTGAGGGTTTAAAAAGCGACCCAGCGGCCGATATAGCTCCGCTGTGTTTATGTAGAGAATAACTATTTTTGACACATGTTGATGAAGAAGGTGGAAATCTTTGATAGCTCAATGCAGTGGCCAGAAAAAGTAGCTAAAATAGCTGCAAAAATACACAATCGAAGATTTCATCATACTTTGAATATATCACATGGGATCATCCCTAAGAACATGTCAACCAAAGCTATCTCATGAGTAATTTTTTGGAGAATAAAATTTTCTGACCAAGAATGGCAACAATTGCCCCAAAAATAAAATTTGCAGATTTCATCATAATTTCAAAAGATCAAATTTAGTTCATCTATAGAAACCTGTATACCAAATTTCAAAGCTGTTAGAGCAGTTATGTTATGCTATGTTATATCAATTTATTAAAGTGTCATGTGTGGTCTTAAACAGCTTGGTTGCCTCACCCAGCCCCAAGGGCTTACAAGACACGAAAACAGTATATTTGAGAAACACATTTTTTAACCAAAAATGAAAAAATTGACCCAAAAATTCAAATTGCAGATTTCATCATAATTTCAATAAATATTATTTAGTTCATCTATAGAAACCTACATACCAAATTTCAAAGCTATCAGATGAGTAGTTTTGGAAATACACATTTTTAGACCAAATATGGCAAAAATTGCCCCAAAAATACAAATTACAGATTTCGTCAGAAATTCCACATATATTACTAAGCTCATCTGTAGAAACCTGTATACCAAATTGCAAAGCTATCAGTCCAGTACTCTATGAGAAACACATTTTTTGACCAAAAATGGCAAAAATTGCCCAAAATTAAAAAATTGCAGATTTCATCATAATTTCCACAAATATCATTAAGGTGATCTCTAGGAACCTGTATACCAAATTGCAAAGCTATAAGATGACTTGTTTTGGAAATACACATTTTTTGACCAAAAGTGGCAAAAATTGCCCCAAAAATACAAAATTGCAGATTTCATCATAATTTCAATAAATATCATTTAGTTTATCTGTAGGAACCTGTATACCAAGTTTCAAAGCTATCAGATGAGTACTTTTGGAAATACACATTTTTTGACCAAAAATGGCAAAAATTGCCCCAAAAATACAAAATACAGATTTCATCAGAAATTCCATATATATTACTTAGTTCCTCTATAGAAACCTGTATACCAAATTTCAAAACTATCAGACCAGTACTTTTAGAGAAATACATTTTTTGACCAAAAATGGCAAAAATTGCCTTAAAAATGCAAATTTGAATATTTCTGCACAATTTGAACAAATCTGAAATAGATCATCCCTAGGGACATATGTACCAAATATCAAAGCTATCTGACAAGTAGTTTTGAAGAAGAAGATTTTTAAAGATTTTTTTACCAAAAATGACAAAAACTGCCTTAAAAATACAAATATGCAAATTTCACCACGATTTGAACAAATCTGACTGAAGTCACCCTAAGTAAACTGCATATCAAATTTCAAAGCAATCAGACAAGCGGTTCCAGAAAAGAAGATTTTTTACCAAAAATGACAAAAATTGCCCCAAAAATACAAATATGCAAATTTCACCACGATTTGAACAAACTTAAGTGAGGTCACCCCAAGTGAGCTGCATATAAAATTTCAAAGCAATTGGACTTGCGGTTTCAGAGGAGAAGGCAATTGTTGACGGACGACGGACGACGGACGACGACGGACGACGACGGAAAATCAACCTATTTGATAAGCTCCGCGTCGCTGACAGCGAAGTTAAAAAGAGTAGATCTGGTATTGAAAATACATTTTTACTTGGCCTTATCAGAACTAATTGTTTGTAAATAATGACTTACTGAACAGTTAACACCATCCACTTTATTGAATTTATCAGAAAGATCCAAATATTTGCTTTTTACAGGTGGACCCAGCTTTGCCATTGCTTCTTCATTGTCTCCCAGTATTTGCATTGATTTGCTGTAGTATGATCCAGACACAAGATTGTCTGTGGATGTACAAAGAAAATAAATTTGACAAGTATATCTACCGTATTAAATAGCATCACTAGAGTGCCGGAAAAAGAAAGTTAGAATTGAAGCAAAACACAACTTATTGTGTATTTTTACATTGTAATATGATGAAAGAGGTCTGAGTAGTTTTCTTTTTTGCTCCAGTTTTGACTGTTGTCTCTGCTTTGTTGTTCTTCACACACTCCACGCTTGATGAAAGATCCAATCCAATTTACATGATAGATATTCAAGAAGTTGTGGGGAAACTATCAACAAGTTGAGTGTTCAAGGTAAAGCAACTTTTAAACAGCTGAAGTTTTGATTAAAATACTGTCAGTATTGAGTTAAATAAGTGGCTCTATACTTACAGAAAGGATGAGACTTCAAGAAGTGGAAGGTGTGTATTTGATAGTTTTTCTTGTTAGTTGGTCAAATAGGACACTGCACAACTTGTAAGATTTTTTAAAGATGTTATGATTGGATATCAATCTCTGAATGCTGCAAGAATTATGCTAAATCATGCAAATGTTTGACAGAATGAATTATTGCGCAATAAAAGTCAACAACAGTCACATCAACACATTGGACTTGGCCATTGCAGCAGAATGTTTCACTTATGACTATGACCGAGATTATCGGTGGGTTATTTTGTTCTGTTTCACCATGGTTTCACTTGATGTGTTTATGAAAGTTTTCCCCAGGAAATAAATACAATTACAAACCTTGAATTTTGGTATAAAAGTAACCTGCTCCTCCTAAAGATAATATTCCACCATAAATGGCAATACTCTTCAACGTTGACATGCGAACCATTATTATTGAATAATTTTCTCACGTCACGATGAAGAATTTTTGTTTTGAAAGAAACCAGTTGCAGTTATTGAAGTCACACCTGTGTTATCCAATGAGAGCCTGAGACTAGACCAGACGAGTCCCTGTTGTTTGCGATCGAGCGCACGCAACGGGTAGCGTCAAATTCCCGTTGATTATATCGTATTGACCCCAATCGACACTGACATGCTACCACCCAGGAAGAGTCTGACACAATCTGCAAGTTTTGTGGCAATGCATATGATGTTTTCTTCGCGCGGATCAGTGATAAACAGGAGAAACATGTGTACAAGTGGTCAGTAACCTTTGACCCATGAATACACATACCTGTTTTATCTTTATTTCCTCCAGTATATAATCCTCGTGCGACGTTATGTTTATTAAGAAAATAAGCACTGTTTCATAATTTATATTTGCCTATTTATTGCCGTAAAATAGTATATGCTATACAATGTTAACACTAAATAATAGTCTAATAAAACTGGTCTAGGACAGTATCGCGGATCACAGTATTTGCTGTTGATCGAGGCTGTTTCTGTGGGGATGTAACGTAGCAACGTGAACGAGAGGTAGCCGACATTTTGGACGGAGTCGTCGTGTGTCGACCAAAACAACCCCCATCTCCACCCAAATTACCCATTTCGGGTTGATTTTGTGTAAATTTTACGTTCACCATTTAACCATTTACGTTATTTGTATATACCTGCGTTACATTTTCGTACGTTTGTAGATGTTTTAATTGAGTTTAAGACCTCGAAGCCGCATTATGGCTGACGTTCAGGTAAGTGCTGCAACCATTATGTGTGCCATAATGTGGCGAGTGGCGTTTCGAAACGACTTTTCATGGTAACTTGAGACACGCATTGCGGGCCATTTATCTTGATCTGCTTCAAGCATACATTTCAGTGGCAGTAGTAGGTCACTAAGATATCTTTTCGTAGTTAAGTTTGAACTGCAAGTATCCCAAACAGCAGTTTCTTAGCACGAAACTTGCAAGTTGAAATAAGTCTGTGCGCAGCAAAATGCCCGTGGCTTACGAGAAGGAGTAATCCGAATCGATTTTCTATTGTGATCAAACACATTCACAGTGGGGTTTGCAGATTCATGTGGCGCAGAACTTTTCTCGTATTCATCCAAATGTAAAGAACAACGTTCCCCATGTTCCTGTTCTGCGCGGTTTAGTTTTCGTGTTACCCACTTCGTGTCAAGCGATGACGTATCTGAGACCCAGATCAAACACTAGCTCAGACCACTACCGTATAACAAGTTGTCTGTGGCTACATCAAACATTTGTATTCGATTGCGCCATAGCATTCAGCAAACGACTTTGATGTGTAGTTGCTGCTAAAAAACTTATTTTGTCGTAAAATATTATCAGAACTTAGATAAATTACATTATATCCACGAGCTGTTTGTTCCTCACACAACTGTTTCACTTTTTCACCTATAAAGTTTTGAACAGTTCCAAAGAATCATCTTTTTCGAAAAATAAAGAAATCCATTGGTTGTTAAAATGACAGACGTAAGTATGCGTTGAAATAAAATACAATCATGTATACCTTTAAAGTGGTAGGTTTTGGTAGCACTGCACAAATGTCACACACAAATTAATATCTATCCAAAGTAACTATTGTGTAGAAGTCTGCGTAGCAGTTAATGTATCATTATCATCATTATGTATTACTTTCAAACTAAAAAGATAAAAATCTAATGAATACATGTGGTAATATGATCTGTTAAAAGTTCCTCTATGATATATCACTTATCAGTAATGACAGGATTTAAAAGATTCTTTAACAAATAATTATATTGAATCATTACTTAGGTTGAAATTGTCTTCGTTTTATAAGAATATGCATTCCAAAGTTACATACTCGCACTTCGAAGATTTAGTTTGTATGTTGAAGTAGTTTTGCAATACCTTTCAGGACTTTTAAGAGACAATTGAAAATGTTTTCAAAAATCTTTAGTGAAGATTATTTCAAGATCTGCCACAAATGCACAAATGTATAAATCAAATTACTTCAAGTGCTGATGTAACCCTCTTCCTTTATCTCTTAAATTAATCTGTCTATTGTTTTGCAAATAATGATAGTCCCAATCAACCTTATTTTCTATGTTCTTTTTAAAGATGTAATAGTGCTAACTCCACAAAACAAAACTTTTTGTTCTGAAATAAATACCTCGCAATGATAAAACAGAAGCTTCTGATAATATGCACATATGCACGTCAACACATCGTCTTCCTGAACTTATTCGTGTCTTGCTTCTGTACAAAGTCTAGAGAGATCTGTGTACACAGATTATCTCTATGTATGGAGTTTAATCAAAGAATAAATAAATGAAATACAGTCTGTCTGTTGAAGAATAAATGAGGCCTCTTTTTTTATATTGACCAAAAGTAAATTCATGACATTCTCTTACAGTATATCCCACTGAGAGGAAACAAAGGCAAGAACCCTGATAATCCATCATCTTTCCTGCCAACCCTCCCTGACGTAAGTAGCAAGTTGCAAAAGATTAACCGTAGTTTTCTATCAAATCTCTCTGTTTTTGTTCAACTATGTACCGTCTTTTTTAAGGTCTATGGTACAACTGCAAGCTGTTGTCAACTTATATTTGATTTTAATCAAACTGTCAATATTAAGCAAATTGTGATTAATATTTTGCTGACTGTAGATCTTTTATTGAATTATTCATTACTATATTAGCGTTGAACTCAGAATGTCTATTTCAGTACGGAAGCTAAGGTACTGATTTTGTTGACTTCGTCATAAAAACACCTGCTATGTCTGTCAGTCATCAAAACATATAAATCTATATAAGTGCAGGAAATGGCCCATGGCAACACTAATGGCTTTCAAGTCACTGCCTGTACCTGAGACAATATATTATTCAGTAACTCTCAACAGAATGCATATAGTTGATTTCTCCTGGACCTGTTTAAAATAGTGTAAGATTGACCAGTTTGTGTTTTTGAAAAGTACAGATAAACATTAACCAACCATTGTTCTTCTAAGATGTAACATTCAAGCAAACGTTTTATCTTAATACACTCACTTGGAGTGTTGATCATTGAATTGTCTAACAGATGATGTTGAACTTGACCAAAGCATAATGGTGAAGCTGTAATAAACGTTGTCAATGTCTTTTTTTTTGGACAGAAACGTACAAAGCCATCATGGCAAGCAAACCCTCCATCATTTGTTCTGACTGGTAAACCACCAGAAGATGAAGTGATAGAGGATCTAAATATTGCAACACAGCTAACAGCAAGTAAGTTTTCATACAGTGAAGTTCAAATCTGTTGATTCATTCAAACTGCCACTTTTAAATACACTTTAAATTCTCTGCCAGTGTTCTAATATAATATGCTGGCCTTAACTGTGAAGTATGATGTGATTCAGTTTGATATTGATTGTATGCTAAGTGTTCAGCAAAACGATGTCAAAACTGGTCTAATAGTGTATCGATATCAATTCAAGGAACAAAATTACCAGATGTATAAAACGATAGAGATAATACAGAGTGGGAACATCCTCAACCACTGATATGTGATGGTACCAGGTGTACAAAATTGTTATACCCAAGTACGTACCCTGTTAGCTTACTGCACCTGTTAAAATATCTTACCTCAAATGTTTTATTATTTTATTGAGGAGCAAGAAAGGAGAACTGAAATACAGTGCCGCAGCCATCTGTTATTGTTAAAATAATACTAACTACTAGTGACACTTTGTAAATTTTAAAGTTAACTTTCGCTTTGTACAAATTGAAAATTGTTTCTTTACATCACAAAAAAAGCATAAACAGACACACAAGACTTATTTTGTAAATATGAGACAAGTGAAAAGTGATATTTTTTCCTCATAGGAGAACCAAAGAAAAGGAAAACCAGAACCAGATCCTGGGAACCTGAAAGTAATGGCATTGCCAATGGCAAACCAGGAAAAGCAGCAGCTGGCGGATTCTCTCATCCTAGAAAAGACAGAGAAAGTTTTAGAAGTGCACTAGTCAATATAATCCTGTAAGTTGAACTTGATTTTCTCCTTTTGAGAAAGTAGGACTGTGTGATACACTGGTGATGTTTATACTGGTGTATAAATTGACTAAAGACATAAAGTGCAATTGTATTTTAATATTGTAACATGGTTTATTACATATTCACTGTGTTTTATATCATCATTTAGTAGAATCATCTGCTAAATATATTTTCTGAATTTGGTGGAAATATCATGGCCATCATACCACATAGAAAACCTACAACCATATTGTACTGTCCTCCTCACATTTTAGTGTACTCATTTGGTAAAAGCATATTTTAATCGTATTGACACAAAAACATTGTAACAGTTATTGTTTTAAGTTCTAAAAAATAAAAAAAATTATAATCTTTTACAGCCAAGATGACAGGATGTCACCACCACCAAGGCCTTCATCAGCCGATGGAGAGTTACCACCACTGTCTAGAACAGGCTCTCCTACTGCTGCAGAAAAGGACATCCTTGTGAGTCTTATTTACATTATATCTTTTTACATCCAATGTAGAAGTTTTTTTGCCCCAAAACTTTATTTACAAATGATATCAGAGGGAAATAACTTGTTTATGTGTCTGTGTACACATACTGTATTTTTGCTAGTGTTTTCAGCTATGCTATTACATAGTTTTACTTTTAGCTTGAAGTGTTGCTGTTGGCACTGGTATTGTTAATAATAGTTAGTTAATTGATACTCGAGATGATGCATTGTTATTACAGTGGAATAAATGATGATATGTGTGCTTTTTCTCATCCACAGAGATACTATTATTACATTCACAATGGAATAGACACTGAGCATGTAGCCCCAATGGAGGATTCCTGGCTAGAGGATGTTCTGAAACTCGTACCCGAGCACTTGAAGCAGCTTGCAGACACGATAGATACTCTTTCTGATGAAATGCGTGAGGACTATTTACTCAGTGTCAAGAAAGCCATTGGTATGTATACCCCCTTTCTTACATGTAGCTACAGTGCATTGACTACTATTATACATAGTTGTTAGGAAACACAGTGATTCTGTGATTACTTGTATATGTATTACGCACAATCCTTCATTGTCTGCACAAACAAAAATCCACTGACTTTATTATATGTCCTTACAAAAGCAAAGCTGAATGCCACCGGACATAGATAGGTTGCAGAACTGGCAAATTATAACTTCAACATCAAATATAGCCCAGGGAAAAAATATCCAGTTCATTGAATTGACATTTATAGATATTACTTTTGTGAGGAAGATGTAGTTTTGAGTTTTATATTGACCACTTTGTGCCCTTTTGTGTTCATTTAAAAAACATACAATTGCAAGGCTTCCCCTGTGATCTCTTCAATGAAATATAAGTAATTGACTTGGCTATATTTTGCTCAGTAATTATAACATCTCAGTCACAATCCAAGGAGAGTTCCCCTGTATCTTGAGTATTTCAGCTAGGCTCTCAAGATACTTACTTTCATGGCCGGTAGAAATATTGACTTCCCAGTTTATGAGATAAAGTACAGATATTAAAACATGTAATTTGTATGTAAATTCTGATAGTGAAAGAGAATCCGAAAGTCGGCACATGTTTTATGTTGGTGTCAAAAATTGAAATTGTATTGTACAGAATATAGCTATTGTTCAAAAGTAAGGCGACCCTGCTGACGCTGGTATAATATTGCCATACACTAGCTTCTGTTATTGTCGGTGTAGTTATTCTGAAGGAGATACTAAACGTCTGTTGTTGAAATAACAATTACTGCAGCAGATCCGAGTTGAAAATTTTGATGGACTACAGCCAGTGAAACTTTAAGAATGTTTTTTATGAGGAGGAGTATATCACTGTTAATTACAACCTCTGAAAATTGAATAGGCCATAATGTTCAAGGTGATCTGTTTTACAATTTACTATATCACTTGTCATTAAAATTGCTACAAGTTGAATGACCCAGTAATCAGTAGGTTCAACACTTAACACAGTCCATACAGTCCATCCCTGTTCTCTAGGTTTAGATGTTTTATTTCTAGGACTAAAATGTTAAGTTTCTTTAAACCTTTTAACATCTCCAACAGTCCAATATGCTGTCTATGCAAATACAAAAAGCAAAAAACCCAAATGACAAAAAAATAAAAAACAACCCCCCCCCCAAAAAAATAACAGCACCAGTAATGGTCAGTGCTCAGATAATATTGTGTGTACATAGTAGTGTATTAACTGTGATAGATGAATACCACAAGCACAAGTAAGCATGACTCAGCATTAGTATTCAGTTCTTATGCTGTAATTTGAGACTAACCCCAAGTCAGCAATCTCTATGGCTTAAATCTTGATGGAGTGTCTGACACTAAATTTCAAGATATTTCTAACAGTTTGTAAAGCAAGTTAATATATCTAAAATATTTGTGCCTGATAGAGGTACCATGTTCAAAAACTGTGTAAGATATATTTAATTAGTTACCATCCTCCGTCTAGTCTCTATGCCTTACAAGTTACAATAGAGGTCATTAATCACAGGCATTAAGCCAAGGTATATACCTTCACTATTGTTGTGTTGACAAACACTATTGTTATCAATCCCAACTCAATTCTTTGCAACACAATGCTGAAGTAAGTCACTGACTGCAAGCAAAGGAAAAAAAAACACTCTTGAATTATTTTAATGTTTTATCAAAAAGAAAACTTTTGACATTTGTTTTAAATGTGTGGTTTTATACAAATATAGGTATAATTATATGCAGTTGTATAGTTGTTGATTGCTATTGTACAAAAGCTACATGCATACAGCATGAGTTGACATAATTTTAAGCCTTTCCATATTGTTGCTGTGCACGTTGTTTTTATCCTAGTAAACTTAAAGCTAATCAAGCCCAATATGTACTGTAAAACGAGCCTTTTTAGCTAGCAGTTTTTTAGCTAATTCAGCTAAGTGTTTAAATTCACTAATTTAAAATGCTGCTAATTTAAACTTCATATTTATGGTCAAGATGTCTTTTCAGCTGAATTAAAAACCCGCTGATTGCAATGAAAATTCAAACTTGCGAAGAAGCATGCAGCTTATTCAAAGTGTTTTACAGTATGTAGTATTTGATTTGCAGATTTTGTTTGTATTGTATTGAATTCGTATTATCTTTCTAGATTTCTTGATATGGTTTAGTGGGCGATACACAGTTAATACTGGTAGATCTTAGATCACGACGATTATGCCATAGATTTATAGAAAAGAATAAATTGTGAAAGAAAAAGCAATTGCAATTGACATTATTTATGGTATGTCCATGATGCAGTCATGTCTCTTTTAATCTCCTACAGTTGACTTTGTATTACGAGATCCCCGTGAAAGGGATGATGACAAAAAAGAAGAGTTACCACCACACAGAGCAGAATTGGCAGTAGTGCCAAAACCATGGAACAAATCCTATGTATCTGCCTCTCTGGATATTGACAGTAATTTACATGTAACCAATCCAACTATGCTACAAGTCCTGGATATGTGGCATGTCTCTTTTGGGTAAGTCTGCCAGATTTTTGACCTGAAATTATTAAAAACGGATATTGAAAAGTTCAAGAATCAAAAGCTATACTGAGAAAAGTGATATATTTTGCTCACAGTGCTATGTTATTAACTATTTAATTTTGTTGGATATATATGGACATAGATATAGTATGTTGTAATTTTAAAATTCTGAGATTTACAGTGAAACAATTTCTATTTGAAACCCCTGAGAATAGAGACAATGTCCCTGATAGGGGAATGACTGTAATTGACAGGTTAAATTATGTTCAGCTCGCGACTTTCGATTCGAAAAATTTTGAAAGGTGTCCTGTCTAGAGAAGTGACCACAAGGACAGGTTCTACTGTACTTTTAATAATGTCCTTTACTTTTCTACCTCTGTCAATGTATTTGAACATTTTTTTATGATATGATAAAAACGTTTCGTTACAGAGGACAGATGAAATATATTTTTCTTATTTGTCTTTCTTGTCTTTTGCAGTAAACTTCGATTAGTTGACATAGAAGAATTTCACAACAGAGAAGACTCAATGGAGTTGGCAGTGTTTCAGAATCTTGTCATGAGACACATTGAAGCCGCCAAGGAAAAACTTTTGAAAAAGTAAGATTCCAAATAGAAAATATCTTTGTAAGCCTTCACATAATTTATGTAGTGGCACAACGGTCTTCCTCTTCATGGTACTATTTGTGTCAAAGCAATTCTTTTGTAGCATTTGATGCACTTTCTGTATTAGGTGAATTACGTCTTTTATTTTGACACTAAATGTCCTATCATGTACGTTTGTGTCATCATGAAGTGCAATAAGTTGCAAATTTCTGTCATCATACTGGACTTGATCAGTTCCTTCTCAGCAATTGGTATGATGAGACAAATGCAAACACCTACTGATTTGCAACTGCCAAAATACTGATTTTAGTTAATAAACATTTAGTCATAAAATTTTGCAAACTAGCAGAATGTAATCTAGTGTTTTTTCCATACTCAAGTTTATTTTGATGTAACTTTCCATCCTTTGTTAGACCTTTTTAATAATACCATATAGGGAACTAAATCTTATTCTCAGTTACCTTTCAATGTTTCTAAAAAGAAAAATTTGATAAGAAAATAAAGTTTCTTAGCCGTGGTGTATCTTCATCTATATTGCAAACTTATGTTAGCAAGTTGCTGTATAAAATTATGTCATCATAGGTTAGCTTTGATTTCCATGCTGACAAAATACGTACAGCTGTATCCTTTGACCTCTATCAATTGTGATTTCCTTAGCAACAGTTAATGGATACAGCTGTCTGAACAATAGCCCATTCTTTATTTACTGCCCAGCTTTATTTATGGCTGTGACGCAGACACCTAAACATTATGGCATCTAACAAACAAGGTTTCTGATTTCTGAACTCTGTTTTAAGAATTTTCCAGAAATTTCCCTGCTGGTAGTATGTGGCGCACGTTGTAGAAAACGTCTTTCTTTCTTAGTGTAACCTGCTTCTTGCAAAAAACGTTGTGAAGTATTAATGTTGCAATTTCCTCAGTATGGAATTGCAACTTTCTCGACATCTATAAGCATCGAGTTTGGTGCCGTCGGCTTCGCCATCTCTGATTGATGTATACTTACTGTCATTTTGTTGAATGATATGTCATAGGATGTAACGCAAGGAATTGTTAATCACAGCTTTGTCCAGTTCAACGCCCTTTAAAACCCAAAAAAACCATATTGGGGTGAAAAAATTCAATTTTCTTTGTGTGTGTGTGTGTGTGTGTGTGTGTGTGTGTACTTGCAATTTTTCAAATGGTCAGCAAAATTTCTAATCCTATAATTCATAAGCCAAGCAGACTCTATATTAAATTCTCCTTGAAAATGCTCATACCAAATTATATGCTTCATTTCAGGTGGTTCCCTGAAGTGCAAAACATCTATTACCAAGGAAACAGACGTAAACAGGTGCCCAGCAGCAATAACAGTCAGAAATTGGAATCATTTTTCAACTGTGCTGCTACACTGATGACTGGACAGTTGCAGAGCTTGGCTCTACTGTCCATTGATGACTACACAGACCTCATTGCCCAACCTCCTGTGAGTAAAACATTCTACTGTGAATTTGTGTGCCAGTTATGTCAGAAGCATCATGGCGCAGCCATGAAACATTTCCCACACAAGCTCTCAAAGTTGCATCTTTTTGTGTCTTTTAGTATAAAAAAGTACAGCATCAAAAATATACTTCACAATTCTGCAACCTGTTAACCCTTTTTATTCAAGCTTAAATTCAATGACCGTATTCGTCCGAGTATAAGCCCCTGCTCGTGTATAAGCCCCCCTACTGATTTTAGAGGATTTTAGAAAATGCATTACATCCGTGTATAAGCCCCTACCCTAGTGTAACTCAAATACAGAAAGGTTAGGAGAGTATATTTGGTCATTTAACTTGGTAAAATTTATTTTAGATAATAAAGAAACCATTAAAAGATGTTAAAACAATGGGAAACTGGATTTCCCTTGACAATATCGTAAGGAAAATGACACGTTTTTCCAGTACTATCTTGATTCTTTGACCCTACTCACCCCCGTCGCCTAAATAGAATAGTCTCACTCACGTCCGCCATTGTTTATTTTCATTCACGGCCACGATGTTTCATGCTTGAAACATGCAGTTTTCTTTTGTTTGAAGCAATTATCCTTTCATGTGTGAAGACTTTTCCTGGTGACTATTACAATTTTCACTGCTATGTTGTTGTTTTCACAAGATGTAGACAGTTTGATATTGGAATATTGAGTTGCCTTTCCGTGTGGGCAATGCATGCCTGTTCACATTACTGTTGATCAGCAGCATACATGACGTCTTTGTTTCAAGTTTGGGTTTTTTTTCGACGCTGAAATTTCACCAAAATGTCACTTCTGTATTCAGAGATTGTACAGTCAATTTCTTTGGATGTGTAAGTCGATTTTGAAAGCGATAGAAAGATCGAGTGGTGTTGAAAAAAATCGTGCATAAAATTAGCATAAATTAAGCGTCTATGCCAGATAACATGGGGTTGCTCGAGTATAAGCCCCTCCCCTAGTTTTACCGCTGTTTAGTGTTGCCGAACCGGGGGCTTATACTCGGACGAGTACGGTAAATTCAATGACAGAGTATTGGTTCAGAGTGAGGAATGAAACTTGTCAAGATCTTGATGGTCAATGCTTCATAAGTTTTGAAAAAACTGTCTCTGAGTGTCTTGCAAATATAATACTAGCTATCTGCACTGAAAAGAATAGAAATAGTGATGTTCAGGTGACTTCTTTGTTGTGTAGATCAGATGTGCACTTATGAAACTGACCAATACCTAAGACAATAAAATCACTATGAATGACAAAAGACATACAAACAAAATTTATTGTTACATTGTGCAAGTCAACTGATTTTTATCCACAACTTTTCACTTTCAGCACTCTGTCAGGGCATATGAACATTCTGGATTCATCATCAGACTTGTTCTAGAAGGTTCCGATATCAAATTTGAACCTGCATTCTCAGACTTTGAAGTTGTGCTCCTCAATGTCTATGATGTCATGGTCAAGGCTGTCAGTATGGTGCCTCGTGTGGAAACAAAGCTCTACTCAGAATGGGTTAGTATGCTTTAAATCATGTTGTCACACAAGTTTACGTTGGATTGGTGCAAAAATACTTCAGATCTTTCTGTTTGTAGACACGCATGGAGTTGTTCAGTTATGTGTGTAGTGTCATTTGTCTGATAGTGGGTGGACTTCATTGGGGCGACCGGTGTAGACCGGCGCATGCAGGCCAACTAAGTTCATACTTGATTGGTTCGGGGATTGTGCGCACGCATCTATTCGGGGATCTCCAACTAGCCCAATCGATTTTGGTCAGGAGCTGATGAATACAATATGGCAGCCAATACGAATCAGCCACCTGATTGGAGAATCCGCCGGATGACCCCGACAACGTGACAGAAAAAAACGGTCTCGCTCCGGTCAGGTCAACCGCGCGCCTCAATCAAGTCCACCCAGTGACAACACAAATGTCTTGATGCAGTCAAGTGTATTCTTTACAAAATTTATGACACCAGTTTACATGAGACTGTTACAATGGGAAGCTGAACGATACAAAGACAAGATTTTTGCCCATCTTGCATCTATCTGTTATGGTTTTATAAGTTCAGGATGCATGTACCTCATACTTTTTAGAAGTATGGAATGAAAAAGCCCAGTATTTGCATGGTTTAAATTAAAGTTGTATTTCATTGCATCGGTTTTATTGTTGGTTTACCCTAAGCCATGGGGAACATTTCTGTCCACTCAGATATTTGCTTTTGCCAGGGTATTGATCTCTACTACTAGTAGGCTTTTTGCATGAAAATCTGAATATTCATATTTACATGACTTATTTGACTTTTATTATCATTGCAAATACATTTCAGCATGACATATACAACATTGCAATTATAACATTTCCACCACATTGCCATTATAACATTTTCACATCATTGCAATTGTAAAATTTCCCTTTTTCTATCACTATTTCACTCTTCTTTCACAACCATGTTACTGTGGCCTTGCTCACCGCTCTTTCAGATGGTCACCGATAAGAAATTGGGTCGTGTTTTGGGCAAGATTCTACTGGTTTGCAATCACTTCTTATGATTACTGTTCCTCTTCCACTCTTCACCATGCAACCACAAATCAAAGTTTTACAATATTTCTGTTTTCCAAACCCTTGACCAATCCATCCATACCTTAATGATCAGTTTTTAAAGTGATCAATATTTTCACTGCTTGAAAACCCAGTTTATCCTTGGTTGAACAACTATTTTTCATATATTTGCTGTGATTTATATGTTAAATATAAACACTGGTAGAATTTGAAAATATGTTTTTTACACATGAATAAAACTTTCTCTTTGCTGTAACCGTTTTTATTGTTTTGTTCCTGGAAGATCTTATTTATTCCTGAAGGATTCTTCTAGTTACTGTTGGGCATTTTCTTTTATTTATTCTGTTGCTTGTATTTACTCTTTATTCAATGCATTTGGTAACAGAATTGTGTGTGAATGACTTTTCCAGGCTGGAAACAAGGCCAAAGCATCACTGAAACCTGTTATTCTGGAAGAAATCCTGGAAGACAAGAAAGCCAAAGTCCGGGAAGTCATCCAAAAAGAGAGTACCGGCCCCATTGAGCACTTGAAAATCTATGACAAGTACAACTTTTTGGTCAACAAACAGGTGATTATCCAAGTGTTTATATTTCCTACGGATCTAGAGAAATTCCATGGATTTGGCTGATCCTGGGAACCATCAGCATCAGACAGTTATTGCTATCCCTTGTTCTTCTTGTGATTGTAACATTTAAAGAATATTCCTAGAGAGATTATAAACATTCTTACTTTGACAGGTGCCACTGTCTGTGAAAATAAAATAGAAATGTTCCTAGTAGCTTCAAATATGAAAACTGTTAGAGAAATTTCTAGACGTATTTTAGTTCCCATTAATTCCAAAGTGGAAGTTAGGAATTTACGCAAGTAAATCACCCAGGAATTTACATATTACATGTTGTTAAAAAACATACTGAGTGAATGTTTGACAACACAATAAAATATTGCTTCTAGTTTTACATAAATTTTCTGTTGAATGAATTTTCCTTGTTCCAGGCTGATGCTGATGTTGATCAGTTCTTGACTGAGGAGCACACATTCCATGATTACACCAAAGAAGTGGAAAAGTACCGCAAACTGGTGGATGAGATCCAGTATAATTCCAGAAAGGTATGTCAGATGTCTGGCTTGTTGAGTTTTCAATCCATGGAAAGCACACATCCGTGCCAAACTCAGAAATGTAAAGTCACAGTGTAGTAGTTGTCTAGATTTCATATAAATGATTTGTGGCCATACATCATCGCTGATAAATATTTACATATTGTTTGAATTTGACAGTTACATTATGATGTTGAGATCTGGCTGTTTCAAGAAACTCAATTTCAATGGAAATGTTTTTCTTTCTTCAATGGTCAAATTCTGAAAACAAGAAAAATCTAAATTATTAAGTCCAAAATATTGTTAGATATTGGTGTAGTCATATTACAATGTGTTCAGTTTGTAAATCTGTTCAGTATTATATTTTGTATAAGTGTATACGTGTGTAGAATTGTTCTATATTTCAAAGTGTAGTAGGTGTGTAGCTTTTATTGTGTAGAATTAGCAGCCTTTAGCAACTATTTTGTGAAATATAAATGTGTTTGAGTGATAGCTTGCTATTTTAATTTGTTGTCAATTTTTTTCACCATTTTAATTTTATAAAATCAAATCCCATCCAACATGGTAATTTTCCAATTTTGCTTAAAGCTAATTTCAGAGATCTTCAATTTATTGAAAAAATATGAAATCAAAGCACTGCATCATTGTAAATGCCATCATATTTATGGAAATCATCTCCTCTATTTGCAAGAATTTGAATTTTGTAATCCAAATCAACAAGCGATATTGTGGCATAAGCTTTTAGGATGTACATATTCCTAATGAAAATGTTTAATAGCATTAATCAGAAAATAACTGAGCATTTTCAGAGTGTGTTTGTCATGTATGGCATAATATAATCTGTAATAATATGTGTGATTGTTTCTGAAATATAGTATAAATGAGTGCAATGCATATGAAAATAACCAACTTTGAAAATGTTGATTTTTGATAACCCATTATCTTCAGAGAAAATGCATGCCCTAATGAATTGCTTATTGTACAGAGCAGACCTGTTAACTGACCTTGCAATGGAACACGGTCCCTCTATGTAATAAGGACCATGAATGGAATAACATTTTGTTATGCTCAAGCTAATTGATATGCAACAATTTGCTTAATCTTTTCTGTGTTTGCTTGGAAAGTTTCAATTTTTTGTTTGTTCTTCCAAACCCCCCCCCCCCCCCCCCCAAAAAAAAAAAACATCAGTGAAAAGTTTCCATTGTTGGTCAGAATACAAGACTGTTCTGCAGTAACCTCAATTAGGTTTTATTTTAACCAAACCAACCGAAAACAAACCTAATATGTACCTAAATGTTTTCCTTTGATTAACAATTTTATTGCTTTATAATTGAACGATGACAATCTAACCGCCTCACCCATAACCCAGGATCCAAACAGAGCAAAGGTTTGTGCAGCAAACGACACAGGCTGACACTTGTTTTCTCTCTTTTCTTCTTCCAATAATAAATCTATTCTTGTATCAGCTCATGTCATCTCTGGTGTTGGTCTTAATCTCATAATCTGTGGCACAAGTAAAAACTGAGCAAAAATATTTCCATTTAAAAGTGGTGCATGGTTAAATTACACCATTCCAACATTGTCTGTTCCCAGTATTGTCATGGACTTGTTCATGCTGGCATTCAATGCAATCAAAACACAGGATTCCTAAGGTCTCTATGTACTTTCTCATATTATGTTGTGAAATGAGTAATTGGTTTGAAGAATCAACTCATACTCAAATTCTCATAAATTCTAACTAAAGAGTGGTTCTGGTCTTAGGCTTGAAGATTCTTCATGTTTCAAATTTGGGTGTGGTTTACATGCAGACCATGTTCATTACTTTCTTTGTGGAAATTTTTCCAAGGAGAAGGGAGAGCATTTTGGCTTCAATCGTAAAGTTTAATGACAATACACTTTTGCATTGGGTGTCAAAGATAAATTTATCCACCATATCATAAACTGTCAAGGTACCAGCTCATCAGTAAATGTCATCATCTGTATAACTCATCAACACCTATAGTCAAAAGTTTTGCACAGTAAAGAACACAGCAAATAACTACCATGTTTATGCACATTGATAACACTGACAATGGTGGCCTACAGTTCAAGCTAAAGCTAAAAGTCAATGGTGGGTCGTGCAAGGACTAGCTGCCAAACCGAAAACATGCAAACTACAGTATACTTAACAGTGTTCGGAAGTACATGTATATATGAAGCAAAATAGCAGTTGATCTAACAGTTGAATTGTAATATCACAAACACACATTTTTTACGTAGATTTCTTGAAGGTGAAAAATTCATACCTAAATAAAACCTAAACCAAAGTAGCAAGGTTCATTTAATTCTCAGAGGTACTTGTTATTTGCCAATACAAATTTTCTTGATAAGACGTGCCGTGTTGTATTGAACATTGTGCATTTCAAATCAATGGAATTGAATGTGGAATGAAAAAAAAATTGTGTAACAAAACCAAATCACAGTGTTTCATAGTGTACCACATGACAGTTTGGTATGAATTGGAATTGTACTTTTGCAATTGCATTGAAATCAAAGGTTTGTACCAAATTATGTAACAGCTAGAACTGAAGGATATAACCCAACAAATCGTGCATGTGAAAACTCTGGTAAGCTCAGAATTAACTCAACTTGCCTGTCCTATCCTATCCTAAGCTTTCCTGTCTTATATCAATACATGTGTTTGTAGGAGAATGGAAATATCTGGTAATATAACTCTTGTAGTCTGTGTGCGTTATCCTCTAGTAAGAAAAAAGAAATGAGGAATGTGATGTTTGTGGTAGAGTAGTTAGTATTTTGCCAAAAATTTATTTAGTGTGTTGTAGCAGTAAAGTGTAGAATGCAAAGACGACAAGTCTGTGCTTTGGAAGACAAAATGACTGATGGACATTTTCAACAAAGTAATCTTCCTGTTCCCACATATAAATTCATGATAAAAAATTAATGATAAGAAATCGCTATTAAAAATTTTGCTCTGAATTGTCAGTTTTGAAGGCCGTGGTAAATTATCTTGGGATGGAGCATAATATCAACATATTTGTTTCTGTATATGTTCGAATACCATTCATTTTGTCTTTGCAGAGCTTCAAACCAGTGTTTGGCTTTGATATTAATGACAAAATTTATTTTTTTTGCCGACAGGTCATCCGTCTTGGAATGTTTGAACTTCATTGTGATGAGCTCATCAGAGCTCTAGCGAAGAGAGCTGATAACTTACAGAGTAGACTGCTTGCCAGGATGTCCAAAGATCATCAAGAAGCCAATAGAAAGTAAGCCATCAAGCCATCACCAAATTAATCAATTCTGTCTTTTGCCATGTGATGTACACTGTTAACTACTTTTTACCATCTTATAAATGCGCTCTATTGGTCTCAGTTTATGCACTTATGGAATTCAATAAAATTTGATGCTTGACACATCACAGCTTTAGTGAAGTGTAGACTAGTGAACACCAACCTATGGACACTAAACTCAAAGGATTTCATGGGAACTCTAAGCTCAGTGGCTCCCTAGGCAATCAGTGATTAATGTTAATGTCTGTGTCAACAATGAATGACAATATACAAATTGAAGTAATATGGTGATTGCTTTAGTCAATAATTGATGATAAATAAGTTCAGAGATGTAGAAAATAAATGATTCTTGTTACAGTGCGATAGAATAATGGTATGTATACTCTGTTAGGTACGGCTATCATGGTTTTACATCACTGTAATGAATCTGACCACAAAATGATAAGCTGGTGGACAGCAAGTGATCCTGATCAAATCTATATGTATGTGAAGATATTTTTCGCTCATTGTTATGAAGAATATAAGTCACCATGAGATAACACTCTGCCTATAGCATTGCTACATTCTAGTTGCGTCCAAACATGGCGGTGAAAATGATAGTGATAAACCATCGGTTGAATAAAAAGATAACTTGCTTAAATACACCTTCTGATCATTTCAGACTTTGTGAGGACTATGAAGCCATTGCAGAAAAAGCCTTGACAACTCCAGCTAACACTGAACAGCTGGTTGAACTGAAGTCCTACATTGAGAAAGTTGAGACAGAGACCATCCATGAAATGGAAAAGCAACTAGTGCAGGCTCGTGATCGCCTGGCATTTCTGGCAGACTACGCCTCCTTTTCACCAGCTGAGATGCGTCTCAACAACAGCACATTCCAATGGAATGATCGTATGCCAGAGATATTCAATGAACACAAACAGATTGTATCTGACAAGAGGACACAGTATGAGGACGGACTTAAAGTAAGCCCCACCAGCGTTTTAAGCCCTTCTACCCCATTTACCTGTACAGAGGTCCAACACAGCAATTAAGATTGTCCCAAATTTTGGAGTGAGAGGGTGTACAGGGTCATTTAGTAGGAAATGGAATTGAACACAGCCATCCAAATCTTCCCAACAAACAATTTCTGGAACAATAGAATTGTACCAAAGTTTGGTAGTGAAGAGGGTAGACAGGGTCACAAAGACAGTAGTCATTTACTGGGCAAAGAGATAAAGCATAGCTACCCAAATCTTCTTAACAAACTCTTTCAAACTGTAAGTGAAGTGATATTTTCACATTCCAAATATCTAAATAATCTCTAAAAGCATCCATTTCCACATCAACAGATTTAAACTTAGCAAAATAAATCAGTCTGGTACACATAATACAGTAACTTGACAACATATCTGTAGTATTAACTTGAATTTGTATTTGTGACAACTAACTTGAATAAAATTACAACCTGTAGTTGAGACGTGAACGATTCATTGAAGAGTTGGATGGCTACAACAAACAGCTGGAGGAGTTCCAGAGCTTTGGTGACATGACGGAGATTCATCGTTATTTGAAGAAATCACAGGCATTACACCAACGTCTGGAGGCTGCTGCAGATAAGGTAGACTTATAAACTTGTATACAAACATATCCAATACACGGTTTCTTGATACTGTGAACCTGTAAGGTCATTCAGGGCATTTGAGAAATTATGTGAGTCAACCCTATACTATTCCAGGTTAAGTAAAACATTGCTGTGTGCATGTAGTACATTCCTCAAAACTGATAGATATAAATGGTTGCTCAGACTTTCCTCAAGGGAATTTTGTACCATTTCTTGTCAAACTCAAGAATAAAAATCAAGGATCACTGAGCAAATATTGGATCCTAGTGAAATAAATTACTGAGTCTCAATACTTACCAACACTTGGCCTTGACATTCAAAATGGCAACTATCCCTATGCTTACTCTAGAGAGAAAAATTTGGAAGATGGAAACTTTATTTACTTCAAGAGCTCCAATATGAGGCCAGACAAGCTGCAGACACAAAAGTCTGGTGAAAATTGTATATTCAAAGTACATGTCACAGAGGTGCATTGTCCCCTACAAAGAACTCCCAGTTTCAGTGACATGTCAGTCAATGTAGAGGCATTGTGATGCACAAAGTGATGTGACTGAGGTGCTTTATCTTGTATCGTGCAGATTGAAGCCTTCAACAATGAAGAGGAGGCCTTTGGATGGCAGACATCAACATATCCACAGAGAATGCAGATTCTCAATACACTGACACCTTACTTGAAACTCTATGAGCTAACTGTAGAATTCAATGGAAAATACAAGTAAGTCAACACCTTTTCTGTCTCATCAGAACCACTGTCCTGTGAAGAGCACTAATTGTGACTGGTGGCAGTTTTGTACACTAGAAAAGCAGTTTCAATGATGGACATATAAAACATAAAAATTATCAGTAGTTTCAGTGTTGTACTAGCAGTGTGGTGTGTTCCAGGTGAAGACATGTTTTAAAGTGCTACACAGAAAAAAATGCAAATTCAAAGCCTCATGTGACAGGATAATGTATTTATAGTTATATTGCTCAGCTAACACCTTGTGTCTGTGCCATCAACAGGGGTTGGATGGAAGGTCCCTTCCATGAGATTGAAGACCCTGACAAAATTGAGCAGGAAGTTGGAAACTACTGGAGGAGTCTTTACAAACTTGAAAAGGGATTTTCTGATGTACCCAATCCCAAGAAGATAGCTTTGAAAGTCAAGGGCAAAGTTGAGGAATTCAAGGAACATCTGCCACTTGTGATGGCAGTTTGTAATCCTGGTCTGAGAGACAGACATTGGGACCAGATGGCAGAAATTGTCGGATATCCTCTCAAACCAGATGAGGTATGCAAATTACAGCATATCATGATCAGTTCTTTTGGCAGTCTTTGTTGAATATGCTGAATTGACATGAGGCTGTGCCAAAATACTAATGTTAGACTTGCAGTACACAGATACACAGTACCTATTATACAATGTCTTGAAAGTTAATAATCCATATTTCATAAAGAATATAAATACAATTTTTCTTGTCATTCCGTAGGATACTACCTTATCTAAAATGATTGACATGAACTTAGAGCCGTACTTAGCTAGGTTTGAAGGAATCAGTGAAGCAGCAAGCAAAGAGTATTCATTGGAGAAAGCCATGGAGAAGATGGTGTCAGAATGGGATATTGTAAGTATTGACTTCAAACCTAACTTTCATCTCCTCAGTTTTGATACAGAGACTTACTTCTGAATCTATGGCAATATGATCCAATGTGAAGTTTGATTTTTTGTATTTAAGTTGTTTTATTTTAGTCAAAGGATCATACCAGAATATTATTTGTGGAGTCTATCCCCCTTGGAAAATCAAATGATGGCATCAAAATCTGAAAGTCAAAGAGCCTTACTGATAGCTTGTGTGTATATATAGTTACCTGTTTTTCTGGTTATAAGATATCTTTGCTTCATAGTTTGCCCACATTCAACCTTTGCCATTGCTTTACAGATGGAATTCAACATGATCCCATACCGTGAAACCGGTACCAACATCTTATCCTCCGTGGATGACATCCAAATGTTACTAGATGATCAAATTGTGAAAACGCAGACAATGCGTGGCTCTCCGTTCATCAAACCATTTGAAGCTGAAATCAAGTAGGCATATTTTTTTTTCAGCGTGCATATTGATATAATAGACAAAGTGTCAGTGGATGGCTGTTTCCTCATATGAGAATCAGTGATCATTTCAGATTACATGTAAATGTAATATTATCCCTTAATTATGATGACTGGTGTCTGCAGAAATCTGTCAGAACAATTTTCCTTTGATAGTATAGGTAATCAGCATGTCTAGACTTGATGATAGACATCAAGAAACTTCATAATGTCTTGGATTTTCTAATCGCCACCCGTCACAGAATCATGTGTAAGAAAGGATTTCTTCAGCTGCCTAGTTTGTAGTTGATCTGTGTATAGACCTGATGATTTCTTTGACCTTAAGACAGTGAGGAATGTGAACAATGTCTTCAAGTTTTGAATACTTTTTACACCCCCCTCCCATCCCCATCCCCACAGAGATTGGGAGAGCAAACTGCTGCTACTGCAAGAAATCTTGGATGAATGGCTCAAAGTACAAGCTACTTGGCTCTACCTAGAACCTATCTTTAGCTCACCGGACATCATGGCTCAGATGCCTGAGGAAGGTCGTCGCTTCTCTACTGTGGATAAAAACTGGAGAGACATCATGAAGGCTGCTATCGTGGTGAGTTTCCAATACTCTCTTTATAATGATGACTTTGCTGTAGTCTTTGACTAATCCAGCTTGTGCTGCCAAATTTGGTTACCAAATATATAAAATGAAAGTGAAAGTTGCTATCAATTATATTGTTTCCAAAAGTGCAAGATTTCATCAAAATCTGTGAATAGGTTCTCATGCTAAAATAACAACACCTTTATCTCCATGGTGACCAGATTTTGCCACAATTCTGTTGTTTTCAATGAGTATTAGTGAATCTATATCTTCAATGAAAGAGTGTAAAATTTGATAATTGATCAAGTCATCTATTTTGCCATACAGGATAAGCACGTACTGGCAGTCTTGGAAATCGAAAAGATACTGGAAAGATTGAAAAAGTCCAATGAGCTTCTTGAGCTGATCTTGAAGGGTCTTAATGATTACTTGGAGAAGAAACGTCTCTACTTTCCGAGATTCTTCTTTCTGTCCAACGATGAATTGCTGGAAATTCTTTCTGAGACCAAAGACCCAACACGAGTACAACCCCATCTCAAGAAGTGCTTCGAGGGAATTGCCCGTTTGGAGTTCACAGATATTTTGGATATCACGCATATGAAGAGCAGTGAAGGTGAAGTGGTACCCCTGAAGGAGACCATCTCCACGTCAAAGGCCCGTGGTCAAGTAGAGAAATGGTTGCTCGAATTGGAAACCGACATGATATCAAGTGTACACAAAGTAAGTAGATGGTGAAGTTGTCTATCAGTCAGTAAGCTATTAATCCTTTGAGCGCCAAAGTCAAGTTTTGTCGCCTTTATAAAGTATATCCAAGTCAATTTTTTCAGATTTTCGACAAAATTTTGATAAAAACCTGAAGCCAAAGAAATAGAAATGTGATGTCCATTTGGTCCAAAATTAGCAAAAAAAAATACAGTAAAGTTCATAAAAATTGGTAAATGTTGCATTAGAATTTGATGGGAGAAATTACAGCATTGAAAAAATTAACCTGATATATATAAACTGTCAATCTAACTATAGTGAAAATGAATAAAATGTATTGTGAAATTATTCAGTGTTAGGCAATATAAAAGTTTTGTGGTGCTGATGACAATCATATAAACATTTAGATCTACAGATATACCACAGACAGTGTGTTAGATTCAAGGAACAAAAACTGGTTTTACATAAGATTTTGAAAAGATTTTTGTATTTTCCGAAAATTCACACATCATAATTCATGCTCTGTCATACAGTGTTCAAGACTCACCAAATCTAATTACTGTAAAATCTCTGCAAAGTATTCTTGATGATCTCATCACAATTTTGTGTTTAAGGAACCACTATTAATATGTATGATGCGGATAGAAATTGATCTTAAAGTACAAAAATCTTTGCTCATCAGCAGAGAACTCCGTAAAAGAGAATGAAAGCTGAAATTCTTACTTAATACAGTACATCCAAGTTTTCTGTCAATAGAAAACTTGTTTGGTCACTGTATGCTCAGCAGAACAACAAACAAGATTCATCTTACGGAAAATGTATTTGATTTTTTCAAACTTCAGATTGTATGGACTTAGTGATTGTCCATCACAAAAAAACTATCTAATCTGATCATCGCCAATTCTCTGATCACATGATCACAGTTGATAAGAATGTATTTGGGCCAAACCATTATGGTGAAAGGGTTACTTAAAGTCAATGATTCATGCAGATCAAGATTAACATAGTAATTTTGTTACGCATTCAGGTGATTGGTGAGTCTCTAGAAGCATATCAGACCAGTGTACGTGAGCAGTGGGTATTAGACTGGATGGGTCAGGCGGTCCTAGCTGTCTCCCAGCGGTACTGGACTGCAGAAATACACAGATGTATCAAGGAAGGCCAGGAAGCCTTAGAGAAATACCTCCAAAAGAACAATGACCAAATTGACAACATTGTCACGTTAGTGCGTGGCAAGCTGAACAAGCAGAACCGCACCACCCTTGGAGCGTTGGTCGTGCTGGATGTACATGCCCGCGATGTGCTGAAAACATTGGTGGATAATAAAGTGGGCAATGAGAATGACTTCATGTGGTTGAGTCAGCTGAGATACTATTGGGAAGAAGGACACATGATGACTAGGATGATCAACTCACAGCTTGCCTATGGTTATGAATATCTGGGCAATTCAGGTCGTCTTGTCATCACTCCTCTCACTGACAGATGTTACAGGTAATTTATTTATTTGTACTGTAGCTTATATGAAAGCATTTTCTTACAATTAAATTGTTTCAATGCTAGTACAGAAACTAGGAATAATCTGCATACATTGTACAAATGTGAGAATACTAGTAGTTGTAAAATGTTTACCTGGTCAGTTAGTTAATGGAATTCCAGTAGGCTAAACCCAGAATTATAATGGACCACAATGCAAACAAGCCCATGTGCGCAAATGCGCATAGAAATATGTGCATGTACAAGTGGGTTTGTTTGTACCGCCATCACATGATTGTTTTGGTGTACTGAATCTGTAGAGCACTGAGTGTCTTTTTTTCCCTGTTAGAACCATGTCAAGCCACCATGGATTTGCACGTATCAGTTAAAAATCTTCTCAAGGGTGATTAGAAACTTGTCTCGATAACCTGTAAATCTTATAAATTTCTTAAAAATGGTATCTTTTTTCCTATGTTTCAGAACACTGTTTGGAGCCTTACATCTTCACTTGGGTGGCGCCCCAGAAGGCCCAGCTGGTACAGGCAAGACAGAAACCACCAAGGATTTAGCCAAAGCTGTAGCCAAACAATGTGTTGTGTTCAACTGCTCCGATGGTCTAGATTACATCGCCCTTGGCAAGTTTTTCAAGGGTCTAGCATCATGTGGTGCATGGTCTTGTTTTGACGAGTTCAATCGCATTGACCTAGAGGTACTGTCTGTTGTAGCTCAACAGATCCTTACTATCCAGCGAGGTAAGTCTTGTTTTATGTCGTAAGTAATCCATGCTGTGTACCTGTGTGAACACTGTTAATGTACAATCCTTCTGTTGCCATTCAAACCCATTATTTGTAGATGAGAGGGTGTTTCATTGATTTTGTAAAAATGAAAACAAAAAACCTTTTTATATAAAACTGCATATGTAGTGACAGTCATATTTTTACTAGCATTTCCAATCAATGTTGAGTAACAAATCAAATAAGTACCCGTATATCTTTTAGGAATTGCTATCATTGAAGTGATAGATATTTATCGCAAACACTGCACACTATATTTCACTGCAATATCCTTTTGTAAAGATGGTTGCTCTTAATCACATGAATTCATTGTGGATTGTCTCTCTATGTAGGTATTAGTTCAGGATTGGATACGTTGCTCTTTGAAGGCACAGAGATCAAACTAGATCCTTCCTGTGCAACATTCATCACTATGAACCCTGGTTATGCTGGTCGTTCCGAATTGCCTGACAATTTGAAGGTTAGTCCAGTAGTTTGTGGACTTTTCTGATCATATTGGGTCAAAAAAACTATCTCAGAAACCAATCATAGAGGGACTTTTGAATTTATTCTGTGGATTACCTTATTCAGAATTATTCAAATTATGAAACTTGCATGTATGTATTATTAGTTCCAGAGACCAGCTCTGGAACTGTTAGTTTTTGCTCACTTTCCTTCTTTCTTTCTTTCTTTCTTTCTTTCTCTATTTCCGGTATTACAACCATAGGACATGCTATACACAAATTTTACCTTAATTACCCAGAATGCATTGCGACACGCCTATGACGTCATCGCTCACTTTGGACGGGTTTTACGGGCATTTCTTGTTTATTTATTTATTTAATTTTTATTTTGCATTGCAAACTATCATATTGCGTTCAGCTATTAATAATTCTAGCTTTCTTTCGCTTTGTTTTTTGTTGCTTTTTGCTTTTTATTTTTCTCTAAATACTCGCCGTATGTGGCGCTATACTGTTTACGTCATACGCCTTCCATGGATTAGAGTTGAATGAGAATAACAATGGCGGCGATACGAACGCTTCCCTCGCATAGAGAGAAGAAAAGTAGGCTTTGTGTAACTTTACAAGCGCGGCTGGGCAAATCGTGTACCTAGGCGAGGTGGGTGTGCTCGAAAACGATGATCAATGCAAGTTTGGATTCAAAATCGGCTGTTTTCGGCGGAGAAACTGCCCGCAGTGAGGAGCCACCAGCGGGTTTTTCTATATCAGTCTGCAGGGCTGTGGTGCGAGGCTGTTTAACGCCGGTAACACACAGCCCTGCCATGCAGAGCTAGGCATCCATAGTGAACTGTCTGTCACCGCACCGGCATGCGTTGGCTGCACGTAAAAGCAACTCAACTTTCCAAGATCAAACGGTCAGTATCTTGTGAAAACAGCGACATAGCAATGAAAATTGTTTTAGTCAGTGGTAAAAACTCGTAACAGATGAAGCGTTAATTGCTTTTAATCAAATAAAAATGCGTGTGGCCTCGGTTTTCAAGTTCAACGGCCTAGGTCCGATGTCTCCTCTCGTCTGATATACATTTTCCGTACATTGTCGCCCCCGTATGTATCTGTTGCGATTTTACCGTACATGTAGGCATTTGTAATCTGAGTACTGTAATTCCCTGGACTGCCTTGCTTGTAGTTGTATTCTGTTGTTACCGCTATCAGCCCTCAATATAGGTACGTGCTTGCATATTAAAATCCCAAGCACTTTCATTCTGCACCAATCTTTGTCACACATTCTCTTTTCTTCCGCTGCTCTGGTCTCTGGAACTTCGCTTTTGCTTGCAAATGCTTTCTAGTCTAGGATTTTCTTTTGTAATTTGTCAACAAATCAGCTTCTTGGGAACCATTGTGCTGATGGCTTTCAAATGTGTTTTATAATTGATAAACCTCATACTGATTTATTGACTTTTATATTAAAAGACAGAATGTGGACTAGCTTAGTTTGGAGCTTTCTAGGGGATTTAGCAGCCAGATTGTTTATAATAACATGTGATGAAAAATTCAAATGATTTTTGATCTGTTTTTCTTTTCCTTTCACCAGGCATTATTCCGTACCGTAGCTATGATGGTACCTGACTATGCTATGATTGCAGAAATTGTGTTATACTCATGCGGCTTTGTCAATGCCCGTCCACTGTCTGTGAAGATTGTAGCTACTTACCGTCTGTGCTCAGAACAGCTGTCTTCACAGCATCACTACGATTACGGCATGAGAGCTGTCAAGTCTGTCCTGACAGCCGCAGGAAACTTGAAAGTGAGATTTTTATTGTAACTTCTTCTCCATAAGACACAGCAAAGTGATTTCAGTAACATACTTACAAATGTATCTAAAATCCTAGAGCAATTTGTCGGCACATTTTGTCATGTCACAATGTATTGCAAACCTTAACAAAACATGCTTTATATCGACTACAGTAACTGTATTTTCAGTGTGGTAAACAAATCAATATATTGACACAAATTTTAATTTTCTAATCAATTTTCTGAGCATCATGAGTCATTCAAATGTACAAAGCAAAGTCCTCATGATGTATGAAATCTCAAATGATTTTCATGAGACACAGTTACCTCATCATTATAAATTGGGCGTCATTTCGAAGTTTTATTTTGAACAATATTTCATATCACGATATTTGATTTATTCTTACAGCTCAAGTTCCCAGAAGAAAATGAAGACATACTGATGTTAAGATCAATCAATGACGTCAACTTACCAAAGTTTTTGTCTCACGATTTGCCATTGTTTGCTGTAAGTTGAAAAAAAACAGATGACCATTTTCAAAATCCAGCATTAGTTTCATTGTTACAGATATACTGTTTACTTCAAATGAAAACAGAATTAGTTGACTGGTTATATGGAGAAATGTCGCTTAAACAACTGAGAAAACCTTATCTTAAAATGGACACTTCTCTACTGTCCAAGTCTCTACATCAGTGCTTTGACATTAAAATTTTTTATGCAGAAAAAAATATTTCACTTTTGTCCATGCTGTGTCGTTAGATGGGTCTTCAAAGTGAAACCAAAGATATGCTTTATGAAATCGTTACTGAACAGGAGAAAGCGAAATAAGCATAAATATGAAATCAAATTGACTGTCAGCCATTTATACCTGTAATTCCAGGCTGCTACCCACATTGTCACAAAAACCATCTCTTATCAGGAAGGCAAGTACATTGTTGTGCAACTGTTGTAATCTTATGTTTGTATCTTTCACAGGGTATCACATCAGATTTATTCCCTGGTGTAAAATTACCAGAACCTGACTACACAGTATTAGCATCTGCAATTCAAGAGAATTGTGACAAGAGAAATCTCCAAATGACCGATGTGTTCCTTGAGAAAATCCTTCAGGTAGGAAGCATTTCTCATGTTTCAAATGAAAGGAACCTCGCAAGTAAAGTCAATTTCAATTGCTCTACCCTTTCACCATGGTGACCATGGTTTGACCCAAATCCAGTGATATCAATGATGATTGTGGACCTGTTTACATAGAATGGGGGGAGGGAGGGGGCAGGAGGGGGAGGGTGAATGGCTTAAGCATGCAGAAAAGACAATGATGAAGAAAATTGTAGTAATATACTGTATTTCTAGCTGACCAATAGGACGTTTGCTTTGTATTTACAAGATCTGTTTTTCTTTTTTCATTACCACAGATCTATGAAATGATGATTGTCAGACATGGCTTCATGATAGTTGGTGAGCCATTTGGTGGCAAAACATGTGCATACCGAGTGTTAGCAGGTGCACTCGGTGACATCGCAGAAAAAGTAAGCTACAGTCTTGTATATGTAAATTAATATGCTTTGTGTCTTTCATACGCAGTTCTTTTCTACATGATCATTTGAACAGCTGTTAGTTTGAAACGACACTAATAGTACTACCATGCTGGATTAGCAGTATTAGGTGCTGTGCTAGATTACTTTGTAAACAAATGTTATAACAAGAAAAATAGTGATAATATTTGACATGTAGTGCAGGATTCAGAAAGAAAAATTAAATTGTAAACTGACAAAGTCAATAGAATATTCTATGAACTTACAAGTGGTAAGACTCTAATAGTTCCAATTAGTTTCTGTGCTGTCAACAATTACCATGCTTAGGTTAATGTTTAATTTTTTTTTAATACAGGGTCTGATGGAGGAAAACAAGGTTCAGATTACAGTTATCAATCCCAAGTCTATCACCATGGGGCAGTTGTATGGTCAGTTTGACCCAGTCTCCCATGAATGGTCTGACGGTGTCCTTGCCGTCAGCTACAGAGCTTTTGCTACTTCTACTGTGAGTGAAAACAATAGACTAAATAGTATATTACTGCAGACACACAGAGTGACAGACAGTCTGATAACCAAATGCTACTGTAACAACAGACAGACAGACAGACTGACAGAAAACATGACGAATACCGTAATTCACAGCTATATAACCAGACAGACTGATAATACATGTGCTTTAAATCAAAAAGACAAATATCACAGACAAGCAAACAGATGTACAGCCAAGTGGATAGATTATATAAAATGTTAAAATCTATAGTAGGCAGGCAGCCATTCTTATGGATCAGTGATATCTTCACTGTTAACACAAATACATCTACCCACACTGTAAATAATAAAATCAAACCTGACAAAGTGATCGATACAACATCTGTAAATTTGAATGGCATAAGAAGAGAACTTAGAGACTTGAAGGAATGCTAGAAATGAGAGAAGAGAACATGACTTGTCTTGAAATGATGTGGTGAAATAAGTATAATGACACAGTGACAGGACTAAGTTAAACAGATGGTTTGAAGACAGCAAAGTTTCTTAAAGTATTGTTCTCATAACTGTTGCATTTTGTTACTTCAATACATAACCAATCTGTATTGTAAACCTGCAGACACCTGATCGCAAGTGGTTAATCTTTGATGGTCCCGTTGACGCAGTTTGGATTGAGAACATGAACACTGTCTTGGATGACAACAAGAAACTGTGTCTGATGAGTGGTGAGATTATCCAGCTTGCAAACACTACTAACTTGATGTTTGAACCTATGGATCTGGAAGTTGCCTCTCCAGCCACAGTAAGTATTTGCCATGTTTATTTGAAGCTGCTGTGAGAAATTTGTCGTGAAAATTTATCATTTAGGTATTTCTAGTTAGCTGTCCTTCTTATAATAGTTTGTGATAATATGAGTGTAAAAATACTGCAAAGAATGTATGAGGATGCAAAGTGAAAGTTGATATGTGGTGCTTATATCCAAGTACATCCTTTACAGTACTCTCATAATAACCTGGTAATTATATGACAGAACCCCATGGCCTGTGAGTGCAAGCGCGTCGTACTAGAGGTATTTGCACGAGTGCTGCGGTGTATTCGGCGGCAGTCCTTTCACGAGCCAAGCGAGTGAAAGGACAGCCGAATACACTGCAGCACGAGTGCAAATACCGCCAGTACGGTGCGCTTGCACTCACAGGCCATGGGGTTCTGTTATTATTACATATGTTCTATCTTTTATTTGCATCATTTATCGAGAGAATCGACGATTAGTCGTGCGTACTACTTGTCTGTAAAAGCTTCAGGGCGACCCTGCGGAGTTATATAATATTGACATCACTGTAATGTGGCATCGAATCAGCTTTCACTTTTCATTGGTCAACGCCGTCACACCCTCTATTTTGATTGGCTAAACTATTGTTTACTTGTTTATCGAGGATGAAGTAAGAGGAACGTCGGAGGGCTCGAACTATGCTTGCGATTGCTCACAGATACATAGCAACACGCCACAGATGGCCAAACGAAGAGAACTTTGAACATGGAACGCTTTTGATTTTTTCGCATTTTGAGCTTGAAATTCTTCTAAATGATCGATACAAATAACAGTTCGAAGATTTTTACGGGAAATTTAAGAGTAAGATACGGCAAACGTAACTTGTCGATCAAATTTCAGTGTTCACCGTGGCACACAAGCACTCACTCAGTCTCTGTTATCAATAGCGTGTAGGACACACAAGCACAGAATAAACTGCATGCAAAAGTGACTTTCTATTGTAAACAGGGAATGTCCGGTGAGAAGACTACTGGCGAAAACGTCTCTGAAAATGTTAACTGTTTAATTGGCTCCACTGCGCTTGCAGTTACGTGTGTTTCGATGTATGATTGGCCGCTGTACCCCACCGTGTATATCAATGGAGCTAGAAACGGCGGTCGCCCGTTGTCAATGTTTTTGCTTCGCCGACAAACAAACTGCTCTTCCGGATAATAAAAATCATCCTCACACTATAATAAGTACAGACAATTTTCTTTGTCGTAGTTTTTTAATCAGTAATGTCATGCATTTTACTATAACGAGCATCGAACCAAAGTGAAACGAAATCTTGTAGACGACATTTTTTGTGTTTACAAACATAAATAGTTCCGGGTCAAAATTGGTAAATACTCATTAACATAAAGGAATGGCATAATGTTTTTGGTATTGCACTGCAGTGCAAATACCGGTAGTACGCGCGCGCTTCGATGCAAGTAAACTGTGGTACATAACCTGGTAATTATACATCTTACATTCATGACAGTGTAAAATGGGCCAAGTACCTAGTGATTGCGTCTTCGTGCTATGTCACAACAGTTCTTTTCATTTATAGCGCAAGTACCTAATGCAAATCTCGATGTGCTTCCATCATTCCATGTGAGATAATTTCTGGCAATCATCCATTGGGTCCCTTGGAAACATCCAAAGTAAACTTGCCAGACATCCATTTAAAAATTTGTTACTCTTTTGATGCCTTGCAGCAGACAATTTAACGTAACACATATTCCATACAGTGTTTTTAGTGCATGCAAAATTCTCAATGTCAGATATTTAATAAGCAGAAGTCTGGCTTGATATTGACTTTGTGAAGTCAATGTATTCCAGTGTCTGTGAAATTTATAATTGATATACATTACTTCTAGGTGTCCCGCTGTGGTATGATCTACATGGAACCACACATGCTGGGTTGGAGACCCATCATGGTGTCCTGGCTGAAAGAAACACCCTCTACTTTCACAGAGATGCACAAAAAGATTATCTCAGATATGTTTGACAGAATGGTTCCAGCATGTCTGCAGTTTGTACGCAAAGGTGGAGTCAAGGTGAGTAGATGCATGATACAACCTGATTCATTTTTGTCTTGATGAATTCCTAGCTACCCTATCATGTATGCTCCTATGCTTTCTAAAACTCTGCCTTTCCTATATTGTCTTTTAATCTCATCTATGACTGTGATCAACCTCCTGCAGTAAAAACATGTACACTAAGCTTTGGTGATTCAATTCCCACACACTGCAGTATGTAAGCTGCTTCCCAGCCCATGAAGTAGATTCTTTGTGTAAGTGGTAACATCACTGTGTATGGAGTTGATATGAAGCACTTGGAAACATAAGGGTGTTGGTGTCTTTCAAGTAATGTAGGTTTCATGTATCTTGGCGGTTACCATAGTCACTGAAACAAGACATCCTATAGCAACTTCCTAAATATGAAAAGTAACTAACATAGTATTCACACATGTTAAAAAGTCTTGAATGGGGCACATAACTGGAGTTCAATAGTTATTGTCAGTCACATAATTATGGCTTTGCTGATAATAAACACTGTTGCATAATTTGGTACAAGTCCAATCATACACTCCCATTTTTTACGCTTTTAATAACTTTATCTTTCTTATTTTCAGTAAAAAAAGTCTTAACAAATTAAAAAAAAGGCATGGAAATATGATAATATCACTACTCCATTGCATTGCTGCTGTAATATCTTGCTTTATCTTGCTGAAATAAACAACTCTTTAAAATGGAAACAAAACATTCTTAAAGCTTTAAAAAGATTGGTGCAATTATATCTGTGCTATTGTGCCCGTGGACAAAATCATGGAACTTTTGAAATGTTACTGTACAGTGACACAAAAATCTTCAACCCAGGCTATGTTGAATTTGAAGGACATCCACAAGGATTTAATGTCATTTTTTTGTCAATGAGTCATTGCAATGATTGTATGTCATTCAAGATTGTATGTTGTCAATGTCAAGACTTGGTTTTCATGGAACTTAAGTTCATATTGATGTCAACTGTGGATGTTTTCTCACTGTACACATGTATTAATGCATGCAATACTTAACACATAATGGCATGGTGGATTTATGTTTCTCATTCACTGTATTGTATTTTTTCAACACTTTGTGCTTTCACATCTTTTTTGAACTCTGTGTTATCTCCCATGCTTTTACTTATAATTCTATTTGTTGTACATTCTCGTTCAGGGAGGCGGACGTGGCGACGCGGTAATTTTGCATGATCAGACTCTGAGTGTTCAGTGTATGTGTATGTGTGTGTGTGTCTGTGACTGTGTATGTTTGTGCTGGTCACAGTGTGCTAGTATGGTGTATCTGTGTGCGTGGAAAGTGGAATGACTTTTTGAGAAACGAAAAATAAAATAGCCTCACCTTAGTACCCCCTGTCAAACCAATGAAGTAGTTAATATCTCATATTTATAAATATGTAAACTTAACAATTGATTTACATGATATTAACCAGTCTACCCTACCCATCGCAAGTAGAAAAAAAATATTACTGACATGATGTAGTAGATCATATATTCATCTGTATTGTTAGATGAATGATAAATGTACATATGGGATACATCTGTTCATGATTCATCAGTTTAAAATGAAATCATTGTTATCATCAGTATTTGGTGTAATAAAAAGACCCATGAATCCCATATTCATAAAAATAAAATGAAAGAAATTGTCAGTTGCCAAATCAAACGATTTCATCATGCATATCATTTGCTATGGCAAGTGACAGTTGGTAAATACTTTAACCCGCTCACTTCACCTGTCCATCAGTCGCACATAATATATTGTATCACATTGGCATTATTAATGTTACAAGAAGATTTAATTCTTGCAAGAGTTCCCTCCATCCCAATGGGCATGTTGAACAGAGAGACAAGCAAAATAAATAAAAGTCAAAATAACCTTGAATAGACCCTTCTTCCTTTAAACAGCAACAGCAATTTTTGTCTAAGTGAAAATATCATACCATGAATTGAAGGATAGAAATTAGTGTGTTGTCTGAGCTGGTGCTGTTTTGTTACTACTACAAACTTGCCCTTTTCCTTGATAATGGAATTGCCCATTCACTGGTAACAGTGAGGATATTCCAATAAATCCATTAACCAAGGGATGTAAAACTTAGAATGCCTCCCCTTCCAGGATTGTAACTTAAATTTGCAGTTACTCATGATACTGATGCCAAATCAACAAAATTATTGGTCCAGAAATGTAGCTAGTTTGTTTCACTCAGAACATCGAACATTGAAAAAAGACTGTCCTACAACATGCCAATGAGATAGAAAGAAGTTGGGAACCCTGCTATGAGGTATGAATACTGATAGCTAATATCCTTCCATTATGTTTCATCCACGTTTGTACAGGAACTCTCACCAACAAATGACACTAACCTAGTGAAGTCACTGATGAACTTGATGGATTCACAGTTTGATGAATTCCGTGATGAAGCTCATTTCAACAAGATGGATGAAAGAGATGTTTGTACCTGGATTGAGGTGAGTTTGTCTGTCTGCCAAATAAACATAATGATCTTCATCATTGGGTTTGCAATATCTCAAATACCAGTACTGAATTACAGTTTCATAGCTCAAGGAAGCCAACTTATCCAGAACAAGATAGATATTAACTTTCTACACTACAGTGTCAGCTATTGCCCTCTAGGCTGTAAAATTCTTTCTTCCTAAAGACTGAGTCAGAAATTGATCCAAAATTGTAAGACTGAGGGATGAGTTACATTAAAGGCATTTATCATTGTAAATGATGTCAGATCATCAGCAATACAGCTGAAACATAGATAATGCATTTGGGATTCTTGTTCATTTAGTGGTTAGATTGCAAACAAATTAAGATACAGTATAAAAGTGTGATTTCACCGAAGTAACTTTTTTGTCATTTTTAACCGCAGTGACTGTACTTCAACACACTGTTCAAACTTGACTACTTCTTGGATATTGGTCCCATTCATCCCTGATTTACTGTTATTAGGTTCAACTTTGCCATGGAAATTAAAAGGGTTGTACTGAGCATTGGTGGTGAGAAGGGTGCATAGGTAGCCAGAGAAATTGTTTAGAATTCCACAGATGTAGAGAGTTCACAGTTGTTTGGTTTTGTGATAACAATTGTCTTTATGTGCTTTGGTTATAGTGCATCTTCCTGTTTTCCTTTGTGTGGTCCATTGGTGCAACAACAACTGATGAAGGCCGCAGAAAATTTGACATACTATTCCGTGAAATCATGGAAGGTGGCCTTTCCGAAGAATCCAGATCTAAATTCCACATCCTGGAATTAGTGGATCCCCCTTTGAAACCATTCAGTGTACCCATCCCTAAGGATGGATCAGTGTTTGACTACAGATTTGTCAAAGATGTAAGTTTCAAAGGTCCAAATTTGAGTTCAAAGTTTGAACAGTTTTAATAATGTATTATTACATCATTTTGCTTTCGCAGAAATCAGGGAATCATAATTGATATGATAGCCAAGTCATTGTATGTATCTTAAGAATAGCTTTCCTAGTACACAAAGGCATGCTTTTTTTCATTTGCTTTCATATTGACTGTTTTTACGTTCCTTCCTCTGAATAAAATAAAATTCTAACCATCAGTTTCTTAGAATTAAAAAAAAATTGCTCCCTATTGTACATAAAGAGACCTGTCAACGGTTTTGTCTGTTGAGTTTTATAAATCGTAATGCGCATATTTAATTGTAGTGATTATTGAATTTATGACAGGGTGCTGGTCGTTGGGAGAAATGGGGTGAATCCATCAAAGATGCTCCACCCATTCCCAAAGATGCCATTGTCAACCAGATCATTGTACCAACTGTAGACACTGTACGTTACACTGCACTGATGGAAATGCTTGTAACACATCAAAAAGCTTGTCTCTTTGTCGGACCAACTGGTACTGGTAAATCAGTCTATATTACAGTAAGTACCTTAATCTTTCTCTGTGTCATCAGCCTTTGATATTTTATTTCATTCTTTCTTTTCCTCACTTTCCTGCTCTCTTTATCTCACTATCTGTCTGTCTGTCTGTTTGTCTCACTTTCTCTTTCCCTTCTCACTTGATCTATTGTCACCTGATTTATTATACTCTAATCAGTATTTTTTTAATGGTTTCTTATAAAATTTCTTTTTTTGAACATGTTTTGTAAAAATATCAAACATAGAACTTCATAAGTAATTTTTCAGTAACTTATACCTCAATAAAATATCTTCTGAATCATGTTAAGCTTATCAATACTAGGATCTCTAAACTAAGCGATATTTCTGTTACTTCTAATAGAGTGATTAAGTCAATATTGCACCAAATATGGACAGGTTTATGTACATGCATCATGAGCAGCATCTAAAGTAGAGGGACATTACCCGAAACTTTTTGATGATTTTTTCAATGTATCTTGTTTTTGTTCCACTGCACAACATCCATTGTTCAGCTTGTCAATGCAGCATGTATGGTGACGTGCACCATAATTGTTTACATTTGTATTTCAGTGGGGACTAAACTTCAATTGTCTACAGTAACACAGTCTACACATGTACAGGCTGAGTTGATAAGCTGAAAACTGTAAATGGATAATATGAAGTAGAACAGGAAACTGCAGTTAACATTTAAAACAAAACAAATAAAAACACAATGATGGTAAAAATAACTGCTACTAGCCCTTAACTGATACTTCCTATAGAACAGAGATGTTTATTTGATTACATACAAACCTTTAAATTTAACAATACATAATGCCGTACTCATAGATTACTAAAGAGTGTCAATTTCTCAGGTTTTACAATGATTGCCATGGTGAGTTTTTTATGCTTGTTATCATTGTTGTTTTTCAGGACTTTTTGCTGAACAAGATTGACAAAGAAGTCTACAAGCCTATCACTATCAATTTCTCGGCACAAACTAGTGCCAATCAGACTCAGGACATTATTATGTCTAAACTTGACAAACGACGAAAAGGTGTATTTGGACCTCCTCTAGGAAAGAAGACTGTAAGCCACTACAATTATTGCATTGTAGATTTTGTCTGTTTAGACGTTTATTGTAAATCTCAAATTATAAGGTGATAATATACAACAGAGAACAGTTTAATTGTTAGTACTTTGTATAGATTAGGTCCGCATACTTCACTGTAAAGTTTTCATATGATGTCATCTTACAAGCCGTGAATTATCAGTTTCAATTTTGGACCATCATTGATGCAGTGTGGCCCTATCACACAGGCTTTCTGAGTTTCTCAAGTTTGTTGAAGAATTGATTGAAATTTCATTGACCCAGTTACGTTCCAATACAATTCCTCTTGACAAAGAAATCACACTGTCCTTAGTGCAAACAGCTCCGAAAATAACTTCTACTTGTGTACATGTAATTTAGGGAGACCTGTTGATGTCTGTCATTTATTTATTTTTACTAGTCACCATTTTAGTTTTGATTTTCACATGTGATATTTTATCCGACCATTTATTAGGTTGTCTTTGTGGATGATTTAAACATGCCAATGCGTGAAGTGTATGGTGCACAGCCACCAGTTGAATTGCTACGTCAATGGCTTGATCACTGGCAATGGTATGACCGCAAAGACTGCACACCACAGAAACTTGTGGATGTCCAACTTATGGCTGCCATGGGACCACCAGGTGAGTTTTCACATAACACTCTGCCTCTCTAACTTTTATGCATCAATGTCGTCTTTTCCTGAATTCTAGTACAACCTGGCTGTTTTTTGACCTACATGCAAGAAAATGGGGATTCAATAGGTAACACTGTCATGCCTTTATCCACTTTTTTCAATCAATCAATCAATCAAAATGTGTGTGTGTGTGTGTGTGTGTGTTGTGATATGATGATATACAGTAAATGATATATAAGGATGATATATGATAACTGATGTATGACACTCCGAACTGAGTTTAAAACTGACAGGGCTGACCAGTCTTTGATGGATTTCTATTTTTCATTTTCCCTTTAGGTGGTGGCCGTAATCCTGTCACACCGCGTTTCCTACGACATTTCAATTCTATCACCATCAATGAATTTGATGATGGCACAATGTTTACTATCTTCTCCAGTATCATGAAGTGGCATATCAGTGCCCGGTAAGTGGCGTTATCACCATTGCTTTGTATCTTACAATTCATAAGACTACTTCCAGCAATTTCACTCAGCTTGTATCATAAATATTCCAGGCTTGTGCAGAGCAGCTTAAAAAAGTCACTATGGATATGCAGTATCGATATATCTATTGTTTGTTCACATTATGACCCCTCGATGACTTGCTTGTTGCTCATATGTACTGTGGAGTTCAACATGACTAAGAAGTTAACTTTGAAGGATGGCGTCACTTGTTAGAGAGTATATATTGATCTGTACTCCAATGATGACTTTCAGTTCCCTCTCGCTGTCTCTTTTGCAAACCAGTGGTTATAGGGTTGGTAAGAAAAAGATGGATATGGTAATCAGGTACAAAAACATTGCATGGTTTTTAGCTTTCATTCTGAATGAAGTCATCAACCTGTGGACACAGTCCTAATACCAATCTTTTACTTGAAATGTGTGTGTGTGCCAACTGCAACATCTACCTGTCATGAAATTCACCATCCCAGCCATGTCATTCCCTAGCATGCAATTTGCATCCATCTTACCAAAGAGTTCAATTTGCAGGTGTTGAGATGTTTTCAAGTGGTTTTATTCCCAAACCTCAGCCTGTGCACTCCAAATTGTGAATCATGTTGATAATTTGCACCATCAAAACAGGGGTGAAGAAATAGCTGTGTCAGTCAATGTATATCTGTAAGACTAGTGAGACACAATCTGTTCTTTGACAATCAGGTATTCCAGCTAGAGAACCTCAAAATCTGGGGGGGATTTTTGCATCCAAATTTACAACAGAACTAACAAATATTTAAAAGTCTCAAATTATTTGAGTTAAAATCATACATATTCATGCGCAAAGCTGTTTCAGTTGTATGCAAAGACAGCTGTCTCAGGTTTATCTCAAGATATGTTGAACCTTGTGATCTATAAGAGATAATTCGTTAGTTTCATATTTATCATCCCAATCCATGAACAAAACTTCTTAAACCGTCATCGTTGTTTGTTTTCTCATCTACAATAGGAGCTTTGGTAATGAATTTGAACCTGTTGCGGACCAGATTGTGAATGCTACAATGATGGTCTACAAAAGTGCAATGACCAATCTCCTGCCGACACCTGCCAAGTCTCATTATTTGTTTAATCTGAGAGATTTCTCCAGAGTAATTCAGGGCGTCCTGCTGTCGTTGCCTGAAACATGTGAAAATCCTGCAGCAATGAAACGTCTGTGGGTCCATGAGGTACGCTACTAACACATTCTTTTAAGGTAGTATGCGCCTTGAAAGAGGAAGACTGTACTTTTGCTCAGACTTTCCTCAAGGAATCTTTCAAGCATTCTCTTTCAAATTCAAGAATAAAAATTGAGGTCACCGTGCAAATTTTGGTACTAGAGAAACAAATTACCCAAGATTTACCGATATTTGAAATTCAAAATGGCTGCCATCCCTGTGACAACTCTTATGGAGAAAAATAAAATTTTTGATTTTCAAAAAACTAATGTGGTGAAAATTTTTTGCTCAGCAAGAGCTTTAAAGTGAACCGCCACAAGTGACAGATCAGAAAAGAACTGTAAAAGTTTGAGGGTCTAAATATTTGTCCCTGAGGTGCATTCAACCTTGCCTTAACTCTGTATCACGGTGTGTACCAGTTTACAAAACACAATAGAATCAAATCATGTTTATGCCAGTGGTATCAACGACAGTGATATTTCAAAAGCTTTGTTAGTCACCAGTGGAATGTGTATTATAGATTTCAAAGATTTACACTGAATAGGAATACCATGATTAAATTTGACTTTGTTTGGGATAGTAGACAATGTGCTCCTGGTTGAAGAAATAGAACAATGATAACCTTTGACCTCTTCTCTTGCTCTCCTGATGATGCAGTTCTTGTCTTTTAGATTATTCATAGATTGTATTAAAAACTCCTGTATTGGTACTTATAAGAGTATCCTGTACTCTTCAGTTTTACAACGTATAATCACTAATCATTTGGTCATTATTGCATTCTAAAATCAAAATTTCTCTGACATTAGTCTTGAAATGATTTCCTCAAACCTTGCAGGTGTTCCGAGTGTACTATGACCGTCTGGTAGACGACGGAGACAGAGCCTGGTTGTATTCTTTTACATGTGCAGAAGCCCTGAAGAAGTGTCTGAAAGAAGACTTCAATGAACTGTTTCAACACCTTGACAGTAACAATGATGGCAAAGTGGAGGAGGATGATCTTCGCAGTCTCATGTACTGTGATTTCTCCGATCCCAAAGCTGATAATAAGAACTACATTGAAGTCCGAGATGTAGATAAACTGACTCAGGTCGTAGAAGCACAGCTGGAAGAATTCAACAACCTGAGTAAAAAACCCATGAATCTGGTCATGTTCAGGTCAGTTATCACAATATCATCACTAAAGTTATTCATCTTGACTGGAAAAAGTAACAGATGTTCAAGAAAATATTTGTCAAAGTTGCATATGCCAGCTTTTTTCAGTTGCTGATTGACGTTAATTTATTCATGTCCCAATTCTAATTTCACTCTCAATAGAACAGAGATTATTATATGTTTTGGAAGAAAATTTCATGAAAAATGCTATGTCAAGATTTTATTTTCTATGTTTGTGTTAATTAAGGAGATGACATTGTTCCCATCCCATCAATGCGCTGATCTTTATTAGCACCAAATCTGAATGATTTAAAATAACCTTGTTAAATCCATCAGCAAATTTTATCTGTTTACACAGATTTGCCATAGAGCATGTATCGCGTATCTCGCGTATTGTCAAGCAACCGCGCAGTCATGCCCTACTGGTCGGGGTTGGTGGCAGCGGACGTCAGTCGCTCACTCGCTTAGCCGCACACATGGCTGATTATGAGCTCTTCCAAGTGGAAATCAGTAAAAGCTATACCAAGACAGAATGGAGGGAGGATCTGAAAGACATTCTGCGGAAATCCACCGAGGGTGAGCAGCATGGCGTCTTCTTGTTCACTGATACTCAGGTAAGATGCACATAAAGTTGTTTCCACTTCTTTGAATTGATGAATTACACTCATTTCTTCAGTCAGAATTCTTCCATTCAATCCACAATCCAACAGGCAATTGCCCAATTACAAGATGAGATACCTACTTCCCCATGAAGCGATGAGGTTTAGAGTACCTTGATCAAAGACACAATACCATGCTAGACTCTCAAACTCACCGTCTTCTGATAGTGAATCTGATACCCTAACCACCATCCAAATATTTCTCCAGAATTATATCTTCACTTTGTGTTCAATGATTAATTAGATTCATTCATTATGATCATTCAATTTTGAGTTCTGATTTTCACCATTATCTAGTTATACTTTTCATGAAATTATCATTTCAAGTATATACATGTAAAATTTATAGTTTTAAAATATTTGCAAATTTTCCATGACAACTAGAACAGAAATGATTGGTTTATCATATTATGTATGCAAACATATGTATATACAAGCAAGAAAATTACTTCTCTTGTAGAAATAACACATTCTTTGATCACATTTATTTATCATCTCAAACTCCAGATAAAAGAAGAGTCCTTCTTAGAAGACATCAATAACTTACTAAATGCTGGTGAAGTACCCAACCTGTATGCCATAGACGAGAAACAAGAAATTTGTGAGAAGATGAGAGCCATTGACCGTCAGAAAGACAAGACCAAACAGACCGATGGCTCACCACTAGCATTGTTCAATATGTTTGTAGATCGTTGTCGTGATCAGGTCCACGTTGTACTGGCCATGAGTCCTATCGGTGATGCATTCCGTAACAGACTCAGGAAGTTTCCGTCATTGGTCAATTGTTGTACCATTGATTGGTTCCAGGTAAGTTTCACCACATAAACTCAATAGTGATAATCTCTGAAATGGGCATTTTGGTGAAGAATCTTAAAATCACATCAAAACTTTCTTCCAAATAGCTTTTGCTATTTTTTTTCTCTTGTATCACAAACGAGAATGGTCATCATATCTAACAACTCACAAAATATTCATTTTATGAATATATAATTTCATCCTCAATTATGTTTGATCATCACTGTAATTTCACTTTGCTCTTTAAAATTTTAAGAGAGATCATCACAGCTGAACAGAAAATGTTGAAAATTGTTTTTAATATTCTCTGATCATTCCCCGGAACACTGGAAAGCTAGTTTGATAGTGATTTCCATTGCCAATATATTGACCCTGTGACTCATAAGTTATGTTCAGTGATTTGTTTCTGAAAGGACATCACCACCAGCATTTGTGCACATTGAAATAGTGGATACGGTTAGTCGAACACGAAGACTTTGATCAAAGTCAGTGATGTCTGGCAAAAAGCTTGATATGCTGGTCAATATGGGTTTCAATTGTAGGAGAGTAAAAGTAACTTTTGTCCAATTTTGTCTAAACACAGTCATGGCCAGAAGATGCTCTGCAAGCTGTGGCATCACGTTTCCTGGATGAAGTCCAAATGGAGGACAGTGAACGTGCTGGATGCATCACCATTTGTAAAGAATTCCACACATCAACAAGACTATTATCAGAAAGATTCCTGACTCAACTTGATCGTCACAACTATGTTACTCCTACGTCCTATCTGGAACTGATATCCACCTTTAAGACCTTACTGGATAAGAAACGAATGTAAGTCTATCTTCTCTGTGTTGCAACCAATATCGACACCTACAGTTGTACCTGCCATAAAGATTTGTCCTTACTAAATAGAATCTGTCATCAGTTTGAAATATGTGACATTTTTAACACGAACACTAAGTGCTATAACCCTGTCATTGCAGACACAAAATCCACATTCACCTGTAGGTTTGGCCAAACCATACTCAGTCTTTTAAACCATGGTGTGTTTATATTTATGTAGGTACACAGGACAAATTTGACCAATTGCACAGCAATTTTGGCTGGCTATTTCTGCCTCAATACTTTCATCATTCATAAAGTCAAGTACATCTGCTGACACCCTTTCCTTATGCTACTGATCAGTTATAATTTGTGACCTGGCAACTTTGCCAGGCTTAACCTGTTCACCCCCAATTCACTGTAAACAGGTCCACAATCACCTTTGATAACAATGGGATTGGGCCAAACCATGGTGGCAAAAGGGTTAAAGAAAGAATAGAAGTCATAAATGTTCTCATTTTGACTCTTCAATATGATGATTCATTAGACTTGTCTATAAATGGAAGGATTTCGGCACCATCGACAAGAATGATATGAAAGATTAAACTTTTTGCTCAGTTTGTAATTAGAAGAGTTCTTTAAAGTGCTTTGTGAGTGTTTGATTATTGAAGAAAATCACTGATTCTAGTATTTGTAATCAATACACAGTGATGTGATGAAAGGAAAGAAGAGATATGAAGTTGGTTTGGAGAAACTTCAGTCTGCAGAGTCCCAGGTGACAGTCATGCAGAAAGAATTGGTTGCATTACAACCACAGCTTGTGGTAGCTAGCAAAGAGGTAGATGAGATTATGGTGATCATTGAGAAGGAGTCTATAGAAGTCGCTAAAACTGAGAAAATCGTCAAAGCTGATGAAGAGGTAGCCAACAAACAAGCTGAGGCCGCCAAGAAGATCAAGGATGAATGTGATTCGGATCTCGCTGAAGCTTTGCCAATCCTTGAAGCAGCTTTGGCCGCTCTGGACACATTGACACAACAGGTATGACACACATACCCTACCTTCATATACCATTATCAATATGCCTTTCCAAGTCATATCTGAAAAGTGTGAATACCATCACGATGCATAGTCATGTAGTGGTATTAGGGATTCATTTGCTGTAACTTATGATTTATTTTCTGTCATTATCCTACTTATATAATAAAATGAAATACACTGGCTTTTCCTTCTCCCAAAATCAATCCAAAATTCCCAGTCTTTTAAGCGTCATTTAGTGTAATGTGTAATGCTGTGCTTGAAAACTTAATTCTAGTTCTCACAAGAGCACTTGATGGTCAATGCCAATAATGGTGAACCCTGAGGTGGCCTTGTCCCAGGACCACACCACACACAGCTTTGAACCTGGACCTAAAGCTACAATAAAACATGTATTAATGTTTACTGATAATAACATTGCATGTTACACACAAGTATGTAGTGTATCAAAGTGGTATTTTGTATTCCAACATACTATAAGAAAATAAAACTTGTTTTAGACAAAGTAAATGATGAAAATGTCATCAACAATCCCAGCTGTTGCCCTTTGGATTTGTTGTACCAGTATAATGAAATTTTTCATATTTTGTTTTCAACAGGATATTACAATTGTGAAAACTATGAAGAGTCCCCCATCAGGTGTACGTCTGGTTATGGAAGCTGTATGCATTCTGAAAGGAATAAAACCAGACAGAGTTCCGGATCCATCTGGATCTGGTAAGAAGATTGAAGATTACTGGGGTCCATCCAAGCGTATGCTTGGTGACATGAAATTCCTCCAGTCACTTCACGAATATGACAAGGTAGGAGCATATTATTTTGTGGCATGTCTACAGAGAAATCTATTTTATATCACAGTTTTTTGTCTACATCTTATGGCAATGTTTTTGTGGATTTCACATGATTGTGTAAAGAGTGTATCTCGCCATCATTTCATTTGAAGTGTACATATGATGAGCTAAAAGCAGACTCATTATCCAGATGTACCTAAAATAGATTTGTGCACTGTTACCCTAACACATATCCTGCCAGGCCTATCACTTGCCCATCCGAGTCAGTAAAGCCGTACCCAACCAAATCAACCAAGTGTTTTGCATGCATTGGTATGTCCTAGGAAGGTCCAATCAGTACGAATCATGTTTCCAGTATCTATGGTTTCATGGACTTTCAAATGTTAAAGTTTTTGATGAAATGTAACATATGAGACATGTTTTGTCACACTGGTTTTAACAACCTTGACCTGATAGTGACAGATACACTTGGCAGTATAAGTGTACCAAAGGAATGGTTGTTTGATTAGGCTCAACCTTTATCTTCACAATATCACTCTCTCTCTCACTCTCTCTGCAGGACAATATTGCACCCAACATCATCAAGATTATTCGTAACAAGTACATTCCCAATCCAGAATTTGAACCAGAGAAAATCCGTAACGCCTCAACTGCCTGTGAAGGTCTGTGTAAATGGGTTAGAGCTATGAATTCTTATGACAAGTGAGTATATTTTATTTCTTCCCATGAAATTTGAGAAATTTTTTTTTCCTCAATCTTTGTGAAAATTTTCTTAGAGAGTTGAGACAAGTAAGACATATACATTTTGCTCTTTTTCTGATATCAGAGTGGCCAAAATTGTGGCACCCAAGAAAGCATCATTGAAGATTGCTGAGGGAGAATTAGCAACTGCCATGGCATCACTGAACAAGAAACGTGCAGCTTTACATGAAGTTCAAGAAAAGCTAAGAAAACTACAAGAGAAGCTAGAAGCTAACAAACAGAAGAAAGCTGATCTGGAATTCCAAGTGGACTTATGTACCAAGAAGTTGGAACGTGCTGAACAACTGATTAATGGTTTGGGAGGTGAAAAAGCAAGGTCAGTTTCGTTATCTGGTCATTTACCGTTGTCAGTACTGTCCTGTCGTCCATTTCAGTCCTTGGAAATTTACTTTTCTTTTGTTGTATCACATTGTGACTCAGTGCTCAAATATCATATCTGCAATGTCACAGTTGTATCAATAATTGAAAAAAGTTTATATAAATTTAATAAATTTAATAATAAATTTAATGATTCTACTTTACCATAATGTGTTATTTTCGACAAGGAAGTTGATTTTCAAATCTATACAACAGACACTAAACTATCGTCTCTGTGATTGACAGATGGGGTATTGCCGCTTCAGATCTCGGACAGTTGTACATTAACTTGACTGGTGATATTTTGATCTCGTCTGGTCTTGTAGCATATCTCGGAGCTTTTACTGCGAACTTCAGGCTGGTAAGTATATTTGACAGTGTTGGGCTATATTTCCCATAAACATATCTGATATTAGTTTAAAAACTCAAAGTGTCTTAGGTATTATTTTCACATCAGTGTGGTTGTATGAATCAATCAAATTTTTACTACTAGATGTAATATGTAATTGATTTTCAGACATATCTGATGTAGAAGTATTTAGTCATCTTCCACTTTTTCATAGGTTTGTCTGTACTCCTATTTTCATTCGGTTTCAGCAGTTTTATTACCTTTGCATAATTCTGGAGTTCAAAATAAACACTGCAGTGTCTATCTTTTACGAGGTCAGCCATGTCAACCCTTTGAGTGCCTACGTCAATTTTAATCGCCTCCATAAAATATACCCAATCAATGTTTTCAGATTTTTGCCAAAATTTTGATAAAAAACTAGCCAATGAAATGTTACGTCCATTTGGTCCAAAATTATCAAAAAAACACACAGAAAAATTCATAAAATAAAAATGTTGCACTAAAATTTTGGTGGGAAAAATTACAGCACTCAAAGGGTTAGTCAGGAAGGTATGAAATATGTGGAAGTCATGAAACCCATATAAATATTTACCAACAAAGTGGTTTTAAGTTTTAATAGTATGCTTGTGGACTTTGTTGTGATCTTGAACTTGACTTTGTTTGCTGTCTCTTACTGTCACCAGCAACAACTAGATCAGTGGGCTGCAGAAGTGAAGAAAGTTGGCATTCCGTGTTCTCCCAACTTTTCCCTGATTTCATCCCTTGGTAATCCAGTCGCCATCCGTCAATGGAATATACATGGTTTGCCAACAGACAGCTTTTCTGTGGAAAATGGTATCATCATCAGGTAAGAATTAAACCATTTCATTTGTAAGGGAGTCACAGCCAAATGCCTTTTGGGGCATAACAGAAAGAATGATGACAGTACTTTTTTACAAAAACTGCATCATCAGCAATTTTGACTAAAGTGTGTAAGATGTATTTAAAGTCATACTGTCACCTGTTCCAATTTTGCCTCAGTTACCATGGAAAGAGAAAATCTAACAATCACAGATTTTAAGCCGGTGGCTGCTTTTTAAAAACAGCACCCTCACATGGGCATTTTGAATACCAAGGAATGCCCCTTTGACCATATATGGGCATATTTAGAGTACAGGTGACTGTATACCTTTAACTTGTGAGTTTTAAAACGAATTATCAAAGAATACACATTTATTTTTTTTAATAGATTCACACGTTGCTATCACCCATCATATGCTCTGTCAATACATATTATACAAATTCCTATTGAGTCACAAATTTTACTTATCACATCAACAGCAATGCCCGTCGTTGGCCTTTGATGATTGATCCCCAAGGTCAAGCCAATAAATGGGTCAAGAACAGTGAAAAAGCCAATAATTTACATATCATTAAACTTAGTGACAGTGACTTTGTCAGAACACTGGAGAATTGCATCCAGTTTGGAACACCGGTAAGTTGTCAATATTGATTTTATCCTGGCTGAAGCAAATCGCAAGTGTTAATCCTGGAATTATGAAAATACATGCATAGCTGTTTGGACTCAACACCACTGCACCAAAAACTTATATTTACAGTGCAATTATAACTACTTAACCCTTTGAGCACCAATGTCAATTTTTGTCGCCTTTATAAAATTATACCCTACTCAATTTTCTCAGATTTTTGCCAAAATTTTGATAAAAAACTGTAGACAATGAAATATGATGTCCATTTGGTCCAAAATTATCAAAAAATTTCAGAAAAATTCATAAAAATTGGTAAAATGTGACAGTAAATTTTTAGGGGAAAAATTACACCACTCAGAGGGTTAACTATTTCATGCCAGACTTTTGGTAATATACCAGTACTTGAATCAACCCATTATGTAGAGGTTCAGGCCTGAGGGGATTAAGTTTGTTACAAATCTCAAGGTATTTTACAAATGAATAACATCAGTGATGCAGCCATGGATGTTAGTTTGTTGATCACAGTGACTTTAACACAAGTGTGTAACCTGTAGCCGGGTTGTTTGAGCCAATCACAGCAATCCATACACACTCATGTAGATATGATCTGTATCCTGGTGAAGTGAAGCAATGGCAGTGAATGCAGGTGTTATTTCCATATGAGTCCCCACAAAAACTATGTCCTTTGAAATTCCTGCAAAAATCCTTGATGGTTTTCCTAACAGGTGCTGCTGGAAAATCTTGGAGAAGATTTGGACCCAATGCTGGAACCCCTGTTGCTGAAACAGACTTTCAAACAAGGCGGAAGTATTTGCATCAGATTGGGAGACAGCACCATTGAATACTCACAGGACTTCCGTTTCTACATGACAACTAAACTGAGAAATCCACACTATCTGCCAGAAACAGCTGTCAAGGTATGAAGACATGAACTACCATAATTTGTAATTGATAAAATTATGAATGGCTGTAATCATGAAGTGACATGTACTGGAAACAGTGTGACACTGTCTGTATATATCTTTGTGTCAAAATAATCTATGATTTTGGCAAGAGAGTGCTTTGAATGAGGTAGCAAAGCCTAGTTGATGCTTGCCATAGCAGCTACATTGTCATCAGGTTCTATATGATATTGTGGCTGGTTTTGAAATATGTGTAGGAAATTTATATTGAATTTACTTATATTACAAACTGGTGTTTCACAAAAAATTTTCATTCAGAAATTAGTGTTGTTCTCTAAAGCTCTCAAAGATGTAATTCTTTGATAATAATTAAGTTTTTGATGGTCTTGTGACATATTCAGTATAACTTTTATTGATTTGATGAACAGAAAAGCCAGCTATCAGTACTGGACATTGCATGTCATTACAGTCATGAATGAATGAAATTGTATGTAATAAACGTTACATACAATTATGTTTTTGTGATAATATTTGAAATAAAGGATATATTTCTACTTAGTTTAAGGTTCTCAGTGCCTCTTTTGTTTGATCATTAGTTTTCACACAGCATGAAACCTTAGCCGTGAATTCTCTAACTTGTTTTCACGGTCAAGATGCCAGCTGTGTCTTACCTTGATGTTTTCCACTGTGTATTTCAGGTGACATTACTGAACTTCATGATTACTCCAGAAGGTCTGGAAGATCAGTTGCTGGGTATTGTAGTGGCCAGGGAAAGACCTGAGCTGGAAGAAGAGAAAAACGCCCTCATTATCCAGAGTGCTGAAAACAAGAGGTAAGAATTCCTAATCTGTGATAATCTTTGAACTTTCAAAGTCTATTTCCTGAATTCTGCCTAATTAGCAGTTGAAAAGATAAATAGTAAAAAGGTTGACAATGATATTGTGTTCAACAGCTGTAAGAAAATCAGAGAGGCAGCCAATATTTACATGACAATACATAATTTGCGTATTCTTTTATTGTGAAAATGCGTTGAGTATTGTCATATGATATACAAATAGCTTGCTCAAAAACAGAGGGGTTGCTCATCCTTCGAAATCCTCTTTTGGAGAACCCTGTCTCAGAATAATTCACATTTTTAACAGAAACATAGACATATGTGTGCCCACAGTGTGCAAAATTTCAAGTCAATATTGCATTGACTTTGAAAGCCAAAGTTCAAGTCAATACTCTAAAACCACAGTTCAAGTCAATATCATAAGATGTATTGACTTTCAATTCATATAGTAGATGCAGTAAGATCTGGTATACTAATTTACACTTAAATATTGTTATCACTTTCTTTCAGACAACTGAAGGAAATTGAAGACAAGATCTTAGAAGTCCTGTCCACATCTGAAGGTAACATCCTTGAAGATGAGACAGCCATCAAAGTACTGTCATCTTCCAAAGTGTTGGCCAATGAAATCTCTGAGAAGCAAGCCATTGCTGAGGAGACAGAAGCCAAGATTGATGCCACTCGTATGGGTTACAAACCCATCGCTGTCCATTCCAGTATTTTATTCTTCACAGTGGCAGACATGGCCAACATTGAACCTATGTACCAGTACTCCTTGACATGGTTCATCAACCTGTTTGTACTGGGTATTGACAACTCTGAGAAGTCTGATGACTTGAAGAAAAGATTGCATTCCTTGGAGACATACTTTACATACTCCTTGTATTGTAATATTTGCAGATCACTCTTTGAAAAAGACAAGGTAAATCTAGATGTGAAATTATATTTGTTTTACTCTGTTTTTTGTTATGATATGAATTCTGATAATGTAACACTTCTCAATCATTCACCCACTTGACTCTGTATTGATAGTAGAAACAAAGGTTGTTAAATTGATTCTATCAAAGTGCAGTGAAACCAAATGCCTGATGATGGTGTGTTTTCAGTAGTGATTTGAAGTATCAGACGTTGTATGAACTACCAAAAGTTAACGCACATTACAATGTACTCGCATTCCATACCAAGGCATTGTTTATAAGCAAATCATATGTTATATAGGATGTAAGAAGTATTCCACCCACAAAAATCTTTGTGGTTTGTATTTTTTGTGCTCAAACAGCCAATCTGAGCTTATCCATCTATGGATACATACCAAGGCATTGTTTATAAGCAAATCATATGTTATATAGGATGTAAGAAGTATTCCACCCACAAAAATCTTTGTGGTTTGTATTTTTTGTGCTCAAACAGCCAATCTGAGCTTATCCATCTATGGATACATGAAAGTAGATAATTGTCTTAGAAGTAAATTCTCACCAAAGGTATGCACTCCTCTATTGCAGTTGTTGTTTTCCTTCTTATTGTGTGCCAATCTGCTGAAACACAATAAAGAAGTTGATGAAGAAGAGTGGAGATTCTTGCTGACCGGTGGCATTGGTCTGGACAATCCACACTCCAATCCAGCGGCATGGCTTCCACAGAAGTCATGGGATGAGATCTGTCGCCTGGATGAACTGGACAAATTCAAAGGAATAAGGAAGAAATTCCTGGCACAGAAGGACGGCTGGAAGAGTATCTATGACAGCATGGAACCACAGAAAGAAGACTTGCCTGGTGAATGGAATGAACACTTAGGACAGTTTCAGAAAATGTTGACATTGAGATGTTTAAGACCTGACAAGGTAAACGATCATTGCACAGTGTTGACATCTATTCTCCTTTTCTAGTTTAACCCTTTCACCAGTATGGTTTGGTCCAAACCAGTTGTTATCAATGGTGATTGTGGACCTGTTTACAGGGAATTAGGGGTGAACAGGTTAATTCTACAACTGCTGTGTTCTACTCCAGTGTACAATGCTTAATTGCCCCTCCCCATCTTCTCTTTATTACCCTCCCCTTGTGATTTCTTTTGTCCATTTGAAACCCTCCTCCTTTTAAACTATCTTTTATGCTCTTGGAAATTACCATGAATTGTACTGACTGCAAACAGTCAAATACAATAAGGATAACAGTAGCCAATTTCATTTACATTACGATGGCATCTATGTTTCTGATAGGAACAATGTGTGTTTGTCAGTCATTGCCATTTTCCTGTCCATGGGGCAATACTTACCATTGAAAGCAATGTTGTTAGGCCCTACCATAATATATGTACTTGTTTTGATTGCAGATTGTGCCAGCAGTACAAGACTTTGTAACAGCCAAGCTAGGCAAGCAATTCATAGAGCCGCCACCATTTGACCTTGGCAAGGCATTTGGTGATAGTAACTGCTGTGCTGCCTTGATTTTCATTCTATCTCCTGGTGCTGATCCTGGGGCAGCTCTTCTCAAATATGCCGATGATCAAGTGAGTATCAGTAATTCTCATCTCAGAGTATTCAGATTTGATCACATCAGTCCAACGTATGTCCTCTGTTATTCATTATCTCTCAGCTTTTTCTGTCTCCATTCACTGTTTAAGCAGCAAATGCTACATTTGGGTTTGATGTTGAAAAAACAAAGTGACAGCCATCATCTGTATTGTGACACTGACTTCACCAGAGAGGATTGAATAATGAACATGTCATGCTATATGTCACAAATGTAGAAAAATCAATATTGTTCTTGAAGACTCAAAATCATCTCACTGAATAATTACCCTATTGCCTCTGTTTATCTAAACATTTTTCTTCTCATTCTTTTTGCTTCTCTAAAAAATACTCAAAAAACACACATTTTTTATTGATCAACTTAGTCACAAGTTATAGATTGTTTGATTGATGCATTGTGGGTTTGGTAATCGACCTGTTAGTTGATTAATCTTATGTTTCTTCATCCTATCAGGGATTTGGTGGAGCCAAGCTGAGCTCTCTATCATTAGGTCAAGGTCAAGGGCCTATAGCTATGAAGATGATAGAGAAAGGTATCAAGGAAGGAACCTGGGTGGTCTTACAGAACTGCCACTTGGCTGCATCATGGATGTCAACATTGGAAAAGATCTGTGAGGTAAGATGGCAATCAATAGCGTTGATCGCGATTTCAGGTTTGTTACTAAATATAGCAGCACGTGCACGATTTCAGACAACGCTGTCTAAAATTCTGACAAACTTTGTTGTTGCATGTGCAGCTGTTGTTGCAGCTTGTAGTCTGAGCCATAAATTCATATGAATTGGTGTAACTTTCAGTAGCAATTGTAACACTAGCAGGATTTATTTTCGTTGTTTATGCGGAAAATACAGACAAATATTTATTTATGCATATCAATGAAAGAAAAAAATGACGTCATTTGTGATCAGCTGAAGTTGTCCAATGAGGTACTGTATGGGCTTTTCTGTTTCATTTCATGAACTACACACTTCACTTGAAATGTAAAATAAAAAGTGAATTATTGAGTGACAACAATCAACATTTTCCTGGAAGCAGCAATGTGATACATTGAGGTCTACACTGATTACAGAGACAATGGGATATCTGTCATTGGAATAATCTGTACTATCAGTGACTTGTTAGCTTTGAAGACCTTGTTACTTTGGGAATGTAGTATATGGCAACATATATGCAAATTTTCCTAACATTCCACTGAAACCATAAGTGTAGCTTTTTTGTTGTTTTCATGAGATGTGGTTCTACAGTATAACATAACCAGCTGATTATCCAGGTTTTAAATGAAATCAGAGAATATCTAAGATAATCAAAAAACAACATACACACACACTGACTGAACATTTATTTGTTTTGTGTCATTTAGGAGTTGAACCCAGAAACAACCCATCCAGATTTCCGACTCTGGTTGACCAGTTACCCATCAGACACCTTCCCAGTATCTGTTCTACAGAATGGTGTCAAGATGACAAATGAACCTCCAAAAGGTCTGAAGGCAAACATCATCAGATCCTACCTCAGTGATCCAATCTCTGATCCTGAATTCTTCAATGGAGTCAAGCAAGTGGTATGTAATATTCTAGCCAAATATTACCTAGTTTGCTGTTGTTTCTAAACATTCTGAAGTCTTTTCTGCTAGACTAGTAAAGACAATCTTTGATGATAAAAGTCTTGGCACAACAGGCACAAAACCAATTAATTTTACATATTTCAGAATATTATATCTTATAGAAAATGTGATTAGTTGTATCTTGAAACGATATCACATCTCATCATAAGAAAAGCCGTTGTGGATTCTATTTTGATAAATCAGTAAAGTGTTGTTAAAAAATGTGTTAGAAGTGGTACATATGTACAATTTGCAGTAGAATTCCAAGTATTCAGTATGACTTATAAGCTTTATAGTGGAAATGTTCAGTTATTATGTCTGTATAATGATCAGTTGATAGTTTGATAGAAAGTTGCTAGGTAAAATTTCAAAGTGTTCAAATCAGACAATAACCACAAATCAATCTGACCTTTTCATCAATCACAGCAACAAATCTTGCACTGTGTACCAAGTATTCTAACAGATTTCCCAGCACAATAAGTTTTTAGTTTACAACACTCAAATTTCAAGTCATCCCACATTTCATGAACAAATAATTCACACATTCACACAAATAATCAACATTTTATATTTATAGGAACATCACAATTTGCATATCGTACATAAATCTGATGCTATTTTTTCTCTCTCGTTATTGTTTCTACCCAATGTGTTTGTCTTTTGTCCTTGTCACATTTCTGTTTTATTTTGTAATTTTTGCACCTGCTGCCACCCTTCTTGCTCTTTGCTGATGTCATTGCTGACCTTTGAACTGTAGAACAACCAGGTATAGTAGCATAAACAGGTTCAACTGAACTCAGGTAACAAACACACACCTGAGTCGTCTTGCAGGGTCTGAAAAAATGTTGGACATTAAAGTCTGATTGCAAAACCCAAGAACCAAAGCTCATGTCCTGTACCCTTATGATCAGGACAAACATGATACACTTTTAGTTTCACCGGTACCTATTTAGAAAATTCTCATTTTGGGTGTAGTCTGAATTCATATAAAACACCCAGTTTGACAATAGCACCCATTTATCTTGATCACAGAGATATGAATGTAATTCCAAGGAAGACAACAGAGAAAACAACAAAATGCATGCTAGAGCCACTGAATGCATCTACAATGCTTCGCATGCTTCATATTTTCTTCTTTACAATTTTGTACCTAATTTGCATCCAGCTTAATCTCCTGCAATATTTACCTTGCTGACTAATATCCCAATATTTACTCTAAAACCAAACACATTTGCATCACATAACATGTCTGACTGATATACTAACACACAATATTTGATATAAGATAAAGTCATGTTGGAAAACTGATGTTGAGGATTGTAATAGATGATGAATATTGTCATTGGCATCGGATCCAATCATACTTTGGTCTGATGTTGGCAAGACTGAAGATTTGTGAACATGTACAGTGATGAACATTAATCATTGGTAACTTAAGGTGTCATATGGATTAATAGTGATATACATTCTCAAAAGTTAGAGCTTTATTTCAACTCCATAAAACCTACACAAAACCTCTTCATGGTTATCCATGTACTGGTTGTCGTACAGAGGCATTTCGTTTATGACTATGAGAATGAGTATATACAGCTTGAGGCCTCTAAGACAAGCCATTTATTTTACCCTCTGAACTTTATGAATCACCAATCTACACTCATACATGGATGTGTCAAACCAGTGCACAAATTTGAATCAGTGAGTACAAAAGCTAGCCAACCACAAAACATCATACAGAAGCAGTGCAACTGCCGCATGTTCATCAACATTGGTTTCCAACATGGATGCTCAGTTACATGTTTGAAATTAAAACATTACCCTAACAGAGAACAAAATCTAACAAGCGATGACTTTATCATCTTGACCATTATCTGATATGATTTCATAATAATTTATTTTGGTTTGTTTTTACAGAGAGCATTCAAAAAATTGTTGTATGGTCTGTGCTTCTTCCACGCCTTGATACAAGAGAGACGTAAATTTGGTCCTCTTGGTTGGAACATTCCGTATGAATACAATGAAACTGATCTACGTATCAGTGTGCAGCAGTTAGCCATGTTCTTGAATGAATATGAAGTAAGTGGAAATCTAGAATCTTATCACTTCATTTTTTCTATCCCTTTCTCTATCAAAGTTTGGTGTTCTTGTTTTGTGTAATATAAATTTGTCAACGGTAGACAAATACATGTAACAGATTTTAAGGTACCGTAGTACATGCCTCAAAATTTAGAGACCTAAACTTTTGCTCATTCTGTCAAGGAACTTTATATCATTCTTTCTTCTTGATATTGTTTACATATTGAATTACAGCATGTACCAGATTTGTAATACTGACATTTGTACTTTCTGAATTACAGCATGTACCGAATGTGTAATAGTGACTAGTGTTCGCATCTACGCAAAAAAATGCATATATTATGCATTGAAATTGACTCTCTACACATTGTTTTCATTGTTATGTGTTTTCTTTATGCAAAGGTTAACAGTAAAATGTTTCTGAAAGCACTTTCCGTGACTTAGCTTAGGCGACAACCAGGCGAGATGAGTGCACACTTGACATTGAATTTTTTGCAACATTTCTGTCAATCACTCATTTTGTGTGGAAAATTTCAGATTCTCTTGGCGTGGTCTGAAAAATCGGCATCATTGTTCAAAGGCATGTTATCACGTCAGCTGTGCCTATGAACTACGTTGCTAATTTTCAGGCGAGCGATAGTTTCTGAAACTTATGACACAAAGTGAGTGATTGACAGAAATGTTGCAATAAATTAAATGCCAACCGTGCACGATCGTCGCGTCTCGCTGTCCCCAAATTTGATCAAAGCACATGCATGGCGTCGAAGCAAACAACTCTATTTTCTTTCAACTTTGCTTCACGAGTCCGTGAAAAAAATGATTCAGAGGGTCAATTATGTGTTTTCTATACGCAAAGGTTAACGGTAAAATGTTTCTGAAAGCACTTCCGCGATTTAGCTTAGGCGACAACCAGGCATTTGTACCTGTTGAATTACAACATGTACCGCATGTGTAATACTGATGTTTGAACCCGTATTGAACTACAACATGTACCGTATGTGTTATACTGACATTTGTACCTGTTTAAATTATAGCATGTACCGTTTGATGCTTTGAAATACCTGACTGGAGAATGTAACTACGGTGGCAGAGTAACAGACGACAGAGACAGACGTACACTGCACAGTATACTAGTGAAATTCTACTGTCGTGAAATCATTGATACTGACGACTATCGATTTGACAACAGTGGACTATACTATGCACCAAAAGATGGTGATGTAAGTATTACAGTTACACTGCAATGTTGTTACAGTTTTCAGGATTTAACCCTCATCCTGTTAGACCCGGTATATTTCAATTTTTATAGGGGAGGTAGACCTATATCTAGAGAATTACACAAAAAAACTTTAGATTGTCACATCTGTCTGAACTAGCCTAGATGTATGTTGCGTCTTGAAAGACATTCAACTTGAGACTCAGTTAATGAAATATTGTTAATTAGTAATAAGAATAAGAATGTTTGGGCAGTCATTGTGATAATTTATTTCAGTTTGAAGAATTAGAGGTTTCAATGCAATAACATCATGGGCTGGTACATTTGGATTGGTTACACAGGCAGCTCAACAACCCCATTCATCATTTCAATGTGTTAACTTTCAACAATCTAAATGAAAATACAGAGAAATCTTGTCTCAGAAAGATTAAAAGGACAGCACACACATGACTTCTAATGATCTAGTCTAGTGTCTTCGTGTGCAACACAAAGAATATTGCAATTGTCCGTGGTTGCAAAATATTCACAGGACAGGGCTCATTTACATATAATTCATGTTTGTATATTGATATGCTACAGTGTTCATTTTGATTTTGCCATTTCACAGTATGAGAGCTACCTGGAATACACAAGAGCATTGCCCATCAATCCTGCACCTGAAATCTTTGGAATGAACGCCAATGCAGATATCACCAAAGATCAATCAGAGACCAAATTACTGTTTGACAATATCCTGCTAACCCAGGTATGTATAGGTTGTATCACTGTCACTGAGCAATTCATATTGTGTTACAACAAATGAACAGAACTCTATCATCTGTAAATGTGAAAAGGAATTTTCTCAATCAGATGGAGGTACCTTCAATGATGAAAGACTTGGTTCAAGTCGGTGAATTTAAAAAAAATAAAATCATTTATAATAGTTTCTCTCGTGTCTCTCCTATTTCATACAAACCTATCCGGAATTTGGCAGCTCACGCCAGGTTTTTCCAGCGATTGAATGCGTTACGTTTGAGTCTGCGCAGTAGTGAGTTAGTTTCTGCCGGATTCACCGACTTGGACTTCTTGCAAAGTACAGGCGGTGAGACGGACTGTGTACACAGTGACGTAGAGCAAATACAAAATGATTGACAGCCCCCGCCGTTATTCTGGCCAATAAGAAGAACGCATGCTAATAAACCTCTGCATGCATTAAAAGTCTGTTGTCATCTCCGTGCACAGCTAGTATCGAGTACGTTTTATATATGGGCGAATAATGGCATCAAGTTCGTACATCAATGGCGTTTTACACTGATCGTCGACCATCGCTAATCATGCGAGATTACCAAAGAAAGCTTGTTGAGAGTTACATTGAGGGAAAAGATGTGTTCGTCTGCGCACCAACCGGCAGCGGAAAATCACTGACATACGAAGTCGCCCCACATTTTTTGATTTCCATCGCTTTGGGCACGTAAGAGAACAGGCTACAACTGTAGGGACGGTGTCTTTTTCCATCCTTCAATAACCGGCGACGATTTTCGCATTTTGCGACATGGACCCAACAAACAATACAGATATTTTCACGCGTTTTCGGTGATACATCAGAGGTCGTGCTGACTTTTGTGGGAGTGATCGCACTCGACTTTTGTCAACAACGCCATGTGAGTTTTATGCACGTCTCGTTTGGGTCAATTGGTAACTCCTCCCAATGTGTAAAATTTAGTGATGTCATCTTATGAATAATATATGAGTAAAGAAAACGTCATCTCATGAATAATTTATAGCAACGCAGATCGTGCAAGAAAGCCAAGTCTGTGATTCCGGGTGAAACTCCGCTGTATAGCGTTCACTCCACTCATCGCGTTCACCCTACTCATCGCGTCCACTCACGCGCGCGTTTCACATGAAAGCAGAATACAAATCATTGCGTTCACTCCACTCAAACATTCACAATCACAGACTTGAACCAAGTCTAGGAGGTACCTTAAATGATGAACAACCTCTGTACAGTACGTATCACAGATAGTTCTAGGTTCAATCAATGCTGGAAAACTCTATATACTGTATATCCCATTGAATTCACCTTCAGCTAGATAAAAACAGAGTTATTGTGTTCCTGGAGATTTAACTTGAATGAAGGCAACCTTATTCTCTCATTTAAAAATCTAATTTCAATGTTTATACTCTGAAATTTGCTATCATCAACTTCTGCTAAGGTACGCAGGAAGTTTACAATCTTTGAATGCCATTTTGTTCTCAATATCATATAGCTGGTATTGTATAAACAGATTCCATCAACAATTGTGTCGCACTAGGGCATTGTTTTCTTACAACAAAGTTTCTTCTCAGAAGAAAATGCTGTATAATCTTTGTATTAGTTTAGCAACAATGGTGTTATGTCAGCCTGATGAAGTATTTACCTTCATGTCAAACCATAGTTCATAAAGACACAGTGATGTATAGAGTACAAAATATGATATCAATCTGCTTTTTCAACATTTTGTTGGTTTCCATGTTTAGAAAATCAATCTGCATGACTGATTTCAGTTTGCTTTGGGTATTTATATGTCCAAATCGCAATTACGCTGTAGAATCTACCATTGGCAACTGTCATTGCTATACATCATATCATTGCATGTATCATGCAACATACAGCCATTTCCTATGAAGTCTTGTAGCAGCATTTGTCAGAACTCATCTTTCTAATATACAGCGGATTTCAAATCATCTACAGCTGCATGCACCAGTAAATTTACACATGTTTTCTTCATAAAGACATACACAATGTATTGGTAACCTAGACAACAAAGTCGCTGACTTATTCTCTTTGCCTTTGATCAATTGATTGCCCCCCTACCCTATACTTGTAAAAGTAACTGGCACCATAGACCCTAGAGAAACTACTGTCTATGCTGGCACTCTAGTGTTCTGATAACAGTAATCTGTTCTCTGCTGTGTTTTTTCTAACCAATTACTAAATGAGTCAGTAGGTTTCATTTCTAGGTTATCAGTGGGTTTTGTGTTATATGAAGAGAATGTATGTGATGTACATGCAAGTAGAATGGTGTTAAGTCAAATCTGCTGTATATTCCATTGCATGACAATGACTGATACGACTGTCTGTACAAACATCTGTGGAGAGTATCGGTTTCAGTCGTAGAGTATGCTGGTACAATACCAGTGTTGACAAGTTAGTCTAGTCTGTTCAGTTTCATAATTACCATAGATTCTTCATGCAAAAACATGCCTGAGATAAAAATACCATGTGACAGTCCAGCTTTGGAGAACTTTTTTCATCGAAATTGTTTAAAATCATTTATGACTATTTTGTAGCTATATCAAGAACTGTACGTTGCACACCCACAGTGTAATTATTGGTGAGCCCTAAGGATAACTCAAAGTGTCATGACATGCAGGCTGTTGTGATAACCACAAAGCGTAATCATAGAAGAACACTGACTGATATCATTCTCATAGCTGTTGCCATCAGTGCTTTAGCACAATGTCAATGAAATCAATGAAATTCTTTTCCTTTAAAGATGTTTGTGAAGACAGTCACATCTCATTGCTTGCATCTTTGCCAATGCAAACTATTTTAAGATAAGCTGATCAGCAATCATACTGATCATCATTATTCAATGATTTTCCTTCTTTCAGGTGCTGTCATTTTTCAAGATAATTTATATCACAATCAAAAGTAGTTTCTTGTTCACCTTTCAGTGATTTAATGTTTTTCCTTTTCATTTTTATTCCCATTTCTCTCCCATTTTTTCATATATCCTGCTGATCCTGCTCATTGGCAAATCATTCCTTCTTCCAATCATTCCGCATTGCACTGGTGACTCTATCCATCATCTATCCATCCCGCTATGCAACATGTCATCCTGCTATCCGCCCCTTGTCAATATAACATAGGCTGAGGTACAGTAATTGGAATGCTTACGTCTCTAACTGCATGATGTTCTTACAAGCCACTGCCGGCAGTTACGGCATAAAGATAGTTTGAATTTTGCACCAAAAATTTTGATGCCTATTCTGCTGTCTAGGTTGTGAACTAAAACTGAAATACTAACTATCGTGTAGTTTTGTTTTACTAACAACTGACAATTAGAGTTAATTATCAAATGGCAAAGCTGCAGACTTGTTGAAAGATGCATGCAAATAAACAGATAATGATGTATACTTTGTCATTATATATTTCAATGAATTTAGACTGAGAACGCCTTTCAACATAATGACATCTTTAGAAAGTTTTGTTCATTTTTGTAAGCTTGTCAGTATTGTCCAATGAAGACATCTTGGGAAAATGTAAAAAAAGTAAATATTACCATAGAAAAAAAGAAATTCAAAACAGATTAGAAGTGAACAGGCCTGCTTTGATTCCAATCTTATCATATCTATAAATTTTGACACTTGTTTTGGGAAATGAATAAAAAAGTTGGGATTATGGTAAGATTTCTGGTGTTCCAAGATGAATCCTTATACAAAAGGAAGCACTGGTGAATATAAAAAGGAATCTACTGTGAAATTTACAAGTTAAACACCCACTGCCAAGATAAAATATCTTTTAAATATGAGCTAAATTCATTAGAAATATGTAAGTTCATTTTGAGTGAGTAGTATGACAGTTGATTTAAAAACTGAAATGTTATATTACATGTAGTTTTCAAATCCCATCTGTTTTTACAGAGTTCATGACATATCACATCAGTTTTTCAATCCATTTAATGTTTGATTCTATCAGTGATATCTAGCAATGGAGATTTGATATTACCAAAGAATATACAGTTACTGTTCAGCTTGAAATTCACAAACAGTATAACAAGACTCATTATTGAAGGAATTCCGTGATGAGTGTTGACTTTAATCAACAGACTAAACTTTGCATGTTTAAACTTAGCATGTGTGGACTCATCCATATTTTGATCCTTGATTTTTTATTTAAAACCTGATCCAATTCCTTGCAATATAGGGCTGCACATTGAAGCATCTATCAGGGTTGATTTATTACTTAGATTCATTGTTTTGTAATTCTTATTGACTAACTAACCACATGATGAGTTTACATCATAATAATTTCATGTGGTTTGTGTATTGTCTGTGGTTTTGTAGCTCTTGTGAGGTGCTGTGTCAAGTTTTGTTTTGTGGTGTTTGTGCCTTGCATCAGTTAATGTCTACATGCTAACATAAAAACAGCCATGCTTATAAGGAGATCTTGCTGTAAATGGCCAAACATGAACATGCTGTACTGCTTGGTGCTAAAATCCAGCAAATTTACGCTTGCTACTGAACGACAAAAAAACTTTGTGCTGATTGGAATATCATCATGGAGGAACTAAATATTCTGCTGCTTGCATTCATTACATACAAAGCATTATCAGACAATCACTGAAAATTTTATTCTTTCAAACATTGTGAGTGAAAATCTACAAAATGACCAATATTAGGAATAATAAGATAGGAAACCTCCAAGTCATAGCATGGATTGAGAATATCATGAATATTTCATCATGTCTCCTTACTGCATGGTTTAGTGCATGCAATCTAACTGTCGACAACGTCAATGCAAAAATTGAATGAGTCTCGTTAATTTGTCCCGTTTACCTTTTTTTCCCGTGATCAACAGTCACGAACATCATCAGGTGGCCAGAAGTCAAACGATGAAATTGTGAACGACGTTGCTGGCGACATCCTTAGCAGGCTGCCACCCAATTTTGATGTGGACGCAGGTCTGAGGAAATACCCGACCACCTATACACAGAGTATGAACACTGTGCTAGTTCAAGAGATGGTCAGGTTTAACAACCTGCTTGAGACAGTGAGGACAAGTCTCATCAACATTCAGAAAGCCATCAAGGTATCTCTATAAAAAATTACCAATGCTACACAACTCATTTGACAATGCTCAATAGTAATTATTATTATACATATAGTTTTATATTTAAATTTCAGGTTGTGCACACCTTGAAATTTAAAGACTTTAACATTTGCAAAAAGTTTCTGTTAGAAACAATAAGCCATTAGCTTTTGAAAAAAGAATAGAAATTGGGGTCACTTTGTAAAATTTGCTGCTAGAGGAACAAATTACCCAATGTTTACTGACACTTTAACCCTTTGCACCCTGACCCCCTGGTACTCTATGACGTCATCGGACATTTCTGTCTGAGCCGGGTTCAAAGGGTTAAATTCAAAATGGCCACCACTCAGTGTTAAACTCTATGGTAAAAAAAAAATTTCAATTTTCTGGTAATTTTTTTAAAATTTGTATTCACTCCATGAGCTGCAAAATGTAGCCCCACAAGTTGTAGACCAAAACAGTATTGTAAAATTTTCAAAGTCCAAACATCTGTCCCTGAGGTAGCTCCTACTTTACTGTAAAAAGCCACCCAAAATCCTCATCATATGCTGTAATATTATGTATCACACTTTTGAAACAAAATATTAATATTAACTGAGATCATGTAGAATCACACAGTTTCATATTTGCATGTGCTGGTAAGGATGCAGTGTACAATTGCTGTTCCAAAGCTATCTTATTTACCATCATTGCTCCAAATGATACACCAGTCTATTGTTCAAAGTTTTACAAGAATCTGTTCAGCTACAATTGACAGAATATTCTTGTAACTTATGTACCCTACAGTCAAATTCACAAGGTTTTCTTGGGTCATTTGCCCCAAAAAAGAAAGCCTGAGATATGCCTTTGCATTGGCCCCCATGCCATACTGGTGATGTCAAAAACATTCTTGCTTTAGCAGAAAATTCACTTTCTTGCTTCCTGTTTTAGGGTCTTGTTGTAATGTCTGCTGATCTAGAAGAGGTTGTTATGAGTATCTTGAAAGGTAAAATACCTGGAATGTGGATGAAGAAATCCTACCCCTCACTGAAACCACTCGGCAGCTATGTCAATGATTTCCTAGCAAGATTGAAATTCTTGCAAGTAAGTTCATGATTCTTTGTATGTCTTAAAACAACATGAAAGTGGTAAAGTTACCTACATATTAACTGAAATGTCACATGCATTAAACTGATATGTGTACATTTCAATCCATTGTTCACCCCGTCCACCACCAATATAATGGTACAGTCTGGATGTTGTCTATCTCAAAGTTGGACCTCTACAAGAGGAAATAGGGATGGATAACAGTAAGTTACAGAAATGAAAGAGCAGAGACTGGAATATATTAAACCTCATCGTATTGAGTGAAGATCCACTGCTGCCCTTGCAATTCAAAGCAAAATTGAAAAAACTATCTCAATTTTGTGTTGTTCACTCTCATAATTACAACTACAACCTTTGAGCTTGCTTTGTATGTTTCAGGACTGGTACGATGTAGGAGCTCCAGTTGTGTTCTGGATCTCTGGTTTTTACTTCACTCAGGCTTTCTTGACTAGTGTACAACAAAACTACGCCAGAAAATACACAATTCCAATTGATTTACTGAGTTTTGACTATGATGTACTTGATGACAAGAAATACAAAGAAGAACCAGAAGATGGTAAGTATACTAACATCTTGAAAGTCTGAAATAGTTTCACAAGAGACTTTCTTGTATAGTGAAAGATAATGACCTTATGATAACATGATTGTTTTGTGTGTGTGTGTGTGTGTGTGTGTGTGTGCTAAACAGACCAACTGCAGATAACAATGTCAAGTAGTAGTTTTTTTGAGTTTTTTTCCTGATAAATTACTCGTCCTTTATTTTTCTCATCTTTTCAAATGGTTTATGTTGTATAAGGCATAGTTCACCATGTTAAAATAGAATGCTCTCGGAAATTTTAAGACCATACCCATTTGCTCAAACTCTTCATCAAAACTTAATCATTCTCTTTCAAATAAAGTATTAGAATTGGGGATCACCATACAAAAGTTTGGAAGTAGAGAAACAAATTCCTAAAATCCATCCGTGCTTGAAATTCAAGATCACTGCCATCTGTACATAATTACAGAAACTTGAGAGTTCTGAATATACATGGCATATGTCCCCAAGGCGTATACTACCGTTATTGATGCCCGGGTATTGATGTTTTCAATCAGAGAAGTCATGTGGACATGTTCATTGACTTGACATTTTTACAGGTGCGTACATCAATGGTTTGTTCATGGATGGTGCAAGATGGGACAGAAGAACTAAAGTGATTGCCGAGTCTCATCCCAAGATACTACAAGATCCAATGCCTGTGGTAAGAAACTAATAACTTCTGATAAACTAGTCAATTTTGTTCCAGTTTTCCCATAGCTGTAGCCAATGCAAAGTGATATCCATTTGGTCGAAACTTTAAAAAAATTTACAGAAGAAAATAATAATAATTTGCAAAATGTTTCACTAAAATTTTGGTGGGGAAATTTACATCCCTGAAAGGGTTAATTCTGCCACAACCTCTGTATTCCAATAACAGAATTACCACATTGCCATCCTTGCAACACAGAACAAAATCTACCTCAGGAATGTTTGCATTACTGTAATGTTACCTGGTTGGCTCAATAGTCATCATTTTGTTGTGAATTCAGAGCAGGAAAAATAAAATAAATTATTCAATAATTTTCTTTCAGATCTGGCTGAGACCGTGTAAGAAAGATGAAGTACCAGAAAAGTCTACCTACCTGGCACCAGTTTACAAGACTAGTGACAGACGTGGTACACTATCAACCACTGGCCACTCTACAAACTATGTCATTGGTATGGAAATACCATCTGATAAACCAGCAACCCACTGGATTGGCCGAGGTGTCGCCTTGCTCTGCCAGTTAGACAACTAAACAGAAAATGACAGCACCATCCAAAATACAGACATTTACCTTGCCTTGCTCACAAACTGACTACATACTGTGTTGTGTATATTTTATCAAATTATTACAATATCTGTCCTTGAACTTTGCTGTGACAATTGGAATAAACCCCTTACAGTTTCCTCTCTGTGTATGATATATCTGTGTGGGTTATTTTTGTTGACTTGGTGATTTTTTGATGAACAGTGTAATTTATATAGTGAGGCATGTTATGGAAAGAAATCAGTTAACTTTATCTTCCGTCCAAATATGCAAGACATTCCATGTACAAGACACAAGGAATATTCCATCCGTAAAAACATTTTTGAACTTTGCTGTGACCCTTCACAGTGTGTATAAATGTAACTTTGAAAACTTTGAAAGTAATTTTATTCCAGATAGTGTTTTTCTCAACTTATCCCCCAGTATTAGTCTCCAAAAAACCATTGATGTGTTTTTGGATTTGTGTATTGTAATATACCCATTAGAATAGAGTAAATGAAAGACAGAAATGCCTTGGAAAATGGACTATATTCTCTATTAAAACAGTGAATAATAGAAACTGAAAGACAATACTGGCAAATGCTATTTTTAGAAGCGTTATTTACCTCTATACATCCATTTACTTGCGATTGGTTGACAATGTTTTGTATATTGTAAATTCTGTGATATTTTTTTGCACATAGTTTTCCATGTATACAGACTGTGCCTTTCTGTAGGTTGTCAGTGATCTGCACTCTGCGTGATGTTACTGTAAAGATGATGAGAAATAAATGTTGACAGCTTGGAGAGAGAGACAATATTGTACAGCTAGATTAACCAGACTGAACACACTTTGAAAAGCAATAAATGTAAAGAAAATCAATTTAAAAGAAAGAGAGGGAGAGAGTTATTATCTGTAATGTACATGTCTGCTGAGATTATTATTATAATAAAAATGTTTTACCCTAAACAAAGACTGCATGTCATTTATTGACCAATCTGTGAGCATTATATGCCATACCATTGCCCCTTTGCATAGAGTTGGCTAATATCATAATTTCTACAGGGTTAGAATGTCACATTTTGAAATCTCATCAGTTTAGATTGAAATTGTATGATAGCATGTATATATATATATATATATATATATATACATACATATATATATATATATATATATATATATATATATATATATATATATATTCTTGGAAGTTGTGCAAGTGCAAAATGAAATAAAAATTGGGGTCACCGTGCTCGTTTCCATGGAAATGGACGTTAAAATGGCGTTGTTAGAAATAAATAAAAATGATATAATTCACTTAAACTAAAGAAAGCAATTATAAAAAGCTTAGCAAATGAGTTAATTTTGATAAATACAAAGATTGAAGATCCATATCTATCGAATGTATAGTTTTCATGATGTTTGTAAAGCAATTTTAACATAAGTATCGATTACAAAATGACGATATCGAAATTATATCACTACATAATTTTCGAACTTTCTTCCTGTCACTTTGAATGGTGCCATTTTGACCAAACTTGGCGATTAAAATCCTGACATAATACCATTTAGTTTACACTTATAATAAAAGGGTGTCACCACGCTACTTTTTACAATATCTCCAGGTGAATGGGTAATATGCGCCATGTATATGGGAGAGAAATGTTAATTTTTCGCTCATATTGAATAAAAACCAGCTTCCTAGGGGTCAAAATATGACAAGGTAAAAGGTCACATGTATTTCTAAGAGACTGGGTCAAAAAATAAGGTAAAAGCGCAATTTCAACAATGACAGGTGATGTTGAATACATGCACTACAAAATAACCAATTTGCGGCAGGCTGGAGTTAAATCTGCGCAGAAATGTTCTAAAGCGTGTGCGTGTCCGAATTCGTCGCCCTTTCTAAAATTTCATGGGACACCATAAAATATATTTGCTAAATGAAAGTATATTTATTGAAGCAATCAATATCTGTTTCATGACTGTTTCGTTTAAAATAATAGTGTCTCTAGGTCTAATGTATACAAAATGATAATTGTTTAACTTAGAGCGTCAAATTTTGTTATACTTTGGCCACATTTGCTTTGACCTTGGGATATTTACTATCTGACATCTTCAATTGAATGATGGAAAGCATAATAACAAATGAAAGCCACCACTTTTTTGCTCTTTATGAACGAAAATACACAATTTTAACAATAATTTATGGGTGTTCCAACTACATTTAACATGGGACAGACCATCGAACTTTGTGACAAATGATGCAAAGTGCATACAGTCTTGGCACAGCTGACAATATTTATAGAGATGTATTGAAGTTTATTATAGATGTGCCCTGAGCAATGATATGTAAACAAATTGAAAAATAATACTGAAATGATCAAAAGGGAAATGAAGATAGCTGACATAAATGATCACTTTTTGAAAAGAGTCAAATTGTGTAAAGCCATTTTCGCCAAAAATGAAAAATCTTTATGTGACAAATCAAGTCTATTTTCATATGACAGACAAATCAGACACTTGTTAATTTTTCAGTTCTTTATTTTACAGTAACTGTTGTAAAATGTTATGTTAGAAAACCTCCCCAAAAGACATGTTGTCTGACACAAACATATTTGAAGCCTTTAACTGCAGTTACTGCTGGCAAATACTAGTACACCTAGAAGTTGCCTGCAACAATGTTATATAACCACAGTCCCTCTATTATCTTCAGTTTGTTCAATACCTTTGATTTGAAATTAAAACTCGTAAGTGACAGCAACAAATATTTTTGTAAAAGGCAGAAGACATTTTTAACATTCACAGAACAAAGCTTGAATTATCTAATTGAGAGTTATTTGCTCAAACAGCAAAAACGTGCATTTGTCATTCTATTTCATTGTTTATGATATATGCTAGCCTAGAATCCTATTCGTCCGCTAGGCTAGATATATGCCAACCTTGCCTTAAGTTACAGAGCAGTGTTACAAATCTTTGTGATATAACTCTAAGAAACTGTCAAGGACATTCTGCTGACATGGTCAAATTAGTTGGCCGTTTCTTGTAGCTGCATGAGAAATAAGGAGGAAGTCTTTCTCTTGCTAAATCCTATTGATGAAACAATAAAAGTTCAAAAATTGTGTATGGTTTGACACATGAAAGATACTGTCAGTTCAATCATAGTCCCTCGTTTTTCTCGAGGGTCTACGGTTCAATCATAGACCCTATGGTTGGCCACAATACAAGTAACAACGCAGATCAGGCCGCAGATCAACACAAGCTTGCCTAAGAAGCGCCCTCTATCGGTTTATATACTTGGCTGTGATTGGTCAGTTCTTTTGATGACGCCATTTTCAAAGTTGTTCATATCACATCGAAAGAAACGTTCAACTTCGCGTAGCGTTTTGATTACAATTTTGACTGAATTTTGACTGGAACCGGCGTTGCCAAATTTTGTTCAGATCGTCCTCTAAGAATTAGATCGGATATTAGGTCGAAGAAGACATGGCGTCTTTTCACAAGCCTGGGAAAAATCCAAAGGAGAAACCCCGTGAAACCAACGTTCAAGTTGCCGTTCGTTGTCGGTGAGTGTGTGGGCATGGACCTAATTTTTGATGTGTAACTGTCCTCTGCTTGGGCAATGCGGATCAATTAAGAGTACTTCAGTTTGTTGTATGTGAGTTCCTTACTCGTAAATTTACAATTCTTTGATCTGTTCAGACTCTGTTGTGTCCGAAGTCTTCAACCCAGGGATACATAAGAAATGATGGTTCCGTGATCTGAGAACCAATTCTTGTTCATCAAGTCTTCAAGTCCCATTGCACAATTACAGTAGTGGAGCTCTCTTTCGGATAAAGTTCGTTTGGCCCTGCAGAAAATAATAATTGGATTCCCTGTGCAATGTTTCCGTGACTTTTTGAACAACGTTAGCTCCTATAACAATTGAAGTGAACACAGAGAGACCCTTAGACTGCTGGGTGTACCGTAGAATTACAAACCATAATGTAGGTAGAGGTCTACATTGTACAAACGAACGTCGGGGCCCGGTCTCATTTTGCTTTCTCAAAGTGTGTCTTCCCGCGAGTATCCCTTGGCAGATTCAAAAGAATATGTCGTTGCAATGTTTAATTTTCACATCTAATGAACGAATGTGTGAATGATGCAGTGCAATGTGTCAAATGAGAGAGGCTTTGTTTACTTTACTGGCTGCTTCAAAGAAACCCTCAAAATAATAGCATGAATGGGTTCATGGCTTCTCATATCCCAATCCATACCCAAGTTTTGTAGAGAATAGGCTTAATTATGGAAGTAGTAGTCTGCTACAACCTCCATGACTTGACATGGTTGCAGCAGAGTATATTACTTTACTCTTGAAACACTGATGTATCTCATCCTCTGCACACGAGGGTAGAACTTAGAAGCAGTGAAATTTTGATATTGCAACATTATGTTATTCATGAATTAAATTGTACACAATTTGAATAAAGTCATTACCAATGCACAGAGCAAAGTTTATTCATTACATCAGCTTTGATTAAAGGGACAAAGTCGGTCATTTTTCGTGAATTTTGTTTGATGCTAGATACTACTTATCTTGTTTGACATGTTGAAAGATACTGAATGAACGGGTGCCCATGCATATTTTTGACCCCGGTTTTAGACAAAAAATGAAACCATCATGAAAATGAATTGATGGTCATGACCGTTTATTCATTTTCGCGATGGTTTCACGTATCGTTTCTAAAACCAGGGTCGAATATATGCAATTGCATGGTCACCCATTCATTCAATATCTTTCAACATGTCAAACAATGTAAGTAGTATCTCATATCAAACAACATTCATGAAAAATGGCCGACTTTGTCCTTTTACCCCTTCTCCACAGATGATCAGAAATTTTACTTACTGCCCCAGATTTATTGACATTGGTTTTAACTTTTCTGCACAATGTCAGTCAGAGTATTCTGCAGTTTTTACTAATCATAACTCACTGCAAATTTAAAAAAATACTGTAAAAGAGGATAAGCACTTGTCAGGGCGTCAGTTTCAGATCATAATCTTGTTGTTGGTCATGACATTGTAAAGTCTGTTAAGGCACAGTCCCTCCATGGAGTGGTTATAAGGCTACCAGCAATGTTCCTTTCATTTGTGTCATTATCAGGACATGCATCACATGTTTATTTCAGACCACTGAATGAGCAAGAGAAGTCGCAACAGACTGTGATATCAGTGAACGACAAGAAAAACCAAGTCAATGTTGGGTGTGACATACCAGGAAAATCTTTCAAGAAGACATTTTCATTTGATAAAGTGAGTAGAACACTTTTGATTGCTATCAAATATATCAACATGTGATTTTAGCTAGAAAAAATACAAACAGTGGATGTGAATTCAGTGAACATATTCACATTTTGAAGCATGTTCATGTCTTTTTATCCCCTTGTCAACAATTCAGAACTTATCACAGAAGATTGATCACTTTTAATTGCTGTTAGCTGGTGGCAAACTTTTCATTTTCAGTTTTGAAAATTTGGAAACAATCACTTGTCTTATCTATTATCAGCGAGTATCATAGCTATAGAAATGACAGGACTGAAAACAAGTGAGATTAATAATTCTGCAGTTCAAAGTGTTGAAGATGCTGACTGTTCAGTGATGGATAAATGTTCTCCCCAGGATCAAGCAAAAGCGTAGTGGCTAATTTGCATAATCATTTGCATATCATTAATTTATATTTGCATATGGATATAAGCTTGCACATGCACCCACGCATTCATGTACACTCACAACAAAATGCAATTGGTAACACACAAGTATGCAATTTGAACATCATGGAAACTCTTTATTACACTTAATAAATCATCACAGTATAGTACAATTGCAATAAAATAGAAGATTCAAACAGTAACAGCAAGTTCAGATTGAAAGCAAGAAATGGTTCGTCTGATTGGAGTTTCATTAATACATATATTGCTAATAAAATTGTCAAAAATTGCCAACAAAGAGGAAAATTCATAAGTTTAAGCTTTACACAATTCAAATGTAATTGAGTTTTATATCATTTTTGAACGACAAACACCGCGAATAATGTTTCATCACGGGATCAATTTCAACCAGCCGCCCCCCCCCCCCCCCCCCCCGTAACTACCACTGCCTCAGACCGCCACTGAACATCGTCGTTCGATTCTTGATTTAAAAATACCACCAAGATGATCACAAGACATGAACTAAGTATGACTAGAATCACTCGAAAATCAGGTGTAAAATCTTTCAGAGAACGTGTCAGAGTGGAACCACACGCGACGCCAGGATCAATGTCAACACGTTATAAACACATCGGCCAACATGGCCGCCGCCATATTGGAATTTATGCAATGTGAACTCGATCGCGATCGTGATTGTACTCGGACAAAAAAAAAGATCATCGTTGTAAAATCATAATCAACCTCACTAGTCAACTGCTTCTTTTGTTTCTTTTGCGGTCCATTTCGTTGATCAAAGCATGGGAATGTGATCAAACGCTAGTGCTACACCGCCTAACTCTGTGAATACTTGTCCTCGATGTATACCGACTAAAGGTCTTTGTTGGTCGTAATAGTCGTTGTAGAATGAAAACTTGTGAACAACCCGCGGATTCTTCTATTGTTTTAACGTTCCTCTCAACACTTACGGACAAGTTATCGGACGCATACCATAGTTCACACCTTCCACTCTTTCACCAGGTTGAAAGTTGCAGTGAGCGCTAATGTGTAGACAATGCATGCAACAGCTGGTAGCTACGCAAGCGCTTGCGTGTGAACTAAAGGATGGCGGGAATATTTTAAAGCGCGTAGCGGGGAGAATCAAAGCGTAGCGGGGAGAGGCGAAAGCGTAGCGGGACCGCTACGCAAAAATGGCCTGGGGAGAACACTGACTGTTCAGTGATGGATAAATGTGAACTCATGATCACTTTTCCTGACAACAATGATTTGTATGTTTAGTTTACATTGCCACAATTTTTTTTTTCATTCTCAGGTGTTTGGACCACATGCCAAGCAAATTGATGTCTACAAATCCGTAGTTGTTCCAATTGTGGATGAAGTATTACAAGGATACAACTGTACAATATTTGCGTAAGTTCAGTTTTGACACTAAGTGATAGTGACAAACTCATTAGGATGTTTTGCCAAAAAATACATATGCCCAGTGAGAAATTTCCTCAAAGGATTCTGTCAACTTTGTAGTTGTTTGTATTGGTAAGTTCAGATCTATAAAGAAATCTGTGCCATCAACCCGACCACTCCACAGCTAAATTAATGAGACCAAGTCACATATTGATTCATTCTTGTTTCACGTGAATAGTTATGTTGTTCGACCAACTGAAATATGTTGAATCATCAGAGCTCTATTTACATCTTGCATAGACACATAATATGTATTTTATGTAAATAACATAATTTCTGGTATATACCATAAATTATGTCATCAAAGCATTTATTGTTTGTAGGCAAGACGGGTTTAGCAACCTGACTACTGACAATATAACATGTTTCAGTGAGGAGAACAACACGGATTGTTGCTCACATTGTTTGCATATGTGTGTCTGTTTCTACCATCATCACATGATCCCTTGTGCATACTGACTGTGTAAAACACTGTGCATTCCTTTTTATTTGGGAGTAGAGCCATCTTGATGGTGAAAGTCACAAAGTAGTATTGATGTAAATATTTTTTATTCTCAGTTTGGAGAAGTAAGGATTTTGCTTACATATAGTTTTGAATATGCCACTTGGAATGGAGTTAATTGTACATTATGACAATTTCTTTCTGCATATTATTTCGATATATGATGTAGCTGTGATGAATGACACATATTAGATACAATGTTAATATATACAGCGTTTTAGATGCTAAAGGATCTGGTGACTGGTGACAACAGTCCATCAATTGCAAGTTGAGTCAACTTCGCAAGAAAATGCAATTTAAGAATGAACGTAGTAAAAAAGAAAAGGAAAGAATTGAAAGAATACTGCTTTTGTTTTCTTTTAAAGAATTAATATCATTTTTAGCTCCCATAGCCATATGTATATATGGCAATGGAAGCTATTCTTATAGGCTAGGGAAATGTATGTATGTCTGTATGTCTGTGTGTCTGTATGTCTGTATGTCTGTATGTCTGTCCGTCAACATCAAAAACTCCAAAACCGCTGTACATTTCATCTTGATATTTGGTGTGTACATGGATGATGGGCTGTAGATGAGATTTTGTTCAAATGAAGTTGTCATTGCCAAAAATATGCAAATTAAGTGAAAAAATGTAAAAACAGTCAAAATTGAAAAAACTCAATAACCACTGAGCAGATTACATAAAAAATTAGCATGTAAGTACTTTGGGCTGACATGAAATGATTGTGCAAATCTTGGGTCAGTATCTTGGACTTGCTATTTTTCATGAATTTTTTTGTAATTTTCTCCCATTTTTGGTCAAAAAATCTTCTTCTCTGAAACCACAAGTCCGATTGATTTGAAACTTGGTATGGAAGTGCATAGGAGTGACCTTTCCCAAATTTGGGCAAATCGTGTTGAAATTTGCGTATTTTTAGTTTACACGTCCATAGACTCCCATGTATAAGGCGGATCTCCATAGACTCCCATGTATAAGGCCACGAAAAATAAAAATTTAGTTTCTCATATTGCAAAAAGGATGTAGTGACACAATTTTTAGTCCCCGTGGATGAAGTCCAGTGGGCTTATAGATTGGGTCATGTCCGTCTGTTCGTCCATCCGTGAGTCCATCCGTTCATGCAGATATCTCGGATATTTTGACAAAATGTCACGTGACCTTAGTGACCTTTGACCTGAAATATACATATTTGTCCATTACTCAGTAACCACAAGTGGTACACCCTTCATATATGGTATGATGGGACACCTTATGACGCCACATATTGTACCTCATTAATTATGCACATATCTAATTTTGAGCGAGCCAATAGAGCTAGAGGTCTGATTTTTGGTATATAGGGATAACTATCGGAGAGAAATTTTTTTGACCAAATGTCATGTGACCTCGATGACCTTTTACCTAAAATATATGTTTATGTCAATAAATAAGTAACCACAAGTGCTATGTCCTTTGTATTTAGTAGGATGGGAGACCTTATGACAACACATGCTTTACGTCATTAATTATGTACACATCTAATTCTGGGCAAGCGAATAGAGCTAGAGATCTGATTTTTTGGCGTAAGGGATTAATTAGCAATATAATTTTTTTTTTTCAAAATGTCACATGACCTCGATGACCTTTGACCTTGATTATACATATATGTATATGCATAACTCAGTAACCACAAGTTCTATACCCTCCAATTTTGATAGGATATTAGACCTTAAGATATCACATCTTGTACCTCATTTATAATGCGCATATGTATTTCTTGGCTGGCCAATACTGCTAGAGGTCTGATCTTTTTTCCCGATTTAGAACCATAACTTAGACATGCCTCATGTGTTTCAAATTGGGAACAACGACATAGACCTATGTGCCCATAGATCTCAACATATACACTCCAGTGATACTTCTTAATGACCACATTTTCCTGCCCCATCAAGACTAATAGCGAGCGCAGCGAGAGCGGCCGAAGGCCGCTCGCGAAGCGAGCATTAAGACTAACGCGTGTACAAGAAATTTAGAATGGAATCTCTATATACCTACGAGTTTGCAAAGAGAGCATTTATCCATGGAGGCGGCCATTTTGAATACTTTTACACGGATTGCGTGAAATTAAAGATATCATCTACCACAAATCCTACTCGACAATGTGTATATCCGACAAAAGAATCTCTCTGTTTCAAAGAAAGTGTGAAATTTGGTTCAAAATGACTATTTTCGATCACTTTTGAAGGCCAGGTTCGGTCATCACTAGGCACCGCCATTTTGAAACAAGCCTATTCTCGCGAGAACGAACGGTCAAGTCACGCGAGAATTAAAAATCTTGTGCTGAGAGCTACCAACGGGAATATCAAGTACGTGTTTTGCCTCTGTTCCCGCCCCTGTTTAATATAATAAACTGATCGGAATCATATAATTCACCAGTTTTAAATAATCTTCGCTAGTGAACTTGGCATTTCTGAGTTGAATTGCTATAAATGATATTCTAGAAAACAATTCACAACAATTCAACCTAAATGGCCAAGATGTGCATCATGCATCAAACACAGAAATTAGCATGCTATCGCCTGAAAACATCAATGACGATATACCCTACGCTGCGCTCGCTCTCAGGTCAGACCTGATACATATTACTCCTATTACAAGTGGGGACTATGTCATTGGAAATGACTTGTTGAATTAATGGTTGTATCACAGTATTCGATATATCTAATTCTGTATTTTTTCCATTTTATATTCTGAATAAATACATTAAACATATTTCACTGTCTCCGGTACATTACATTTAAGTATTTTCACTTCATGCACTTTATCCCTTTCACACATGTTCAAATATCTGACCAGAGAACAAACACTAAATAGTCCAGGATGGGAGCTACAGTGTCATTGACGCTATTTTTTATAAACAGTTATGGACAGACTGGAACTGGAAAAACTTTCACAATGGAAGGAGAGAGAAGTGCTGATACAAGCATTGCATGGGATGAGGTCAGTCAATGAGTTTTTGTCCTGTTGTGATATGGAACAAGTGTGATGAACTTAACAAGAACTATAGTATATGCATATGGAACTATAGCTGGCTTTGTATCAAGATCTTACACAGTTAAATTTATATCACCAACTCCTTGCCACCAAATTTCAGCATAATGTTATTTATTCATTTTCTATTGTAAATATATTTTTTCTGAAATTCTCTGTACTTTGTATGAAAGTATAGCTTTGGATTGTATTGTTGACTTTCTTTATTCCAATTTGTCCCAAGGATCCACTTGCCGGAATCATTCCCAGGACACTTCATCAACTCTTTGAGACATTGCAACGGATGAATGTTGAGTTTTCAGTCCGTGTATCATTTCTTGAGATCTACCAGGAGGAGCTGTTTGATTTGCTTGGAGATGGTGACAGTAAACTACGCATGTACGAAGACAATGTGAAAAAGGTGAATGTAAGATAGTGTTCAGTGTGGCTCCCTGAGATGAACTGATATACCAGGGACTCACAAAGATTTCACTGACAAAAGCCTGGTGTGAAGATATTTTTTTTTATTTTATTTTATTTGGGTTTATTTAATGAGGGTAGCCTGGTAAACTCTAGAGAGAGTTTATCTCCCCCCGGGCCCTCGACATAACAACAAATATATACAAAACCACAAAAACAATTTTCAAGAGTGAAAATACAAACACCATATATAACAACTGCCACATTTAACAGGAAAAGCAAGAAAAAATTAAAATTCTGCCCAATATTGTTTTAAATAATTTCTTTTAAAAGAGACAAGTGTCTCAGAAGATTTGACTTCTGTTTTCAACTTATTCCATTCCATAGCTCCCTGTACTGACCATGTGTTTTTAAAAACATTCAATTTGGCTCTAGGGATATCAAGCTTATTTTGGGAGCTAGCTCTGGTAACAGAGCTAGCCAGAAATTCCTTAACCTAATCCTGCCAAGTTCATATTTCACCATCAGATCAAGTTTGTTAAAACTAGTGAAGCACAACATGTCCCAGACTTTGCATTTGTAAAAATATACATGTACAAGTGTGTGTAAAATACATGTATTGGTATTTCTGTGCATGTTTGCGTATACATAGTTTTGTTTGTGCCATGTTCTATTCAATTTCTGGATTTTACCTGGCCAATTTCCATTAACTTGAGTTTGTAAAATGTGACAGGTTAGAGGGCATACTGCCAGAGTTCAGTTTGTTTTTGTTGTCCTTCAACAAGCTACATGCCAGTGTGAATAACATGATGTAATATGTCTTGACTACTAACAATGGTAGTTTATGATATTTGATTTGCAGGGTTCTGTTGTCATATCAGGGCTTGAAGAAAGACCAGTACACGACAAGAATGAAGTATTTCACATTTTGGAGATAGGCTGGAAGAAACGACAGACCGCTGCCACCAAGATGAATGATCACTCAAGGTTGGTTTCCCTTTGCACTCATTTGTAAAGTTGTAGCAGCCATGTTTACTTTACAACCATTTTCAGTATTAGATAGCTAAGCCACTGCAGTGAACTGCAATAAAACTGCTCCCACTAATTAGTTTCAGCTGTAGCTAGCTGGCAAAGTCGACAACATTGTATGTCCCATGCAGACAGTTTGTCTGGGGAAGTTGAAATAAACAAGATTTGTACATGGACCAGTGCATGGTAATGTTACATTGTATCTTAATCTTGAACACAGGTTGTCAATCGTAAACTCTCATTTACAACCCCAGCCCCAGACAGAGCTAGTTTTTCCTTTGTACAAGCATAATTTTTGTCTTTATCATGTAGCCTTGATCAAAACTCAAGTGGCTACAGCTACAGCTGAAACTAATTAGAGTAGCAGTTTTTTTGCAGTTCACTGCAGTAGCTTCACTGTCTAATATTGAAAATGGTTGTAATATAGCCGATGTAAGCAGGTGGAGTGTATAGTCAATATCCATGCAATGTACTGGGCTGATCGCAATCAGAAAATCAACTTGTATTACATGTAAGGATCCACTGATGGTGTCCAGTATCAACACTTTCTTTGAAGCTTCGAATTCACACCTTCCTCTGAAGTTGCTTGAGTCATGTTTTTATACTGGTAGCATCAGTGACAAAGCATTATCAGAAATTCCATCTGTTATGTGTATTTCGGCATGGTAGCTAAATACCTCAAGCCTCAGATCGAGTATCTTCAGCTTATTTTGAAAAATATGAAGTGCAAAGCAAAATAAGAATTGTAGTATTTCTGCTGACAATACATTTTTTTGAGTGTTGTGTTGATAAAGCAAAATGGATGACTTCTTTTCTGTTGACAGTCGTTCGCATGCAGTGTTCACAATACTGGTTCACATCAAGGAAGTGGCCAATGATGGAGAGGAGATGGTCAAGTGTGGTAAGCTGTATCTGGTTGATTTAGCCGGATCTGAGAATATCGGAAGATCTGGTGCTGTGGACAGAAGAGCCAAGGAAGCTGGTATGCCTTTGTTCTTATGAATTCTGGAAAACTATCATCATAGAGGTGAAAATGGAAATTCAAATTAACCATGTACAAACATAACCACATGAAGAAACGTATAAAGAACTTTTTGACTGTATATGTGTTTATCCTCAATTTGTATTGTAATGTCATGACACTTCAGCATCCATGTTCCATAGAATGTTGCAGTAGTCAGAGTGGGACATTTTTATTCCCAGGAGGCCTGTTGTACAAATACAATCTCATTTTGTCGGTTAAACCTAACATGTTTATTGTCTATTGGAATTCTTATCAAACTTAATGTTTTAAGGTAATATGCACCTCGAAAGTGAAAGACTTAAACTTTTGCTCTAACTTTCCTCAAGGAATCTTTCAATCATTCTCTTTCGAAATCAAGAATAAAAATAGGGGTCACCGTGCAAATTTTGGTACTAGAGAAACAAATTTCCCAAGATTTACCGATATTAGAAATTCAAAATGGCCGCCATCCCTGTGTTAACTCTATGGCGAAAAATAAAAATTTTCGAATTTCGAAAAATTAAGCCGGTGAAAAGTTTTCTTTCACCAAGAGGTTTAAAATGAACCCCCACATGTGGTATATCAAAAGAGAATTGTAAAAGGTTGAGAGTCCGAATGTCTGTCCCTGAGGTGCGTTCTCCCTTAATACATAAAATTAGTAGCACCAACAAGTTTTCCATAAAAGTTCCATTGATAAATTTAATGGCACAGAAAATATCGCTACAGCGCACATCAATTTGAATAATTTGCAATGCCTTCCATAAACAGACATCAACTGGAGAACGAACTGATGAACACCAATGCATTTCTCTGTATCACTGTCTTTGGTTCTTTGTGGATGAAATTTTGAAAACATTTATAATATTATTCTGTGTCTTTGATTTAATGAGTTCTCTGAACTGATCTTGTAACTTTATTTTTATCACTGCTGAGATAGTCAGGATCACTTCTCATTTCAATTTTAAGCAGAAATTTCGTAATTTAGTTGTTAGTCATTCTTTACTAAAATTGTTTTTCCCACTCTCAGGCAACATCAATCAAAGTTTATTGACCCTTGGTCGTGTCATCACATCCCTGACAGAGCATGCCCCACACATTCCATACAGGTAAGATAACGGCAACTAGTGATTACTTAGAACATGGCTCTCTCATTTTTATTTCCCCGCTTAGAGTGAAACTTTACAGGCCTATTATAGAATACACTGTACTCTCTCACCTTATTTTCAATTCTCTGTATTGGTAATATTTTTTCATGAACCACGTTATACAGTCATTGAAGTTTGAAAAAACTTATGAAAAACCAGAAGGCAATCACTATCGACACTCCTGTTTTTACAGAGAGAGTAAGTTGACCAGGCTCCTTCAAGACTCCTTAGGTGGCAGTACAAAAACTTCAATCATAGCTACTGTGTCTCCAGCACATTGTAACATAGAGGTCAGTTTATTTCATTTTAAGTTTTTTCTCACATGACATCCATCATCAATCACATTTGTGATGTCCAATTTACTGAAAGAGTGTAACTTTACTTAACTTTGTCAATAGCTGATTCAAATGAACCTAACATAATTCCTGATTTGATCAGAACAAGTCATCGTTGATGACACAGTCCCCGCTTGTCCATTTTGTTATAATCTTTGGTGTCTAGGTAGCTGTGGTCTAGGTCGCTGTGCAATGACATTGATGCAACGGGTTCATCAGGCCTGTGACTTGCATAATGAAGTAATCTGAGGAACGTTCAATAAATGACTCATCTCTGCCGGTAATGACCACTGAAGGAACTTTTGATTACATCACACATAACGATGCCCTCACTGCCTCTAGTGTCATGACGGCACATACTATACACATGGTTTGGTGGAATTTTCGAAATGCTATGGGATTGGGTATGTTGTTGTAATCAGCCATCAGCCATTTCGGATCATATAATGAAACAATTTAATGTGCACAAGAATGCAGCCATAGTATTTTATCTTCGTATCACGTTTGAACAAAATCAGTCCATCGAGGGACAGTGACCTATGTTTATGTTTCAAAGACATAAAAAATCACACCAAAATTGAAATCAAATGGCTGTCTCTTGACCATATGGATCATAGCACAAAATTAGTAGACATGCATATGTATGCCATGGTACTTTATCTTTGTACCAAGTCTCAACAACATTGGTTAAGGAATATTTGCATATGATTAAGCCTCAAAGACATGAAAAAATCCAAAAATGACCATCGGGCAGAGATATTGGAAAAAATTTACAATCTGGCAGCCATATTGGAACATGTCACGAAGTAAATTGACATGTATGCCATAGTGCTTGATCTTTGTGCCAAGTTTGGACAAAATGGGTGTAATGACCTTTGAATTATGCTTCAAAGACATGCAAAATTCCAACAAAATGGCAGTTCTGCAGCCATATTGGATCCTATCGCAAGGTTAATTGATACATGCATATGCATGCCATAGTACGTGTTTTGCCTTTGTGCCAAGTTTGAACAAAATCGATTCAAGGATGTTTGAGTTACGGTTCAAAGACATGAAAAAATCCAAACAAAATGGCCACCTGTCAGCCATATTGGATCATTTCACAAAATAAATTGGTGTTCATATGAAGGGCATACTATTTTGCTTTTGTGCCACATTTGAACAGAATTGGTTCAAGAATGTCTGAGTTATGGTCCATAGACATGAAAAATCGCAACAAAATGGCCGCCTCACGCCCATATTGGATCGTATCGCAAACTTATTTGACATGCATGTGTAGGCCATAGTCTTATGCCTTTGTGCCAAGTTTGAACAGAATCAGTTTGAGGATGTTTGAGTTATGGTTCAAAGACACGAAAAATCGCAAACAAAATGGCCGCCTCGCGGCCATATTGGATCGTATCGCAAACTTATTTGACATGCACATGTAGGCCATAGTGTTATGCCTTTGTGCCAAGTTTGAACAGAATCTGTTCAAGGATGTCTGAGTTATGGTCCAAAGACACGAAAAATCGCAACAAAATGGCCGCCTCGCGCCCATATTAGATTATATCGCAAAATTATTTGACATCCATAGTGTTATGCCTTTTTTGCCAAGTTTGAACATAATCTGCTCAAGGATGTCTGAGTTGTGGTCCAAAGACATGAAAAATCGCAACAAAATGCAGTGTTCTCCCCAGAAATTTCTGAAACAGGGTCGGCTGATTTGCATAACAATAACTATGTAAATTTTATGTTAATTATGCAATACATATGTCACTCCATAGCATCAGAAAAAATCCCACAATAAAAGGATAAAATAAAGTAAAATCTTTTGTGCACTTTAAGCACTTCATAAATTACATCAATATTTTCATTCAAAGTCTTCCAGTTCTCTTTAGAATAACATTCAAAATCAGACGTTTTATGTGATCCTCTGTTACGACCGGTACGTGTTTGTCTGTAGCCAGATTGCTAAAACCATGGACGTCTGTTTTAAACGTCCATGGCAAAACAGTTAGTTACACGGACAAGTTCATACGGGACTGAAACTGGATCAAGTGAAATTTTTTCTCAAAGTCAGAGGAGCATGCCTGCAGAGAAATATGTTGACTTTAAAACTCAATTCATAATAAAGAGAAGCCCGAAAATATTGATACCGGGTATTTTCAAGAACAAGATTTGAAATTGCATCGACTTCTACTTCAACAAACGTACGAAACTTCGACAACTGCGCGGCGTCGGCCGTAGCCATGCATTGTGTGTGTGGAGCACGCTTGAACACACGCGACCTTTGAACCTATACTGTATATCCTAACCGTACATACATAGCTGCTGTATTCAGATGATCACACGAATGATTATTTTAACTCATGTAGTTCCTTTTTATTTCATTTCATGGTACCCTGAATATTGTAAAAAGGGTCGTGGGTTTTGAAACTGGATCAAGTGAAATTTTTTCTCAAAGTCAATCGAACGAATCCATGCAAGTTACGAATGCGTGACACGAGGTGACACACATGGCTTCAACGTCATGTTGACGTACGAGTACACAGATCTGGAAATGGCTAACTCGGTCTCTACTACCTCCATGCTCGGACACGCAACGATATGAACACGCGGCAGTACCATACATTTTTGCATCTGAATTTTGTCTCAACCAATCGTACGATTTCAGCCACTTCTGATCGAAATCACTTTTCCTGACCTTCGGATTCTTACCAGAGCGAGACATGGGTGGCAACGGCAGTTCAACCAATTACCTAGTATAGATGCTTTGACCATGGAGGTGACTGAGTGCCGCTGGCAAAGATGCAACACCGAGCCTTTCGTTGAGTCATGGATGTAATTTTTAATTTTTACATCCATGGTTGAGTATACTCCATGTCCGTTATGTTATATAAAATGGCCGTTGCCTGTACGATCGGCAGCGTAACACATTTCATGCTTTTTGAATTTAAGTTTCATCCGTCTGTTAGCCGATGTTCATTTGCACTACGGCCGCCCCGTTTATTCTCCTCACAGACAAGCGCGACTTTGGGTGCTTTGCACCCGATAACCCTGCCTCATTGTGTGTAAAACACCTAAAGCATCGACATGAGAGGATAACAGTCTAACCATTTCACACATTTTGGCGATGGAATAAACCTTTTAATCATCTGGCACGTCGTGTTATCGCCACATTAGAACCGTTTCACACTTGAACTCGTTTCACACAAAATCGCCGCCGAGAAACAATAGGTCTTCAGCCACATTGAAAGAGAATCGGCGGACACGAAACAGGATCGGCTTGAAATAATAAAGGATCGGGCGAAAAAATAAAGGATCGGGCGAAAAAAATAAAGGATCGGGGCCGATCCTGTTAAACGGCCTGGGGAGAACACTGAAATGGCCGCCTCGCGGCCAAATTCGATCGTATCACAAAATAAATCGACGTGCATCTGTAGGTCATAGTGCTATGCCTTTGTGCCAAGTTTGAACGAAATTGGTTCAGCAGTGTCTGAGAAACTGTTGATGACGGACGGACGGACGGACGGACGGACGGACGGACGCACAGACGGGACCCAATCTATAAGTCCCCGCCGGACTTCGTCCGCGGGGACTAAAAACCAATCTTACCATATTCAAAATGTTTTGCACAAGAAAAATGGAAAAACAGCGTTGTGTTTGAAGCAAAAATTTCCTTTTTACATTGATGAAGTCTGTCTCATGATCTAATCTTAGGAAAGTTTGAGTACGCTGGACTATGCTCACAGAGCCCGTAACATCACAAACAGACCTGAAGTGAACCAGAAGATGACAAAAAGAGCTTTGATTAAGGTGAGTCTGAAGTTTTGAAAATATATATTAAGAAGATTGAAGTTGACATCAGTAGAATAGTTTGCATGTTGGATTATATGATTAAGCTGATGTTTTCTTTGGACAAGTCTGTTTTAATTGCTATTTTGTGTTTTTGCAGTCAAAGCTTGTCTACAGGAACCTACTGCAAATACTCATTTAATAGTGAAGAACAAAAGATTTTTTTTTCCATTGCAATTGAAAACAGGAAACTGTACAAAAATGAAGATAACTTAAAGTGGTAACACTGAACAAAACCACTCTGTGTAACTTTACTTTCAGCAATACACTGAAGAAATTGAAAGACTCCGCCTTGATTTGCATGCAGCAAGAGAAAAAGATGGCTTCTTTGTTTCCAAGGAGACATACCAGTAAGATTTAAAATTTTAACCATAAGAATAACCATAAAATCCTGTAGCAATGCATTTTTTTTTAAGTTTGTATCTGACAAGAGTCTATGACTGTCATGTCTACAACAAAACAGGAAGGTTTGAATGACGTAGGTATTCTGACATTCAGCAAGATAACCATGATAAATTCACTGTTAAGAAATGTACATGTGATTATCATTTGTTCATATTTTCTCTAATGTGTAGCACACTGTCAGTGTTTTCATATTTTGTCAAGCGAATACTGGTACAGCTTGCAGCTTTTTATGATTGACATGCTTACATATGAGAAACACACTCTCTCCTATTTCTGGCTATATTTGCTTTAATTTAATTTTACCATAACAGTATAATGGATGAAAGAAGGAGTTCAGGGGAGTTGTGTTGAAGAGAATATTGACTTCACTGTGTCTTTGATTTTGAAAGGAGAATTTTTTCAATACAGTAGTTAATCATTTAAATCTCAAAGAAACTTTAATTGTTGTCTTGCAGTGCCATGGAAGCCCAGATAACATGTCAGTCACAGACAGTTGAAGATCTCAACAGCAAAATTGTTGCCATGGGAGATGAGATCAAAAAGGTATAACATTATTAACCCTTTTCCTGCCGAGCGCCCTTGTCCGTTATTCTCCCAAGTCAGTAGAAAACCGCCCCATAATATGTGCCTGCAAAAGATTGGCTCTCCTGCATGTTATCCTGCCAGGCATTTTGGCAGAAATCGCCCATTTTCAGTGTAGTTTTAGCCGTACTTATACGTGTTAGACTTCGATAATTTCTACATGCCCGTAGACAGGGGAAGGAGCTCAAGGGTTGCTGCAGAAAAAAATTGAGGTCACCGGCTTTGTTTGCCCCTGGGAGTGCGTCATTTTATTGCCGTTTCATGTTTATTTTTTCGGAAATAAACTCCTTCAGTATTACGTACGTCCGCTAGGCACAAACATCACCTCACTCGTCTGTTAGTCAGAGACCCTGAGGGTCGTGCTAGGGGTGCAGCAGCACCGTCAAACCTGTCCTGTTTCCCCAGGGTAGGGTCAATTGAATACGTACCTCCAACGACTTGGCAGTGTAGCACAAAAACTACGTTTTTGCCGTTGTATTAACGACATGGCTGAGCCATTGAAGCACAGCTTTACGTAGTTTTGCCAGCTCAGTTGGGAGTTGGCTTACGAGTGTTACCGTTCATTACTGACTTAATCGAGTGGTCCTCAGTCAGGTACGGGTTTGTACCGACATGGCTTGGGCTGCAGCTAACCAGTGATAACCAGTCACTACCCCCAAGTCTTCAGTTCACTTTTGCGATGCACGGGTGCAACGCAATATGCTTCCATTGTTCTAGCCATCGACGTGTCCACATGCTGGCAGCCATATTGTACTGCTAGCTGGTTTGCATAACAAAAGCAGTCCCTGCTAAATGCAGACGGTATCCCCGTACATGTAGCATATTGACCTCATGTGCCCTTTGAATTCTCTGTACGCAAACAGCGTACGTAGTTACCAATGCATCGGCAAGAGGATACGTTTGCCTGCAAACCAGAGCCAGTACTTCGGACGGTGGAATAAATAAAAAATCCAAAGCTACGTCCATTGAATGGCACGGCCAAGGCAGTGAAGGACGTTGCCTGGCTTGAACTTGCAGAGCTGAAGCCCAGCTTAGTACGTCGGACACCAGTTTGTAATGGTATTTCCGAGTCGTTCATATCCGTTCCATGGGAGGAACAAGTCGAGCCGTCCCGTCAAAAATACATTCTCATTTTCAGTCACGCACAACTGAATAAGTGACTTTCGTCTCGCACCATCGGCATATCTGCCAAGTCGTTTGCAAGAGGTAGCCTTCTAGATTAGCATTGCCGAGTTGGTCAAGTTCGGCAGCAATCTGTATAGTGCCAGGCAGCCAAGTACGTCCAACTCCGCCAGAAAACGTCACCATGCTATCCTGCCAAGTCCGCTAAAAAGCGGTAAAAAAAAACCAGCCCCCCTCGGGTGTGGGGGACTGGCGGACAGGTTTCTGCACCTTTCCCTGTCCTTGGACTCCCTGTGAACCCATTTCGAGAGCAAACGCCGTTCCTCGCCCAAAACCTGTCCTCGAACGACCCCTAGCGTGAGCAAGGGTTTGCTACACGTAGTTCCGTCGACTAGGCAGGAAAGGGGGTACCAAAAAGGAGCCCGATTTCCACCGCCTTAGGAGGATAACGGCCGTGGCTGCTCAGCTTCTAGCTACACCGAATTTCAAGCGGATTTTCACCGACTTGGCAGGAAAAGGGTTAAAAGAGACAAAATGTTGTGTTTGGACATTAATTTTTTTCATTTTATATCATTCAACAAGTCAGCTGTATTGGTCAGACCCATGAAACACAGAGAGAGAGTCATCAAGGTTAATGTGTTTTTAGCCCTGCTTACAGAGAATGTAAAAGAAGATGAGATGATTTGATTGGTCTACAGAGATCTATGCTACTGAGGTAGTGGATGCTCTGACACACTTAAAAACACTTCATGGCATGATAGTAATGTTGTACTGACAGTGACACTATTTATCTAGCAGGCAGTGCAGCGCCCTGTAAGTCAAGATGAAGCGCCCCTGACTTCAGAGTTATCTGTGTGAAAGTTGTACACAATGCATGCATAAAGTATGGAGCTGATTCACGGATGTTGCAAGAAATTCCCAGAGATTTTGTAAATCTTGAAAGGCACCTTGCCAGCAGGATAAGAATTTCTAGAAAACTAGTGTCTACAGTGAGACCAAAAAGTGAAGTACACTGCGTGTACATCACTGCATTTCATGTTAGTTGTATTTTTCTCCATTCCTGAATGCTAAGTTTGATTTCATTCTTCGTCAGATAACAGACTTATTCCAGGATACAAAGAATGAACTTGAAGCGACATCTGAGAAACTAGCAACCACTGAAGTACATCTTGAAGATACCTCAGCAAGGCTATACCAAACCAGACAGGTAAATCTTGTTTTCTATATACATAACTGTAATGACAAGACAGGGACCATTTTACTGTGTTCATATCATAACATCATAAGACTAACATTCTCTATGGAAAGAATCGGTTGTAAGTTGATAAGAACATACAAAAACAGGTTTCAAAAAACATTACAATATATAAGAGCGCCCTCTAGTGGTACAGGGAAACAACAAGCTCATTTGATTTCAAAACATTTTGGTCAATAAATATATAATTTATATCCAGGCTTGTGTAAAATTGTATGGTTACTTACTTTCTATTGATCATTTATATTGATAATAGACAACAATCTTGATTTTCTTTACTATTTTTTCTGTGTGATTCACAAGAATCTCAAGGAAACTATAATTGAAAGAGACCAGAAGCAACATCTCATGGAGGCCCATGCAGATACTGAAAACTGTCTCTACAATCAGGCTACAAAGGTAAGTCATAGAGTCATGGAATGGGCTTTTTACAACCCTTTTGTATATCAAATATTTGTATTGATGATTTATATGAAACTATGAAATGTTAAATTGTAATTCAAACCTATACTTTTTTCTGGAAAAGGAAATTGTTTCATGAAAGTTTACCATTGTAAGTACAGGCTGATGTTTTTGTTGAAAACAGTAACAACAATCATTGATCGAATTTTACCCTTAATGACTTTTTAACAATAGTTCTTCTCCAAACACAGCCTCTAAGCCCTTGAATTAATAGTCTTGGCATCACAACAACTAATTTGAATCAATAAAAATATTTCATTAAAATTTGCAATAATTGGTCCAATTTTGTCAAACCATGAACCTTTTTCCTTTATTCTATAACTCTGAAATTAATTTGCTGTTTAGCAAGACATTTTAATGATTAAAAATACATGATTTTACTGTGAATAATTTGAATATTTTCTGTCCATCAGCTGTTATCCACCACAACGGCTGGTTTGCATGATCTCACTGGAGTACATGATAAGCTGGACAGAAAACAAGCAGTAGAAGAACACAATGTGTCAGAACAGACAAGATTCAAACAAGTGGTATCTGCTAACTTTAGAAAGATGCAACAAAATACAACTAGCAACTGTGATAAGCAAGTACAATGGCTTACAAATCACCAAGCTGGACTAGGTAAGAACTTCAAACTAATAGCCGTCAAAAGATTTTGTATTTGGTGTGCCAAGATTTGAAAAAGGACAGTAACCTGAGTTCTTGATAATAACAGATCTGTGACTGTCCCTACCTTATCATATTGTACAATTTAGAATATGGTAATGTAGGGACATGAATATGCCAGATATACATGGAGGCTGTATTTTTCTGTCAGGCCCATCACCAACTGTCCTGCCAAGTCAGTCAAAGGTTTTATCAAGCCAAAATATCATCTACTTGGCATATCTTATATACATGAATGTAACATACTTGCATTCAGCTTGAGTTACTGTTACTATGTGAGCATTGTGTGTGTCCACTGAACATGGCTATAGCTATTGTATACAGACATTACTGTATTTCACTAACTTAGCAAGATAATGCAAGCAATACAAGCATCTAGTTCCTCTGAAAAACTGGTACATGATTGAATTATATGGATTTTTCAAGTAAAACTAGCTATACATGAACTTGGAACTTTATTAGATGGTGACCATGCAGTCAACTTCATGTTTAATTCACTGAAGATATGTTTTTCTGCACTGAGAATGGTTGTGATTCATTTTCCAGTTTCGCTACAGCTTGATTTGTCTTGTCAAAAATCATTATTTATTTTGTATGTTAACGTAGGTTGCGGGTAATGCGAATTTTCGTACTGCGCATCGTATCTGCGCACGCGTACAAACGTTCTTTCCGCGAGCGTTCTTTCCGGAAGTGGTCTTTTTGTCGCGATATAGCATACGATTACTTTGAGGTGCGACTTTCAAATCTGGTTTGTCAAAACAGTTCACACCAAGATAGCAAACTTTGTGTAACAGGCCTGTTTTAAGTGTGACAAATGTTGGATTATTTGCAGTATTTAAGCAAACAAAACTTTATTTAATTCCTATTAAAAATGTTTCGAAAATATCAAACTAAACAGGGATCTGTCGCTAGAGGGCGCTTCAATGTAGCATTTTTTGTATTAAAAATGCCCATATCTTAAAAAATTGTGTGGTGACCCCGATTATTTTACGTTTGATTCGAAATATATATTGTTGGGCTTAATTTACGAGAGTTTAAAGAAAACGTAGATTTCATATCATGACATCTGTAATGAAAATATCAAAATTTGGCCAAACTTTGCTCTTTTTATAAAAGCACTTCATGGAAACGTTGCTATATTTTCTGATATTTTCAAAAGCAGATCACAAAACTAATATGTTACAATACAAGGACTTACGTTGTATAAAATCTGTCAAATTGTTTTTACTATATTTCAGTTTTATCATTCAATAAGGCTAGTTAATGGAATAATACGACATATTTACCAATTTCAGCTAAATGTTTCCGCGGGACAACATAAAGGGCGCCATATCTCTAAAATTTGCATGGGGACCCCGTCTTTTTTTCTTATTTTTTAACATTTCATCTCATCCCAGACATCTCTTGAAAGTTTCAGAAAAATCCTGATTAAAGTCACTGTTAGCCGCAAGCTACGGTACCTTAATTCCATCCTGTGTTTTTGCATTCCAGACCAATTTTTCAGTGAAGTGTTTAGATCAATGTCAACCCTGGGGACAAACATAGCCAGCATGAGCAGATCTGTTCAAGATCAATGTCAACATCTCACGGGCAACACATCTGAAGACAATGATGAAAACGTAAGTCTCATCCAAAAGTTGTCTTTTGCCAATTATCTATCAATACATACAGGTATGCACATACTGTTTGCCATAAAACTATCAAAGAAGAGTGTCATGAAGTGTACGTTTATGAACAGGTTGACAAAAGCAGGAAAACTGTTCCATTTGTGTTAAGGTGCATCAAGTTTGTATTTGTATACCAAAGCCTCTCTCTCTATCTTTCATCTCAATGGTCAAGTTCCTGACAGACGAAACGCAATAATTCGTCAGCTTTGTAATCTTGTCAAGATTTTCATCCAAATAAATTCTGCAGTCTGTCCTGGATTGGTGAAAGGGTTAAACATACTTTAACAATTTACAAGGATTAGTCAAGTATAAGTTCTTCAGATATTAGTTTGTGTAAATCACACACCAATGTATATCTGTATCTGAGAACAGGATCCTATTTGCTGACTGTATCTTCCCACAATATTGTTGCTGCTTTACAGAATTCACACTCACTGGAAGGTTTGCTCAATGGAGTTACCGAGTACATGGGATCCGTTGTCAAGACTCTCAGTGCTTTGACAAAGACAATGCAAGCAGAACAAGCTCAGTATCAAGACCAGGTACAGGATAACATTTTTTCTTTCAATTTTGTTTTTGCTGATTTCCTCAGAATTATTATCAATGTTTTAATCCATATTTTGTTCATGTACCAGTCCTGAGTAATGTTTAAACAAAAGTGAAACTAATCTGCCCCTTATTAATATTTCCAATTTTTTAATCCCATCTCTTTGTATTCCAACACTCCATCCACACAATTATAAATCTGCTAAAATCAAACGAAGCTTTTGTATTATGTTTTCCATTTTAGAAAGATAATGCATCATATTCTGTTAGATATGTTTATTTGTGAGTTGCTAACTGTTCGTACACTTTAGAAGATGTCACACTTCCCAAACAAGATTGTTTAAATATTATCACAAATTGTTGTGCTTTGCAAACACCTGACAACGGTCACTCCACTTTGTGGTGGGAATGTGATGTGACCTAATTACCCCATGAACTGGGTAAAAAACATCTCTGTGACTGTCGGCCAGATGTTCATTCAGTTTGTCTCCCTGTGCTGCTTTTCCCATTCCGTGTCTCCGTCTGTCTTTACTTGTGGTAGCTACTGATACGTGTTGATGTATTTCATAGTCTTCATCTCAATTTCACCTGTGTAGGTGTCAGCGAGAGTGCAAGAGACTCAGCATTTCCAACAGCAAACTCAAGGTCAACTTCAAGAACTCACAGAGGAGTTGAAATCTCAAGAAGAAAAATGTAAAGTTGTCGCTCATAACTATCATGAGAAATGTGAACAACAGATGAAAGAACAGAGACAATATCAAACAGTGAGTGTCATTATGTCAGTTATTCCATCATTAGCGTTGTAGTAACTCTGTTTTTATTCTGTTTGAAAGTTTGATCTCAATGGAGGGAGAATTTCAAGTTGTTCAATTACCACAATTCCTGTACATGTATTCAGACTTTTGCTAAAAGGAGTATTCATATGGGACATCAATACTGTAGTTGTAGCTTTTGAGACGGCACTCTCTTCACGTACTCTGAAATGATGATCAGTGGTTTGCCACTACAATAGTGTAGCAAGTGATTATAGTGCTAATGCAGTATAACGGTTAAAGTTAGCAATGGCTGAGTAGTGAATCATTTGCATCGGTATCTGATGTCAGTTTTCACTTTTCAAACACAGAAAAAGTCGTTGTTCATTGTCTACCAGGTTTATTTTACTGTGTATGCAAATAGATAGGACCAACCACCATTTGTTGCAAAGTTTTGACATAATTCTCAGTGTTCAGATATTTGTTTCTAATTTGTCAGCCGTGCTTTCAGCATTATGTTTGGCGTATATGATGTGGGATACCTGAAGTGAATGGTTTCACAAACTTTCATCCTCTTACTGTACATTTTTTTTTGCAGCAAACAATGACAATGGTTGATGCACTTGCAAACCAGTTGGCTGAATTAAGAAATGTCATCCAGGACAGCCAATCGAAATCAGAATCTCAACACAGTCAGGTTTGTACAATAGCTTTAATACCTGTCAGAATTTAAATTCCAGTGATGTTTAATTATACTGAAGTCTTAATCAGTTGAAACCATGATGCTAATAATGGCGTGTCTCAAGATGAGTCTTTGTATCCAAACAGAAATAACCAGTCACTTCACAAGACTGCCTGCAATTCATGTATTTTCCAAAGATCATCGATTCAACTCAGTTGTGACACTGGAATATTCAACTGTAATGATTCTATAATTGCAACAAGCATTACATTTATAATATGATGTCCAATCTTGGAGTCTGACTAATTATCAATTTACCAAAGATGTCATTAAAATGTCAAATGACAAGTGACTTTACAAGGAATTTTTTCATCAATTCACCATTGTACAAATATTGTAAGCATAAGTACCAACATGAACCACACCTGATAGGTTTGTCTCTAATTATACTTCGTAAATACGATACAATATTAAAATATTTGATTGAGATGTTTTGCAATTATTATGCAGTCCTTATTTAATGTTTTTATAAATCATGTCAACCCAAATAATGCCCTTAAAACGTTGTAATATTCAATTCTGCTTCTGTGCAGCTGTAGAAACAACCTTTGTAAAATGTTTTCATTTTCTCATTCACAGCATACCAGTGCAATGAATAAAGTGATGCAGTGTGTGAGCACAATGACAGATAATACAGTGCAGTAAGTTTCTCAGTACTTGGCTTCAGTCTAACTGTATTTACTGTAATGTTATCATTTTTACATACTATTTTCATGTTTTCTGTTTACAAGAAATATTCATTAAAGAATCCTCACATTTCCAATGTCTTCACAGTATCATGGTATTTGTACCACACATTTTTGTGGTTTATTTAGAGCATGTCGTTTCTAAATTTGCTGTCAGTGTAAACCTGCCCACAAATGCAAACTGAACTCTATTGATCCACAAACAGACAAATTGACTCTGAAGAAAACACGTCTAAATTTCAGCCCAAAATTGTGTAAAGCTTTGAGCATCTGTTTTCCTTACAATACTGCCCTCGCAGGGTTCATTTTTGGCAAGGTTGGCTTCAGGTTTCATAAAAGAAGGTAGTCTGTTTGATGGCATTTACTGCTCTGCTCAGAGTGGAGCAATAAGTCTGGTAATGTCGCGTCTGTACAACATCTGTGCAATCCAAATCACTTTTCCCTGGAATAGTATGAACTATTTGGAAAATACACCAACAGTATTAAATAGTCTGCATGTTATAGACATTTAACAAGTTGCAAACTCTTTCGTAAGTCTTTGTTGTTTTCTTCCACTTTACCAGACAAAAAGATACAATTCACACCACCATTGGTCAATTCTCAGCCAATCATATGCAAGCATTGAATTCCACATCCAATCAACTTGGTGATGACTTCAGCAAGGTTTGTAATTGCTCTTTTTTTCCTAAGTTTGAAAACTTGTTCATACTTACTTTCTGAAATGGAATCCTGCCTGCAATGTCATTGTTTAATTATTCTCCATGGGGTGAAGGATAGACTAGTAATGATGATGTTGAACAACCTCTGTGCTGCCTCTGTTCATACTTTTTGTTGATATCACTGAACTTGGCACAAAGCCTAGCCACAGCATCATGAACATTACCATTTAGCCAGATAACGTTATTGCAATTATCGTCATTAAGACCAATGATGTTTTTTATTCTTTCTTTCAGAATATTGGCATGGTAGATTCTGCATCATCTGGATGCCTAGACATGACAGCAGAAGTTAAGACTCATGTAGAGATACAGACACAGACACTCACAGTAAGTCAAGTAGGATGAGCTTTGTTGAAGCAGTTTAATAAATCAAATTTATTGGTGTCACAGTGGTGAAATAAATAAAATTAATTTGTATGATATCAGTAAGACACATGGTTGAGAGGGTAGGGTGTCCAGTCTCACAGTCAAAAGGACTGTGAGTTTGAAATTCAGGTGTTGACAGAGCAATAGACTCACTAAAAGAGGATGGTGAGTTTTAGATCCAGCATGGTGTTTACCCTTGCACAAGGCACTGTACTCCTCATTGGTCAATGGGATAGTAGGCTATGAGTACCTCATCCTGTACATGGGCTTCTGGCCAATTTGACGATGAAGTAAATGAAAAATAACAATCCACTAAATTTATCATACCTGATACCAAATATTTGACTGATGTCAGATGACTAGAATGCAAAAGGAATTAAAGAAAAAAGAAATAGCTCAAGGTCATTCCACTGGTGACTGCTTTTACTTTAGAAAAAAGTCTATATTATTTTTTCATTTTGCTTTTGGCCAATGTAACAACACAAGCAAACCCACATCAGTTCAAAGCAGGGCAACACAGGATTGCAAACTTAATCCTGAATATGGAGTATTGTTCAAGACATCTATTGTTGATAGCTTGTCTTGATAAAAGAGTTACACATTAGTAATGGAATGTGTCAAAGTACTATGTTAGCTGTGCACTAAAACCATTCTTTTCATGGTTTTTACAGAATATTTCAACTGCAATAGAGACTCAAACTGCTGAGCAAGTGAAATCAATCGATACAGTGAAAGAAAGAATCAAAGCCAAGAATGACACTGTGACAGACTTGGTAATGAACCAAGCATCTGGGGTCAAACTGTGGTCAGAGTTCATGAAGGGTCAGTTGGAAAACAGGAGTAATGATGTCAGCAAGTTTTTGGAAGAAGATCTAAAGAAAGACATACCCACAGGTTGGTAAAAACAAATGTGAGAAAAATGTTGAGCCTTTTACATCACAGGTACATGTATGCTGTGATTGTGGGGTAAATTATCCCTTTGCCAGTATCTTGTTTGAAAATAGAAAATGGTGCAGTAGAATTTTTGCCAACAACTAGTAGATATAGATATTTTCCAAAATGGATCACAGTTCTACAGGAGAATTGTTCAGCATTCTTGTCCATTCAAATTGGTCAGAACCCATACTGTTAGGGATTTTACATGAAATTGATAGACAGCTACAATAATGATAAATTATATATCAAAAGAAAGCTCTCTTCAAGACCAATTGATTGCATTTTGTTTGATGAAAATCGGTTCAGTACATGCAGAGATATGTCCTGTTGTATTTGAAAAAAAACTTCTTCCTATTTAGAAATTATGCCATGGTAGACACCTGTAGTTATTATAACAACCAGGTGACCCCATTTTGAACATTGTTTGAGGAAACTAGAATTGCAATTTCTTGTGCTTTTTGAAATAACTCAAGCATTTCTTAATATTATATAGGGCTCAGCCCTTGGTGTCGCGCCAGGGGTTAAGATTGGCAATGTTATTTGTATTGATTCATGATAAACTGTAATTGTTACTTCATAAACGTTTATATGACAACTATGCCCAGTTTCCCTCTGATGAAAGCAGTTCACGTACTTACACGACGTCAAACCCTGCAGCAGGGCAGGTATAGATTTTCTGTAGCGTGTAAAAATTTTGGACAAAAATTGGCAATTTTTACAATGATAACAGCCTATTGCGTTAAACAAGGGACGTATTATGCAATAATTATCATTGCAATGGTAACCGCACTGCCCACCTTCCACTTGCAAGCTGAAAACTATACCGTTCCGTCTAAAAACTTGCAATTTTTGAATCGAATTATTGACACAGGGGGCGCTCTTCTATAATTCAATCCCAGCATTCTTTGCGTATGCCCCCGTTCATATGCACGACAGTTTTCTCCGTTTATCTATATCAACGATACTTTGTATCAGCGACAAGGTGTATAATAAGATTTACTGGCTAATAAAAGAGGTATATTTTATAAAAGGCATGTTATATCATAGTAATTTGTTTCGTATTTGTTAATTTACGAGTACTCAAAAAAAAAAACATGGCGGCGCCCATGAAAGAAGGGTACACTTCCGGTTACTTGCATAGTATATTATGAATAAGTGCATGCGTAGTCAGTAAGCCGCTGGCGCGACTATTAAAAATTGATGAAATTTTTTGTGGATATTGCTGATGAAATGTTCAATGGTTTTTAATTTTTATAAATGGAAAAGGTTATTTAGAATGCTGTTTACAAGGTAAACATATAAACAGTACCTGTAAACAATCAAATGATACCTGTGACATTGAGCGCTGTATGCATTATGTATTGTGAACATCAACAGAAATATGATAATCATATTCCATCATATTTACTTTGCATATATGAAAAAAGTTATTTAGATTTATGTTTACAAGGTAAACAAATAAACAACAATACCTGTAAACAATCAAATGATACCTGTGACATTTTAGAACTTGATTTAAATTTAACAAAATATTTTTTTAGATTTTTTTAAATTTGAACTTCGAAATTTTTTTTAATTTTCTTTGTGTGATTACAACTTTTATTAAATGATTATGAAATGTCTGATTAATGTAGGTTTTAAGTTTAACAATTACAAAGAACTTTTCCAAAAAGTCAAAAAAACTTCGTTCTCAACCCTTTGTCAATGCTGTAAAACAGCAACACTCATTTATAGAATGAACAACTGCATTAAACTGGATGCAAAGTTAAGCTGCCCAGGAAATAACATAGACCCTCGAACATGTCGAAGTCAGCGGTCCAAAATACAAACCAGTATAAAAACCAACTTTTCCAAAGTCCGGGACACCATCAATGAGGAAAGAACAAATTGATAATCTGTGGCCTTGTTCTTCAGAGAGAACCAAAATAGTCCCCTTCTCTGGAACTAAAGATCGAAACTAAAATTTCAGTATAGTATCGGCAAAGTGTGGTGCACGTGCGTATGCCTACACTGCAGTGCAGTGCTGGCTTGACAACTTCTCAGTGTCTATCGAAAAATATCACCCGGAAATCAAACTACTTCAAACAAGATAACGTTTGAAAGGGTAATGAATAGAAATATATATCTCTAGATCCTTGCGTTTGATAAGAAATCAGACAAATCTAGCTGCAAAATCGTGAACGTCGGAACTCAGCTTAGACCTCCTGACACAGAACATGCGGCGAAGCGCCGACTACTTGTATGTGATTCCTGGGAGTGCCTGGATGTAAAGTTGGGGTGAAACCATACTCGCTAAAAAGGGCCTTAAGCATCATTTTTCGCATCGTCAGACTCGTAATTATTGCAGAATTACAATTAATATTTATCATAAAATTAATTTTTGGGCCGAACGTTTAAGGAAATCAAGATTTTCTTTCAAAAAAACACAAACAAAACACAAAGTTTGATCACAGATTGCGTTTTTCTCAGCCGACTTTTACGTTCACCCCCTCAAAATGAAGCCCATGATCTCTACTTCCGTACACACCCTAAAAAATAGTGATGCGATCAGAATAAGTCATGCGGAGAGCCTATCAAAGAGGTATATGTTCGATCTCCTTCGCGGGACATTTGAGGTCACGGCACAACGCTCATTATGGACGCCAAAATCGCCGGTACGCGTGAGTTTGTAGTTGTGCTGCTTTGCCATTTATCGTAGTACAAAAGTGAAAATTTCCCAAAATGAAGTTACAATAATAATCTTCATCACCACAGTTTCATTTTCTCTGATTATTTGGTCTATTTAATAATTAACACGAAAGTTTGGACTAGACCTGCATCGAACGCGTACGTTCAACACCAATGTCACATGACCTAAAATCCCTAATACTGTGAGATACAGACTGCTTAGGCCATAAAAAATGAATTGCGCTGTTCCGATAACATGGTTTTCAAAAATAGGGTAGGTAGGTCGCCAGGAATTTTTTTTTCCAAAATATTTTTTTTAAATATGCATTTTTCAGGGATTCAGGGTGGTCAAACACTGGCCACAACATTTCCAGAAAATGTATCATACTTATAAAAGAAAAAACATAAAAGACATCTTCATTCAAGCAAAAATCACATGCCGAGTAACGAATGCGTGATTTTACGGGTTTTTTCTTTCTTTTTTTTACTTCCGTGGTTACGTAGTTCTAAAAAGTTCAGAGTGGGCAGGTAAAAAATAGGGTAGGTCAGGTTATCAGAACAGCACCATTTTTTTTATTTGACCCTATGAGGTAAAAGCTTTGCAAATATGAATGAAATGTGTTTTCTGAACTGTTATTTCAGAAAAAATATTTGCACCACCAGGGAACAATGTAATTTGCAAATTACAGATGGTTTTCATTCATGAAACAAGTCCATGCTAATGTGCTGTACATCTTGACAAATTTGTCCAACAGGCAATACACCTGTGCGACGTCCGTTCCACTATCCAAAAGATTTCAAGAAAACAGAACCACATGACATGCTGATCTGTAACTTTATGGAAACTTATCAGATTCCGTTTGAAGATGAAGATGAAGAAAATACCATGGTAATATTTCTTTTGTTTTTGTGTTGAAAATAAATTTGCAGAATTCATTATCAGCATACATAGACTCAGTGTTATTGTTATTGTTGTACTCATCCAAGCTATTGAAATGAGAGATATTGATTTATCTATTTATTTATTTATTTATTTATTATTTATTTATTTATTTATTTATTATTTATGTGACTAATCAAAAGGCTCAAAGGCCCAATAACAGACTTTGAGAAAATAAGCAGAATACAAACAAACACAGTCAAATAACAATAGCTAAAACAATAAAAATAAACAGAAAGAATTTAAAAATACAATGTGTACAGATAGACAAAAACAACTCTAATTAGTCATCCCCACACTTTGGAAAAAAAGGGATAGGCCAATCTACAAAACAACTTTCAAACAAGTCATAATTTGCATATTCTTTTGTTGTGAAAAATACATGTATATTTTTTTGTATATATTAACATTTGGATACCTGGCTAAAAAAAACTCAGGATGGCACAACCCCTGAACATTTTTTGTTGTGAATCCTGCACTAATATCTAATACAACATTTATCTGCCTGTTTTTTTATGCAGTCACAAGAGCCAGCAACACAACCAGAATCAGTTGCAGATACAGTTTCTAATGCCAGCTTAGATGTAGATGAAGCAATGGAAGTTGAACTCTCTTCAGACAATGAAAAGGAAAATTCAGATACAGAGTCAGTTTGCAGTGAAAGAAGTAATGGCGGCATCCATGGCAAACTAATCGCACAGTCTTCAAAAATACCAACACCAAGTAGATCTCGGCTCCCTTTAAGAGTTCCAAACTCATCTTCTTGAAGTCTAGTAATTCCATAGATAGTTCTAAATAGCAATGTTAGAGGATGTTGAACTTGTTTTGATGCTTAGTTTATAATTGTGAGCTCCACTGGAGTGAAATTTTTGCAATTTATATATATTTTACATGACAACCTATCTTAAAGGGACAAAGTCACTCATTTTTCATGAATTTTGTTAGTCCCCACGGACACCGTCCGGGGGACTTATAGGTTTGGTCATGTCCGTCCGTGCGTGCGTCCGTCTGTGCGTCCGTCCGTTCACGCAGATATCTTATATACGCCTGGAGCGATTTCATTCAAACTTGGTACATAGATTACTTCATATGTCATACATATGCACGTCGATTTGTTTTTTGATACGATCCAATATGGCCGCCAGGCGGCCATTTTATTACGATTTTTTCATGTACAGAGCCATAACTCAGGCATATCTAAACCGATTTTATTCAAAGTTGGTACAAGGACATTGACCTATGTCATACATATGCACGTCGATTTGTTTTGTGATACGATCCAATATGGCTGCCAGGCGGCCATTTTATTACGATTTTTTCATGTACAGAGCCATAACTCAGGCATATCTCAACTGATTTTATTGAAAGTTGGTACAAGGACATTGACCTATGTAATACATATGCACGTTGATCTGTTTTGTGATACGATCCAATATGGCCGCCAGGCGGCCATTTTGTTATGATTTTTTCATGTACAGAGCCATAACTCAGACATGTTTCAACCGATTTTATTTAAAGTTGGTAGGAGGACATTGACCAATGTCATAGACATGCACATCAATTTGGTTTGTGATACGATCCAATATGGCTGCCAGGCGGCCATTTTGTTACGATTTTTTAATGTACAGATAACTCAGGCATATCTCAACCGATTTCATTCAAAGTTGGTACAAGAACATCGACCTATGTAATATATATGCACATTGATTTGTTTTGTGAAACGATCCAATATGGTTGCTGTGTGGCCATTTTGTTACGTTTTTTTCATGTACAGAACCATAACTCAGACATGTATCAAGCAAATTTATTCAAAGTTGGTACAAGGAGATTGTGACTTATGTCATACATATGCACGTCAATTTTTTTTTGTGATACGATCCAATATGACTGCCGTGTGGCCATTTTGTTATGATTTTTTCATGTACAGAGCCATAACTCAGGCATATCTCAACCGATTTTATTCAAAGTTGGTACAAGGACATTAACCTATGTCATACATATGTAAGTCAATTTGTTTCATGATATGATCCAATATGGCTGCATGGCAGCCATTTTGTTACAATTTTTTCATGTCCTTAGCCAAAACTAGGGCACGTCTCAACCGATTTTATTCACCGATTTTATTCAAACTTAGTAAAAGGACATCACAGACCAAATTCATGAAGAGGACTCTATCCTCTCTGAGGACTTGTAATCAAAGTACCCATTAACAATGGGGACTGTGTCATCTACGATGATTTGTTTGATACGAGATACTACTTATATTGTTTGACATCTTGAAAGATACTGATTGAATGGATGACCATGCATAAATTCGATCCCGATTTTAGACAAATTAAATCAAACCATGGCAATGGCAAAAATGAATTAATGGTCATGAGTAATTCATTTTCGCGATGGTTTCATGTATCGTTTCTAAAACCGAGGTCGAATATATGCATGGTCACCCATTCATTATCTTTCAACATGTCAAACAATATCAGTAGTATCTCGTATCAAACAAAATTCATGAAAAAATGGGCGACTTTGTCCCCTTAATAGACTACAATTTTATAAGTTGCTGTCTGTACAGTGATGTGTTTGTGTGTAGTGCATTTGCTTTGTGTCTGTCAAGAGTTAATATGGTTGATTTCTTGAGTCACACAAGTTACTTTTTGTGATTGCAGTAAGACGAAGGCAATGTCATTATCCATGATTTGTCGCCATAGCAAGTGCTATAGATATACTCAGTGAAGCGAACTTGTTGAAAATAAAAGTCGATACCCAGGCAGGCATTTTTTGACAATTGCCAGTCTTGGCAAATAGTACATACGTGTATTTTGATAGTTATGTCTCAAATACTACTTCACCTGTTTTCTTAGCAAGCCAAATATTCATTGACAATGATTTCTACCAGTCCATCAGAAATTATTACTACTAGTCCATCAAAAACCTGAGTTAGAGGGAACACATACATAACTTATGTACCCATTTTCATACAATGGCAGCATTAGTTTCATGGCAAAAATAGATATTTATCCATCGGTATTCAGCTATGATCTTGCTGTTTGAGGGCTACATGTACATTTTATCATTCTTTGTTGGTCTTTTCTATTCCTCCATGTAAAGTTTCCTTTCTTTTTTGTATTGTCCTTGTAAAAATTGTGGCAGTTCTGTTTAAAGTGAAAGTAATTTATTTTCTGTGAAGTTGTTTTACATTATAATTGTGATGTTATGCTGTGTGTTAAGCACCTGTCTGTAGTATTAACCCTTTAAGCGCCAAAGACAATTTTTGAATACCCCAGTCAATTTTTTTTCTGATTTTTGCCAAAATTTTGACAAAGAACTGTAGCCAATGAAACGTGATACCAAAACTTACAAAAAATGAATTAAAATTGGTAAAATGTTGCACTAAATTTTTGGTTGGAAAAATTACAGCACTCAGAGGTTCAAGGCTGCATGATAACATCATAATCACTCTCTCTTGAAATTGCTCTGACTGTCTGTGAAGGACAAGATGCTAAGTTTGTAGTTAGTAGAAAGAAACAAGTTGACAACAAGAGAGAACAAGTTATTCCATAGTGCTATCACTCATTATCCAGCTAAACACAGTGCCACAAGTTTTCAAATCTTTCATACTAAACTATCTTCTTTCTGTCATAAGTGTATCATTTTATGAAGAGTGTATTCAAAGCAAATAAAATTGCCAATATGATTACTATAATCTTTATGAGATATGCCTGTGTGTGCTTTATTTTTAAACTTCATGTATCTTTATCTGACACATTTCGGCAAAACCTCCACAAAATGGATCAATTTTTCATTTGTTTACAGTGCTGTCATACTCCATTCAATTCACGATCATACACAATCACTCAAACCATATTATAACTGTCAAGCCATATTATAACTTTTTTCTGTCTGCCATTAATATTTCAAGTCTCTTCATAGAATACACTGATTTCAGGCAGGTCCACCATTTGCATGGAAAGTGACACCAATACAGCTGATAGTAAACGATATGAATACAAATGAGATACTTTACAATCATTTTCATTTCAAGTTGTTTTGAAAGTTGTTTTCCAACCATAACAGGGAAGATCAAATCTACATATTATAAATATATTAAGCAAACAAAAGTACAAAGATTGGTCTGGAAAAAAAGCAGCAACTGATTGTGAAAAACGAAAAATATCAATAACTTGATTTTATTACTAATAGAATGAATTCAAGGCACGTCTTATACATTAAAAATCGCAAAAGTCTTGAAAATTTATTCACCATCTTATAAATAAAGTAAAACATATTCAGCCATGGAAGCAGATGTCATTTTAGTTGCATAACTTACGATTGAAGGTATTCATGATATTTTAAATTGTATTTTATACAGGAAGTGATACAGTACATATCTAATTTGCATCAATTTCATCATAATATGTCAATGCCTGCTATTGTTAATATTTTTATATCGTTGTCTGGTTAACATTAAGTTTCAAAAAATATTTATATGTTTTGCCAAATTTCCTTAATACATATTTGCATTCAAATATATCCCAGGGTTTAATCTTGGCCACACGAAGTTTGGGAAGTTATCATTTTGCGCCCTCTTACGGCAAATTAATTTAATGAGTTCTCCGACACGGTTCATTGACCCGTCTCCAACCTCGGCCCTCTGTGAATCCGGACCCGTAGCTTGGATTATGAGTAAATTTGCATGTAATACATTCACATGACTAATTCTGTAGCCAGCGTGAGCCACGACGTGGTATTAGGCTGTCACTTTCGACCGTTCATCGATGAAGATGGAATTTCTGGTTTTCACAAGGAACAGGCACCACGTTGCTGAGCACGGAAATTGACCTTGCTGAAATCCAAATTGGTCGGAACCGATCGCCAAGCACGAGACGACAGTAGCGCTTCCAACAACACCTATAAACTTCAGAAACCTTGTAGTATACTGGCTGTTACATGTTACCTGTTGCATGGGTTGGAGTTTCATATTCGTATTTGCATCACCTATGGAAGGCACCGTCGGTCGGAAAATACAGCGAAGTTTTACGTACCAATTGTAAGTTGAGTTGACTGTACATACGCCAACATTGCACCGTGTGTTTTCAATGGGGAACTGCTTCGCTTGCTGTGTGTTTCAATGTCAAGAAAAAGAGCCCGAAGACAGTGGAGAGGTTCCCAAAGAAGAGGTGTCACCTCCAGAAGTTGAAGTAAATCAACCAGTTCGAAGCGCTCGTAAATACGGAAGTACTCTGTCCCCAAGAAAAGAGAAATCAACAGAGAAAACACCACTTTTGGTCGAGAGCAAGGACAACACTATTGACGAAACGCCCGAAATTGAAAATGTTGAAAAGAAACATAAAAAATCGTCACTGAAGAAATTGAAACAGAAACTCATGGGGAAGAAAAGTCACGAAGGTTTGCAAATTTATACTTGCCATTTTTAACGCTATCAATATCATACCACGCTGTGTTCCACACGCAACAACACTGACGTGTGCGAAGAGTATCCGGGCCATATGCACCCTCCACCACCACGGCACCGCCGTAATTGATCGTAGCGCTTTTAGTGCCCCTTTCTACTACGACGCTATCAACTGCGGTGGTGCCTGTGCCCGCCCCCCCCCCCCCCCAACTTTGTTAGGAAGGTAACGCCCAATTCCCCTTCATACACCTTGTACGTGAACGGTGAAGGGAGCAAGGAACGACAACCATGTTTCGACAAAAAATCAACAACAACGTACTTTCAAATAAACCCTCATTTTACATGCCATAAACAACAAACATTTGTAAACTGCTAGTACAGGAGTAAAAGGTGAATCTTTCAGTGATAGTATAAGCTGTCAGTGTCAGTTACAGTGTGAGTTACTAGTACATGCAACAGGCCAGGCCAAGTTCAAGTTAATTTTCAAAGTAAAGAGTTTGCAGTTTCAAAAACAATTCCTCTTACTGATGTAAAATCCTCTGTCAGATGTTTATTACAACGATTTTCTGAAGCAAATATCCCACAAATTACAAATTGTGTGATAACTTAAATTGCCATTAGCTTAAAATTAAATGTAGAGTTTTAGTTATGAGTAACTTTAATATAAAACTAAATAATTGTGTTTTACATATATACAGATAGGTTCTTCACATTGTTCTGAAAATGAAAGACTAAAGCAGCACATTTACACTGTGATATTAAAAATTAGTCATCATTTGTGTTGTGAAGACCCTGAATGTGTGAGGAACATTCTTCAAAAGGAATTTGTATAGTAAATCAAATAAACAGGGATTATTGTGCAGCGTCTCGGAAGCTGTTATCCAATTGGTAGCAGAATAAACTAGTTTGTCAGTTGTGTATGGATTTAGGGCCAAGCATATGGAAATCTATTTGCCAGCCGGCTATTTATCATAATTACTCAAAACAGCTGGCACCAACGTACCTGGTACAAATGATGGTAATACTATTGACATGAATGCAGTACAATGGCAATATTAATACATAAGATGAATTTTAATGTGCAACAACCACACTTTTAAAATAATAAGTTTGTGACTCTTCAATTTATCTTGTTCCTGTCAATCAAATGTGTAAAAATTAATTAATGGTATAATATTAATTAATTTACACTATAGAAAGACAGCAGAATTTCATTAAAATTCCAAAGTGCCTTGCCTGATATGTTAACTTATGCCATACTGAACTAAAGACCAGAGTAAATTAAAAATAGCCAAACTGATATAAATATGTATGTTTACACAGCACGGTGAATGATAATGCAGTTAAAATCATATTTCCCAATTCCGTCCTCTATGCCATCTTCTGTTTCTATGGAAGCACCAGTTTGCTGATATATGGTTCTGAACAGTGAATATGTTTAATCTAACAATGAGAAGCCTGTTTTTTAGGACATAGGAAAAGATAAAAACTCAAAAAAAAAATCTACTGGCAAGTCAGTCAGGATGCAGTGAGGTCATTTTGAGAATAAAACGTTTATGTTGGCGGAATGCTTCTGCTGTCTTTTGCTGAGAATCACATGGCAATGTGTCAGTGTCTTGAGTTTGCCATTGCAAAGACAGAATGAAGTTGCCAGCCAGCTGTACGGCAAAATAACCAGCAAAATTAACACATATTCAGTACATGCCTTCTGTATATATTAATGCCATACTGTAAAACAAGCCTTTGTAGCTAGCGTCTTTTTTTAGCTAATTTAGCTTAAGTGTTTAATGCAGCTAAGAAAAAATTTTTCCCCATATTTGAATACTATGGTCAAGATGTCTTTTCAGCTAAATTTAAAACCCGCTGATTGCAATGAAAAATCTAAAATCGTTCAAAAAGCATGCAGCAAATTCAAAGTGTATAGTTGAACGACTGCAGCAAATGAGTGGGACAGGCATGAATAAGTTTCTTTATTTTCCTTGGCATGTATGTGAATTTGAGACGGATAGTACAAAATATGATTGAAATTTACATTTACTACCTTACTGATGAAATATAAAAGTTCATAATGGTATTATTTTTTGAAGTTTGCTATTACATAGAATGTGTCATAAAATTAAGCATAAATTTAGAATGTAAAAATAATAATTGGGAGATTCAATAAGGCCATTATACTAACACTGACATTTGAACTTGATTATTCTTTTCTTTCCGACTGTTACCATTCATTTAACCCTTTATTTGCACTAGGGAGGACTCAAAAGTGTTCGATCAAACGGGAAAGAATTAGAGTTTTTATAAGAAGTAAAATATGAAAGGCTTGTTGATACGAGGATAGTTTTTGAAAAGAGCGAAAGAGTAAAAAGAGGAAAGCTAAAAACGGCTTTTTGGTTTCTCCCTACATTTAATGTCATCACTCGTTTTAATGAAAAGCAGTCTTAGCATTCTCAATCAATCAATCAATCAATCAAATGGATTTCTATAGCGCCAAACTCCAAAATCCAGTAGTGTTCAATGGTTCTTACACAGTCAGAGTTTTCAGCTATGATGTACTAAACAGTTTTGATGTTTGCTTAATGTTTGCTTTTTTAAAATGTATCATGAGTGGGTGACCAACGCACTTCTGATGTTGGAGGATGTGAAATAGTTTACAGATTATTGTGTTACAAAAACAAACAGTGCAAGAGACGTACACTTTTATACCTGCTTTTTTATATCAAGGCCTCCATGTGGACTATTTAAAATATTGCCTTAAAATAGTTTTATTACTACATTAAAAGCTTCAACAGGTCAAAGGTCTTTTCCTCAATTTGTTATCCGGATCAAATTGAAAAACAGAACATCCAGAATGCATGTTGGAATGTCAGACTTCTGATAATTCTACTTGAAAATATCAACAATGCAATAAATGTTTTAATCTCTCAAGTTCTCAGGTGCACTTTACTCTGCATAACAATGGTAGAGTAGAGATAAGAGTGAGTAATGGCTTTCAAAGAGTTTACAGCTAGGTAATTCAGTTGTTACACTGTTTTAATGTATTACATGTGACCTGAAGAAGTTGTAAAATTATTGGCTAGGAGAAAAGAGTTATGCTTCTCAGCGTTGCATGGTTTTAATATGCTGTGCTAACTCACCATTTTTTACCCTTTTTTGGTATACCAGTAGAATTAAACCAGAGAGAGATTTTTTATGCAGTTAAATATTGAGATCAAAAATGTGACTGGGTATCTCTTTAAGCGTAAGGTTTAAAAAAATCTTTTCCCTTTTTTATTGCCATGATCCACTGTTTATATCTCATGATGTAATTGGTTTTGGAATGAAAACTCTAGGGTTATGTCATATAAATGGTCGACAATATTAAAATACCACATTATTCATTTGTTTTATTAAGTATTTATATAGTATTTTGAAAGCCTGCATGAATGTTATTATACTAGACTGTTTTATGTCTGGGACAAATGGTTAAATTAATGATCAACATTGAAATTAAACAAAAAATGAAATCGTAATGACTGTACACTTTATATCCATGATGTTTGAGAATTTCAGGAGGCATTCTCAATAGAAAGACTATTCTTGCGGAGGCACGACCTGATTTGGAATCACTTCTGAAAAGTCATGGTTAAAATGAGATTAATTATGGAACTAAACTCTGTTAGTGATATGTGCATGAAGTATGAAGTACATTTTACCACATTGAGAATTGTTTAGTTTTGGTTATTTTTAATAATTATTTAATTATTTAAGATATTTGTATGTTGTATCTCAAATCTACATGTAGAGTTTACATCCTTTTACTGTTTTGAGTAGGAAATTGTAAAATTTTGCCAAACTTAATCATTCAACGGAGAAAATCCCCCTATTATTTTGGCATGTGGCGTGATGTAGCTTTATGTACCAAGATACAGGAACGTAGCAAACAGGAAACGCATGCAAACTGTATCATATCAGGATGAGAGAGATCAAATTTCAATCGAAAATATCGTATTTCAAAATTGACACAAAGCTTTTGCCAGACTCTACTGGTACCAGCAACAAATACTGGATTATGCATGCAATGCATGTCCCTCTACTGGGACTGTTTTGTTCCTGATACAGAACATATTGGCTCTCTGACTGAGACCTTTTTATTCCTGACAACTCAAAGCTGAGTATCCAACGACAGCTCTGATAACATAGAATTATTTTTATCATATCATGGTTTCATCATGTCACAGATATTTGACAATGGAGTCAAAGTACAGAAACCATAAGTTTATCAAGAATCACACTTCTGTGTTTAATTTGAAATCAATTTAGTATACCCCAGTTAGAAAAAAAAAACAGTATTGTTTTGCATATTTGATGAGTCACAATCCAATTTTATTCTGCTTATAGTTAACGTGGCAAGAAAAAATAACAACTTCTCCAGGCTGCAACGGCAATCTGATTAAAATCAGATGTAGAGTACGGCAACATCTATACTTACGCGTATGCGGTATTCTCTTGCTGTCGCCTCTCACTACGACAGCAAGAGAATACCGCGTACAAATAAGTAGATGTCGCCGTACTCTACATCTGATTTTATTGGCTGCAACGGATGCTTTTCAAATGAAAATGATGTTTGATATGCATCATATAGAGACATGAAGAGAGCAAGAAGGAGACAAAGATGTTGAAGTACAGCTTCCCTTAGGCCATTATTGTAGCAGTTTTCTCCCATGTACATATTATTAAGGTAGAATGTGCCTCGGGGACAGATATTCAGACTGTCAAACTTTTACAATTCTTTTCTGATCCACCACTTGCTGGCACTCATTTTAAATTCTTGGCTTGAAAATTGAATATTTTATTTTTCTCCCTAGAGTTAACACAGGGATGGCGGCCATTTTTAATTTCAAATATCAGTAAATCTTGGGTAATTTGTTTCTCTGGTACCAATATTTCCAACGTGAACCCATATTTTTAGTCATGATTTTTAAAGAGAATGGTTAACATATTAGTTTAGGAAAGTTTGGGCAAAAGTTTAAAGTCTTTCACTTTTGAGTGCATACTACCTTAAAGGGAAACAGATGTAATTTTTGATTGCATTCATTATTTTTGATGTATGAAACAAGAATGTATTAATGTTCTGCCATTGGTATGTTTTAATATGAAGTATTAGCCTTCACAACTTGAAGCATGATGTACAATATGTAATGAAGTTGTTTAAAAAATGGATTGCCCGGACTAGAATTCATTCGTCAACAATACCATAGGGCATAATACAAATAAAAGCTGCATGAACAAGTTGAACTCTTGGCATTTCAACTTGGCTTTAGAGGGGGACAAAACTAGACACCTTTTATTACGACAGAATAAGCATGATACTGGTATGAACAATCAAGATAAAAAGTTTCTGCCAATGGAGCCATCAATACAATCATTGAGATTTAAACTCATACATGTAACATCAATTAAATGTATTGCATCAGAAATCCGGTCTACACAATACAAAAACTTTCAGCCAATGGAGATATCGATACATTGATAGAGACCTATGAACTAATACAGCAATTAAAATTTATTGCATCAGAAATCCAGTGGATATGATACAAATATCAGTGTATGGAATTATTATTCTGTGATCATAATTTGAAAGTGATATTTTGCAATCTATTTATGTGTAGCTATGTACACATGCATTTAAGAGTTTTTACCTGGTTTAGTTTTCTACACCATATGAAACAACTTCAATCAAGGGTTTAACAGATAGCAATTTGTAATTCAAATTTGTCATCCTTTTTTGGGGGGACTTTTATTCCCCAGTCAAGTCCAGTGTCTGAAGTTTAGAAGGGAGGAAAGCTCACAATTGCATAATTTTCACAGTTCACAGCAAAGATGAAGGCTCTGGCGACTCAAGACATGAAGAAAGCAAGTCAGATCCTACAGTGTCTGCAGCAGCTGCAACAAGAGATGCTTATGAAGTGAGTTGAAATATCGTTTATAAATTATATCACTAGTAAAGCACTGATTCCTTTTGATAAGCAGACGGGTTTCTCAGATTATCTTCTATATTTGTTAATTTTAATTTTTTTTTCTTGAAATTATTTGCACATTGATCCCATAGATTTTGCATTTTGCATAACTGGTAAAGCTGCAGATGAGTCAATTGAGGTATATTTAAAGATGGATGGATTAACCCTGAGTGCCAAAGTCAATTTTGTGTCGATTAGCAAAATACAATGCAAACAATTTTTTTTCGGATCAAGACAATTTCTCTTCAGATTTTTGCAAATTTTGATAAAAAACTAAAACCAATGAACATTCATGTCCATTTGGTCCAAAATTATCAAAAAATTACAGAAAAATTTATAAAAATTGGTAAAATGTTGCACTGAAATTTAGGTGGGAAAAATTACAGCACTCAAAGGGTTAATAAAATTCTAGTTCAGATCAATTTATGATGCTTTTGTATTCTTCAAGCTGCAATCCTTAATATCTGGGTTTTGTTGATATTTAAGGTGGCGGTAAAGGCTAGAGCGTCAGTTATAAACTTCAATAAAACTATTAAAACATAAAAGTAGTCAACATTCTCTGTGGAATAAAAAAAACTAGACATTTGGGGTCATAGGCATTGCAGAGTTATAGCCCGTTGAAACTTACTTCTGAAAAACTGACCAAATAAGAGGACGTTGGGGAGTCCTTAGTGTATTAACTATGGTAGAGGTCCCCTAGCTTTTAAAAATATGTTTGAAAAGGGAAAGTCATTTTTTACTGTTTTTCAGGAAAGTTTGACAAGGCAGTGCTTGCATTGAGAATGCGTGACTGCTATTGTAAATGCATTTTTAGATTCTTTGAGAATCAAAGAGGTGTCAAAAGTGAGATTAACCAAAAAGACTGCTCTGTGACTTCAAAAGAATGGTGCAAATATGGCTTGTTTTCAACATTTTTGACAGAATAACAGTTTTCCTACATAATTTTATACCAATTTAATCCAACCTTTGAAATGAGATATGGACATGGAATTTTTACAGCCTATTAACAAGGTTACAGATAGGATTTTAATGGCACAATTTTCCTGTATTTGAAGTACTTTTTGAAAAATCACATTTTGAAATTTGAAAGAATTGTTAATATGTAAACCCATGTAAAATCATAAAAACAAATGTTGTTTACAAATCCTGCCGTACCCCTTAATAGTGTCAACATATTTATGACTAATTTGGTAGTATTAATACTATCCAATTATTATTAAATTCAAATATGTAAAAAAAAATGTGAAACATTAAATTTTAATATTGATTGGTGTCATATTTCAAAATCATGGCTACAAATATACAATTTTTATATATTTTGGAGAAAGTATTAACTAAGGGAGTTATCCTGAAAATTTGAACTGAATATGTTGATTCTAACACTTGAAACTTGACATTAACTCTGAGAAAAGAATTGGTGCAAAAATAGCCTTTACCGCTATCTTAATAACTATTTTAATTTAGTCTGTTGTTTTGCTTTGAAAATTTGATCAATGGAGCTGAAAACATTAACAGGAGCCTGTATCATCTCAACATGAATAATCCAGTTACAGTGTAGTTTAGTTTCAGAATGAATAGAAAGGCTTCATCAATAGTTTTGTTTCATAATTCAGTGCAGTAGAGTGGCAGGGTTCAGATTCCTGACATCAGTGTACAAATAATTGGCAGTGTACCCATGTACATGTCATGTGAGAATTTGCTGTCTAAGAGTTTTGACCTGTGCTTTCATGGAAATGCACACCGGAATTGTCCCTGCGTTCAGTAGTTCAGTGCTTGAACCCGTTGCCCTGGAAGATCCAGGCTTCGGCTGTAAAGTTCATTGTGTTCGTGTTAGCTTAATCAGAGTCACTTGCCTGTCATGTGACTGACAATATCAAAGGTGCATTGTTTTCAAAGAATTGGGGTCACCTTGAGGTCATATACACCCACAGTGTCAGACAAAGTCAACACATAAAACAGCATGTAAGGTATACAAACATTGTTGAAGGGATTTACACATTCATTGGAAAGAAACTGTTGAAAGTATTTTATTCTGTCACTGTACAGCTGTCTCTGAGAAAGTTTGTCAACGAAATTCTCACCACCTTATACAATTTTCCTAGCTGATATTGTTTGTGGTGTCACTATTTTCACTGATAGAACTTTACCACTGTAAGTGGAAGTTAGGTGAATAGAAAATACAGTACAATAACTTTGCATTTTTATCATATCGACAAAGGTCATTGACCCTGATACCTCTGAGTATGCTGTCATTGTTGCATGATAGTTTTCTCAGATAATGTCTATGCTAGCTGATCTGTGTACCGAGTACTTTGGACGTTAGTATTTGGTCGTTGGTCAGTATACAGTAGTTTTCAAAATCTTCATGTATTCATAATTTTTGTCATTCACTAAAAGAGTGACAGAAGATACGAACCTGAAAAATGGTGCACTACCTTGTTGTACTTTGTACTGTACACAGAATAGATACCAGCATTTGTAGACGTACCACTTTCCTGAAAAGAAATTATTTCTTATCGATAATCATGGCAAAGCCCAGAACTGTGTGGTAACCTTAATAATGTTATCACTGTCAGATGTTTTGATGTATAAAGTATGTTGAAACTGATGCATGATACAGATGAAATTTTATAGTTTTTATGTCTAATTAGCAGATTTTCTCATGACTTTATCTGCAAATTAAACTGAGTCGGATTATGACAAGTTTCTTGAATAATTATGAAACAGATGACCTTTTTAGACCCAATCATTCTAGATCTCTGGCGGACTGTGTTCAAAGCTGTTTGGATCAACTCAATTGCATTAGAGAGAAGTTCAAACAATTAACATAGTAATTTATGGTAAACACCTCACTATTTTGTGAAAGAAAGATACACAATTTCTTCAGAACTTGCAAATGTAAACAAATATTGAAACATTTGACCTGAAAAATGATGCATCTCATTAAATTTGGATCAGATGTAGCAGTGAAGGTAATTTCCCAAACTCAGAAACAGATGTCAGGACATTCCCCTTCCCCCTCCCCCTCAATGCCCAAAAGGATTAAGATGGAGTAACATACTGTCACCAGTTCATGATGACTTACTTATCCATGCATGGGGACATCAACTTCCCATCTTATTTTTTATGTTGATCAAAAACCAAAACCAATTTGAGTACTACTTATCAATTAACTACTTGTGTTACTAATGTCACAGTTTCTACTCCATCCCTAGGGTACAGTAAATCATAGTGATAGTATGTGTGAAACATTCTACAACTCATTCTACAAAGTCATGTCTTCAAAAACAGAATGAGCAAATCTATGTTTATTTTTATGATTACTAGGTTTATGTGAAATACCAGTAATGAATAATTTCCCATGAAGTTACTGGTCAGATGCCAATAATTGAACAGCACTGTGTACAGAAAAGTATAAAGGTACATGGTTATGGAATTGGCAAACTAATGGTTGTAAACATTTATGAATGTTTGGTGTAAGACCATGGTATATTGATATTAGAATCCATGCCTAACCTACATACCAATGTTTAAATAATATGAACTGTAGAAATACTGTTGTATGTAGATTTTTACTTCAAAATTGTTTTTGTTTTTGTGCATAGCATTTACCACAAACTAACTTGTTTGAACTTGAAGTCCTATTTTTATTGTTATGCTTTGTCATCTTCAAAATAAGTCTCACAGGTCAGATTTCCTGGTATTGAAAATGTTTACGTTTGTCACCAAGAGAGCTGTGTTGAAGAAAATGAAGTAAGCTTTTCAGAGACTCAAGATTGTCAGACCCTGCATCACTCAACACCTCAGTTTATAATATTTTCTTATGTTTGTAGATGACAATTTATCTTACTGTGTTTATTTTGTTTCAACAGGGCACAGTTAAGAGAGGAGAAAAACTTCGTACTACTGAGGAGAGGACGTCATCATTAGCATCACATGCGAAAAGTCTGTCAGAAAACGCAAAATTAATCGCTGAAAGAAAATCCAAGAAATCCAAGACCTGAATCCTGGATTTCACATGTCTGATATCCAACATGGCATGCCCTCAATGCAAACACCATGATACACTGTAAAGCACCAGTGTCTGTGCTGATCGTTAAACAGAAACAAATCATCTTTGGACTCAAAATGTACGCATATGTACAGTACCACTATGGTCAACATACATTTTGACCTTTCTCCCATAGTGTAGGGACAGAGAGGAAAGTCATCAAGCCAGTCCTGATTCTTCCATGAGTACTCTCACATTGTCACAATTGCAGGAAAGATGTCAGAAAAAAGAACCTTTGGTAAAGGAGAATTGACAGGTGTTAATAAAAGTGATTTGGTAAAGAAACCAAGAACACCTTTATGAAACTGTTTGTTTGTGTGTGAATGCAAATTCATTTACTACAAAAACTGTTTTTTCGTTGCCACAAAGTGGATGGTTTAATGTGCCCTGCAGTGTTCATATTGTGCCCTGCCGTTATTCATACATGTTTATAATATGTCCTTCAGTGTTCATATTTGGGCCCTGCAGTTATTCATATGTGCCATGAACCGGTATAGTGTTCACATGTACTCTGCAGTGTTCATATCTACACTGCAGTGTTCATATGCACAATACAGAGTTCATGTGTGCCGGTGCAGTGTTCACATGTTCCCTTCAGTATTCGTATGCACCCTGCAGTGTTCATAAGTGTAGAGGAACACTGAAGGGACTGCAATGAAACTTAAACTACTGAGATGTTGGCATGAAAACTTATACACACCAGATCCTCTGTCATCTCTTCCTGTTTGTAAACTTCAAAAGCGTCTTTGATTTCTTTCAAAATCAAAGACCATATGGTAAAAAACTTGACATAACAAAAGTACTTTTTCTATATTCCTTGCCCCCGGGATTCCATGCTTAGAGATCTAGATGATATATCATTACATTGCTTATTTATATTTAGTATAAACAAAAAATACTTCCCTATTTTGAGATGATTATGTTTCATAAATGCTGTGGACTTAATTTCATATCAGTGATTATACAATGCAAGTGAATTCTTAGGGCTCCATATTGGAGTTCATTAATTGTTTTAATGTACAAAATTCAAATGAATTGCATGAAGTATAATTGTTAAAGAGACAAAGTCAGCCATTTTTCGTAAATTTTGTTTGATAACAGACACTACTTATATTGTTTGACATGTTTAAAGATACTTAATGAATAGGTGACCATGCATATCTTCGACCCCGGTGTTAGACAAATGAAACCTTAGAGAAAATGAATTAATAGTCATGACCATTAATTAGTCCCCACGGACACCGTCCGGGGGGACTTATAGGTTTGGTCATGTCCGTGCGTGCGTCCGTGCGTGCGTGCGTCCGTCCGTCCGTGCGTCCGTCCGTTCACGCAGATATCTCAGAGATGCAAGGAGCGATTTCATTCAAACTTGGTACAAGAATAACTTCATATGTCATACAGATGCACGTCGATTTGTTTTGTGATACGATCCAATATGGCCGCCAGGCGGCCATTTTATTACGATATTTTCATGTACAGAGCCATAACTCAGACATGTTCCAACCGATTTTATTCAAAGTTGGTACAAGGACTTTGACCAATGTCATAGATGTGCATGTCGATTTGTTTTGTGATATGATCCAATATGGCCGACAGGCAGCCATTTTATTACAATTTTTTCATGTACAGAGCCATAACTCAGACATGTTTCAACCGATTTTATTCAAAGTTGGTACAAGGACATTTACCAATGTCATAGATAGGCAAGTCTATTTGTTTTGTGATACTATCCAATATGGCCGCCTGGCAGCCATTTTATTACAATTTTTTCATGTACAGAGCCATAACTCAGACATGTTTCTACCAATTTTATTAGTCCCCGCGGACGAAGTCCGGCGGGGACTTATAGATTGGGTCCCGTCTGTGCGTCCGTCCGTCCGTCCGTCCGTCCGTCATCAACAGTTTCTCAGACACTACTGAACCAATTTTGTTCAAACTTGGCACAAAGGCATAGCACTATGACCTACAGATGCACGTTGATTTATTTTGTGATACGATCCAATATGGGCGCGAGGCGGCCATTTTGTTGCGATTTTTCATGTCTTTGGACCATAACTCAGACATCCTTGAGCAGATTCTGTTCAAACTTCGCACAAAGGCATAACACTATGGCTTTCATATCCATGTCAAATTATTTTGCGATACGATCCAATATGGGCGCGAGGTGGCCATTTTGTTGCGATTTTTCATGTCTTTGGACCATAACTCAGACATCCTTGAACAGATTCTGTTTAAACTTGGCACAAAGGCATAACACTATGGCCTACATATGCATTTTGAATTATATTGCGATATGATCCAATATGGGCGTGAGGCGGCCATTTTGTTTGCGATTTTTTGTGTCTTTGAACCATAACTCAAACATCCTTGAACCGATTCAGCTCAAACTTGGCACAAAGGCATAACACTATGGCCTACATATGCATGTCGAATTATATTGCGATATGATCTAATATGGGCGTGAATCGGCCATTTTGTTGCGATTTTTCATGTCTTTGGACCATAACTCAGACATCCTTGAACTGATTCTGTTCAAATTTGGCACAAAAGCAAAACATTATGCCCTTCATATGAACATTAATTTATTTCGTGATATGATCCAATATGGCCGACAGTTGGTCATTTTTTTGCGATTTTTTTCATTTCTTTGAACTATAACTCAAACATCCTTGAACCGATTTTGTTCAAACTTGGCACAAAGGCAAAGCACTATGGCATACATATGCATGTATCAATTAACCTTGCGATAGGATCCAATATGGCTGCAGAACTGCCATTTTGTTGGAATTTTGCATGTCTTTGAAGCGTAATTCAAAGGTCATTACACCTATTTTGTCCAAACTTGGCACAAAGATCAAGCACTATGGCATACATATACATGCCAATTTACTTTGTGACATGTTCCAATATGTCTGCCAGATTGTCATTTTTTTTCCAATATCGCTGCCAGATGGTCATTTTTGGATTTTTTCATGTCTTTGAGGTTTAATCATATGCAAATATTCCTTAACCAATGTTGTTGAGACTTGGTACAACGATAAAGTACTATGGCATACATATGCATGTCTACTAATTTTGTGCTATGATCCATATGGTCAATAGACAGCCATTTGATTTCAATTTTGGTGTGATTTTTTTATGTCTTTGAAACATAAACATAGGTCACTGTCCCTCGATGGACTGATTTTGTTCAAACGTGATACAAAGATAAAATACAATTGCTGCATTCTTGTGCACATTAATTTGTTTCATTATATGATCCGAAATGGCTGATTACAACAACATACTCTATCCCTACCATTTCGAAAATTCCACCAAACCATGTTTATAGTATGTGCCGTCATGACACTAGAGGCAGTGAGGGCATCGTTATGTGTGATGTAATCAAAAGTTCCTTCAGTGGTCATTACTGGCAGAGATGAGTAATTTATTGAATGTTCCTCTGATTACTTTATGATGCAAGTCACAGGCCTGATGCACCCGTTGCATCAATGTCATTCCACAGCTACCTAGACCACAGCTACCTAGACACCAAAGATTATAACAAAATGTACAAGCGGGGACTGTGTCATCAACGATGACTTGTTCAAAGTTGGTACAAGGACATTGACCAATGTCATAGATATACACGTCGATTTGTTTTGTGATACGATCCAATATGGCCGCCAGGCGGCCATTTTATTAAAATTTTTTCATGTATAGAGCCAAAACTCAGGCATATCTCAGCCGATTTTATTCCAAATTGGTACAAGGACATTGTCCTATGTCATACATATGTACGTCTATTTGTTATGTGATACGATCCAATATGGCCGCTAGGCAGCCATTTTATTAAGATGTTTTCATGTACAGAGCCATAATACTCAGACATGTATCAAGCGAATTTATTTAAAGTTGGTACAAGGAGATTGACTACTGTCATACATATGCATGTCAATTTGTTATGTGATACGATCCAATATGGCTGCCCTGCAGCCATTTTGTTACGATTTTTTCATGTACAGAGCCATAATACTCAGGCATATCTCAACCGATTTTATTTAAAGTTGGTACAAGGACATTAATCTATGTCATACATATGTAGGTCTTTCTTGTATGTAGGTCATTCTTGAGCGCTATCTGTATCAAAGTATTTTTATCATAGACCTAATTAATGAAGAGGACTCTATCCTCTCTGAGGACATGTAATCAAAGTACCCATTAACAAGTGGGGACTGTGTCATCAACGATGACTTGTTCATTTTCGCAATGGTTTCATACATCGTGTCTAAAACCAGGGTCGAATATATGCATGGTCACCTATTCATTCAGTATCTTTCAACACGTCAAACAATATAAGTACCGTCTCATATCAAACAAAATTCATGAAAAATGGCCGACTTTGTCCCTTTAATCACCAGCATGGCAATTGTCCGCCCAGTAGAATACATAAGGTCTCAATTTTGTGCAAGAGTAACTTCTTACAAAATGTGAAATTATGTCGGCTGAAATATAGCATACCGGTAGTCTGAATTTGAAAAAAATGTTAGAATTTCTCACTGCCCTTGCATGCATAAATCTTCCAGTGTCACCAAAGCAAATGATAGAATATTTTTTTGAGGTAAATTTAATTATTATTTCATTCCTTTGTGAGTTTCATTCACTGTTGATATAGATAACTATTTAAGGAAATTTATAAAATGTTATAATGTTACAGTTTATTTTCATATTGTTGCGGATTTCATTGTAGTTTTTGACACTTAACTGTCAGCGGCAATTGGTCACCTGTCAAGGTTTCAGATGTGATCAAAACATAATATATAGAAAGATTTTATCAATCATTATCCCGTACCAGTGGTTTCAATAGTGTCATAGGTTCCCGAGACTTTGCAAGTTTTTTTTAGATGCTGAAAAACTGTTATCTTATTACTACACATAAGTGTTGGTTTCATGTGTACACCAGGAGACAGACACTTGACAAGATGCAGACACGTGGTGGCGCTCTTCAAAATCCTCACAGCACTGCCACAACAACATGGTGGTAAATAACCAAAGCTTATTTTTGGTGAGGAAGTGTAAAACAAAAGTATAATGCAAGAATAAGATAGTCACAAAATACAAGATAACTTTCAGCTACAATTATCCAAAATTACAGTCCCTCTATTGGGACTGTGGAATAATGCAAAAGCATGTGTTGTCGGATTAATTGATAACAAAATTTAGAAAAAATTGGACCAAAGTTATCAGCCATGAAAGTATCTTATTGTGACACAAGGCTGAAGTATTCATGTATCTTAGTCAAGACAAGTGAAGTCACTTGTGGCAATTATGTCAACCAGCCTTAGAGTGCCATCATGGCAACTGGCAGATATTGTTTGCATCACCACGTCTCCATGACGATCTCCATCTTATTTTACTTGATGAAGCTGTTCTTTTCCAGGTGCTTTTTTTCAGTCACAATGCATTTTTATGTAAATTTTGTACTGTTTCAAAATACATCACCAATATTGAATGTTAACAGTGTGGTACAACATTCTATTTTATCTTTTGTTCACATACAATACGATAGTTTTCAGTGATAGGATAGTATCCATTGAGAAGTTGATATACATGATACATTTGATGCAAAAATTGAAGTATGGAGTGTTTATTTTTATACGATTTAAACAAGTCAAGGCAGCTTCCCCTCCATCTTTATGTGAAATTACTTTCTGTTTGTTTTGAATAAATAGATTTTCAGTTTCTGTAATTTGTATAAGTTTACCTTTCTTTATTTCTGTTCATACATTTAGGAGACTTTGAAATGAACCTTGACCAAGTGTTTACAAATAATATGGCAAAGTGGCCACTTTTTTTGTAAGCATATTTGTGAAGTCCAAGCATGGTATTTTTTATTTGTTATGTAAGACTGAAAGTTCTGACAAGCTTTCTAGCTTTTTCCTTAACTTGCAAATAGACTATAAACTCCAAAATTTTGTGATAATACAGGTATGATGAATTTTTGTGAGCTATCATGACAGACCTAACCGTCTCTTCAAGGGTAGACTAATATTCTGAACCAAACAACCCGATATGTCTTTGTGAATACTTCCATCACTATCACCTTGTTGACACTGAAATTGATTTTATGCAACTGTTTGCAAGTTTTTTCAGAATGGTGGAAAAATAATACATTTGATCATTTGGACAAAAATAGTGTTAATTTAACGAATAATACCACCAAGAAATTGGAAACACTACCTTCTGATTCACAACTTGTTTGAAAGCTTAGCTACCATTGGTAGTACATAATATCGAGCAACGGTACAAATGACATCATCGTTTTGATCTATTCTGTATTGCTAATTTGCATACTTGGAGTCAAACCCTGCTTCCTGGTCCTACAATAATAGAGGGCGCTTTCTGGTACCGTAAAGTCTCTGTCACATTTTTGCAGTAATGTACAGTGTATTTTTATCTTTTACAAGCCGTAACTGAAAGCCTTTTTTCCTTTCTTGAGATCACAATGCCTTTGTTTCAGTTCAGAATTGTTATCACAAGCCAACTACAGTGCAGTGAATTGTCCTATCTTTACAATCATTTGCTAAAAATGATTTTTGATGTTGCCTTTTTTAGTCCCCACGGACGAAGTCCAGGGGGACTTATAGATTGGGTCATGTCCGTCCGTGCGTGCGTGCGTCCGTCCGTTCACGCAGATATCTCAGACATGCCCAGGTCAATTTCTTTCAAACTTTGCACAAATATAGTACCCTACCCCATACAGATGGACGTCGATTTGTTTCACAATGCGATCAAATTTGGCTGTGTTAGAGGACTTTTTAGTTTCCACCTCCATAGACTCTCATGTATAAGGCAGTCCATAGACTCCCATGTATAAGGCAGTCCATAGACTCCCATGTATAAGGCAGTCCATAGACTCCCATGTATAAGGCCAAGTAAAATAAAAATTTAGTTTCTCATCATATTCATATAGCAAAAAGGATGCGGTGACACAGTTTTTAGCCCCACGGATGAAGTCCAGGGGGCTTATAGATTGGGTAATGTCCCTCTATTCATGATGATATCTCAGATATTTTGACAAAATGTCATGTGACCTCGGTGACCTTTGACCTCAAATACACATCTTTGTCCATAACTCAGTAACCACAAGTGCTAAACCCTTCATATATGGTATGATGGGACACCTTATGACGCCACATATTGTACCTCATTAATTATGTGCATATCTAATTTTGAGCAAGCCAATAGAGCTAGAGGTCTGATTTTTGGTATATGGGGATAACTGAGCAATACAATTTTTTTGACAAAAAGTCACATGACCTCAGTGACCTTTGACCTCAAATATACATATTTGTCCATGACTCAGTAACCACGAGTGCTACAACCTTCATAAATGGTATGATGGGACACCCTATGACACCACATATTGTACCTCATTAATTATACACATATCTAATTTTGAGCAAGCCAATAGAGCTAGAGGTCTGATTTTTGGTATATAGGGATAACTTAGCAATACAATTTTTTTGACAAGATGTCACGTGACCTCGATGACCTTTGACCTCAAATATACATATTAGTCCATAACTCAGTAACCACAAGTGGTACACCCTTCATATTTGGTATGATGGAAGACCTTATGATGCCACATACTGTACCTCATTAATTATGCACATATCTAATTCTGAGCAAGCCAATAGAGCTGGATGTCTGATTTTTCGTACATAGGGATAACTATAGAATAGAAATTTTTGATCAAATGTCATGTGACCTCTATGACCTTTTACCTAAAATATACGTTTTTGTCAATAAATAAGTAACCACAAGTGCTATGTCCTTTATATTTAGTAGGATGGGCGACCTTATGACAACACACGCTTTACCTCATTGATTATGCACATATCTAATTCTGGGCAAGCGAATCGAGCTAGATGTCTGATTTTTGGCATATAGGGATTAATTAGCAATATATATTTTTTTTCAAAATGTCACGTGACCTTGATGACTTGTTACCTTGATTGTACATATATATGCATAACTCAGTAACCACAAGTTCTATACCCTCCAATTTTGATAGGATATTAGACCTTAAGATGTCACATCTTGGACATCGTTTATTATCCACATATGTATTTCTTGGCTGGCCAATACAGCTAGAGGTCTGATCTATTTTCCCGATTTAGAACCATATCTTAGACATGCCTCATGTGTTTCAAATTGGGAAAAACAACATAGATCTATGTGCCCATCGATCTTAACATATACACTCCAGTGATACTTCTTGATGAACACATTTCCCTGCCCCATCAAGACTAATACTCCCCTATTTCAAGTGGGGACTATGTCATTGTCAATGACTCGTTATAAGTAAACAGACAGACAAAACATTCACACATTATAAACAATGAAAAACAAAAAGTTTTAAGTAAGAAACTCAAAATCTGATATAATGAAGTCTTCAGACAAAATGATATGTATAATCAAATTGAAATTTTGATCAGCTGTCCATACAAGGGGCTTTGGAACTTGCAACTTACTGGTACTGTTCACCCCGTATGTTCATAGATTATTACTTATAATATTACATCCAGAAATTTCAATATAGGTGAATATACAAGGGAACTCCATACAGTATTGTGAAAAAGTGTGCTAATATGCATAAATTTTATATATTTTTCATATAATTTACATATCATTAAAGAGCATAATACTGCATCTGGCCAACTTGCTTGTATGTTGTTTAGACATGGGTCAGGTACATGTCGTATTCATTATGAAAACAAAGCTGTGCTTTGAGATAATTGTATATAGGGAAATCAAAGAATAGATGGATGCTCTTTCAAATTAGTGACAAGTGTATTTTTTTGAAATCAGCCAGTGGGCTGATTCACTGTATTCAGTTTGGTACATTGATCTCATCTGTTACCATGCTTTATGGAAAAGCTCCATTAACTTGGAATACCCGACTTCCCCAGAGGATCAATTTCACAGACCTGCCTTTCCTACAATGCCACTACAATGGCACCAGCTGGATTAGATAAACATAACAATGGAACATTCACACCTTGGGGATTAAAAGTCTTCTGTTTGTCACCCGAGTTGGTTAGGCAAGGACTCGGGTTTCAGGTACCATGCAAGTTAATGCAGCCTTCCCCTAATGGATAGGTTGTGTGGTATATAATGGCAAAATGTTACTCATTCAAATTTCCCACCAAGAACAAACTTTGAAAAATCTACATGCCCTATACTATTAAAGGCACAGTCTTGTAGGTTTTTTATAGTTATCATGAAAAGAAGCATTGTACTTTTGTTGTTGAATTTTCATGATCTGGGAACAGCTTCTATCACAAAGCGTATGACATGTAATGAGTAAATTATCATCAAAAAATGTGATGGACAGTATCTCATGAATGCCAATGTAACATGATTTTTTTTCCTTTCGTGGCTACTTCAGAATTTGTTTTTTTAAATATCCGAGATTTTGAGGGTCATGAGAGCAGCTTTTCATTCACCCTACTTTTTTTGTAATACAGAGCTTTTCTGCGTATTTGACTCCTAATAGTCTGCCTTTTCGCCATCACAAATGATGAGGGACTGTACAAACAGAAGTGCAAAGTCCTATCTTCTCCATGTCATGTTGATGTTCTAATGCCTGCGACAAACTCAAGTCAAGTACTCACTGGTCACTTGCAGAATGAAATAATGAAAATTGATCAGCCTGCCTACCAAGAAATCATGCAAGAACTGCGTTTTGCACAAATTGCTTCATTGACTGCCCTAGACTCCAATACTTTCAATCTGATAAAGCTTACATGCAGAAAATAATATATGACCATTTATACATCGGAAGTTCCATCAGAGTTTATGCATGAGCGTGTAAACTCTGCTCTACTTGTGTAGACAAAATGTTTAAATCTGTGTAAAATGGGTGTTACAGTTTCATTAACCTCACACGAGTGATGTGGCAACATGTTGAAAGTACTGTTTTTAAAAATATTGACACTATGACATATAAGATGCAACTTGTTGTACGGAAAATATGACAAAAATATAGATATACCATTATGAAAAGTGGGGGGTCAAACCATTAACTATTAAATTTTATTCCTCGAAAATTTTCATATCAAAGTTTTCCTTTGAAGAATTATTTAAATTTGTAGGATTTCCTGCTTTCTGTTTTTTACTGTAAGCTGTCAAAAATTTAAAAAAGTTGAAATTCATCGTCAAATTCATTCCACTGTTTCTTGACTTTGTTCTCTATCTCTCTCTGACAAAAATTGTTACAAAAAATTCATAAACATGACCTGTCCCATGAACGATTTTGAAGAGGTTGATGATTAACCTCAGATTGAGAGATTCTCAAACGTGAATGTGCACCCCCCCCCCCCCCCCCCCACCCCCAATCAAATGGGGGAAGGGGGACAGTCTAGTAATCCCAAGAAAAATTGGCCAAACTTCAGTTTATGACTTTATTAGCTATGCCTATTTTATGTGTTACATATCCTTGAAATGTCCAAACTCACAGAACAGAAAACGGGAAAGGAATACCTTCTTTTCAAGGAACAAACAAGAATCTCATAAAGTTGTTGGGCGCCCTCAGCCATTTCGATCTTTCATCTTTCGTTTCTCAGAATAGCCTTGGTATTTCTGCCTTCATCAAAATCAATCATGGATTGATTTGTGTGCATTTGGGAGATTACAGTAGTTTGAAGCAACTTACTGATAGAAGGAGCTTAGGGACTGATCAAATATTTAAAAAATACGACGAGCATGCCTAACAAAGAACTACTACCAAGTTAGGGTGTCTTTATCGACTGCAAAATGTCATTTTCCCGCGCTTGGACACCACACATAGCTCGTAGTCGAGTTACAAATCGAGTTTTCGCCCGATTCGAAATCGAACTGGTGAATAGAAGACGTGTGTCACTGTTCTAAATTGTGTGAACTTGAGCTTGGTATCCAAATACTGTAAGTTTTAGCTTTTTTCCCCGTCAGAGTCTGTCGCATATGCACAGTGGATAGAGGGACTGTGGCATATGTCACAGCACAGTCCCTCGTGGGCCGGCTATTCAGCTCTGGGACTATTCGCCCCATAGACAAGTGTACAGAAGCGAGAAACAACCCAAGTCAGGAAATGAAATGGCTATTTCGTATAGGGATTGTGGGGGGATTGTGCCACCATGTCATCTTCTACGTTCGATTTTACCGTGAAAAGTAGCAAGTTCATCTACCATGTAACCGTCGACCGTTCCCTATCATTCTCAAAATTCATACTTGGTACTTAATTTGCTTCAAAACGCTTGTTTCGTGTGATTTTCGGCCGAATTCGACGGACACATCGTCAAGACATAAGCGTGAGCAACATTCCGGTCACCTCACAGTGGACGTTGGGCACTCCTTTACTGACGTTAGCGCCGCGTACCCATGAGGGGTGACTGGAAGGTTGTTCATGCCTTATGTTTTGGCGACGTGTCTTCTGAACTTGGCCGAAAATCACACGAAAATTCATACATGATACTTCATCTGCTTACAAAATGTTCATTTACTGTGATTTTCGGCCGAGTTCGAGAGACACCTCACCAAAACAAGCGTGAGCAACATTTAAGTCACCCCACATGGATAGGCGGCGCCACCGTCAAAAAAGTAGGGGTGCTCAGCATTCAGCGCGAGGTGTCCGTCGAATTCTGCCGAAAATCACACGAAACGAGCGTTTTTGAATCAGATAAAGTATCAGGTATGAAATTTTAGAATGATAGGGAACGATCGACGGTTGCATGATAGATGAACTTGCTAATTTTCAGAGTGAAATTGGACACGGAATGTGACATGGCGTGGTTTTTATAGCCATTCTGTTTCCAGACTTGAGGTGTTTCTCGATTATGTACACTCTTCTATGGGGCGAATAGTCCCAGAGATGAATAGCCCACGGGGGACTGTGGTCACAGGAGCTTGGAATCCCGCACTCCACAACACAAGCACCACCGTAGCTGTGGGTCCACAGCTGTGGTGTAAATTTCAGACGGGATTCCTGCCCTCTACTGGCTGGTCTTGACTTTTATGATTTTAACCCCGCCACCACACCACCAGTCCAGACAGAGCAGCAGCCCCATGCTTGTTTATTGTAATCAGTCCGGGTTATGTCCATAGAGAGCAGTGTTTCATCTGGGCTGGGCGATTACCCCTCTCCCTTGATGTGCTGTGCGCCGCCAACTGTACGTAGAAGGGGCGACCCATCGCGCACTGGACTGAGCTGGCTGGAATGGCATATCAAAATCAAATATCATGGGTGTCACACTTCGATGCATTTTGCCTGTTATCGGCACCTGTTAATACTTTGGCAACAGGCATTGTATAGTGTAGCAAGAACATTTACATTAAAGGGACTAATTTTAATTTGATTTTGATACTTTATGTACTTTCCGTACTCTGATTTTGCATATGAAAGCCTGTTAGCCCATTTAGAGTTACGTTCACAAAAGTTCATTGCCCTAGCTATACCGGTATAAGGTTTCTGTGTGTCATTATCTCTGTACGATTGAGAAAAGGAGACAAACTGAAGTTTTTGTGCATAGTATGAATGTCCATAACACTATGAAAATAATTCTGGTAGCAAAAATTGACACGGAAATTGGACTTAACGGTTACATAAACGTGTTCAGTTCAGTGAATTGGCACTGTGACGGGACTGCATGCAATGAGAGTCACGAGCAAGCTGCAGTGTCAATGGGCCCGGTTTTTGAATTCAGTGAACAAACATTGACTTATTTTTTGGGCAAATAAACCCAAAAGTTAACTGTCGGTGACAACCAACCTTTCTGTTTGTGATTTTCCCATTGTAAAATGACTGACAAAATGCAATCAGAGTGAATCTGACATCGAGAAACTCCACATTCAAAGCATGGCAAACAGAGACTAGTCCGATTTCTCAAGTTGTTCGTTTTAACTCTACTGAGTCTGCGCACAAAACTACAAGACCAGCTTGGTCACAAGAAAAATACAGCTAACTGGTTTCTATAGGGCAATCTTGATCCAAACTTTACAGTGGGCACAGTAAAAACGTGACAAACAAGTATATTATTTTTTTCAGAAGATGGAAAAACATTCCTTTATAACTACGAAAGATTTTTTCTTGCTTTGTGTAAACGCACACAGTTCAGTTAAAAATGAAAAAAATCCCTTGAAGGTACATGTACAGTGGAAACGGCTTGCTGTTGTTATGTTTGAATGTATTTTAAGCCCTAAGAAAGCAAACATACAGAATAAGTACAAACAAACATACAGAATATTGTAGCATGCAAAATACGCTACAATTTTTCCAGAATATTGATGGGTATGAATATTGATGAGCCATCCGCCACTCTTATGAGCTCTATATACATTCACAACAGTGATACTCAAATTTGTTGACTTTTGAAAAACTCCTATAGAGGATGGTGTTTGCAGTCAGCATCTTGGATTGTGTAAGCAAGTGATTTATGACTTGTAGTATGTATATCACAAGTGACATCATTGCAACATTAAAACTTATGTGTAAAGTCGTGATAATATGTTTCAGTTAAGTCCCCCCAAAATTTTAAAATCCCCCTCAAAAATTCCTGTAGAGGGGGACCAGTCCCCCCCCCCCCCCCCCCCCCCCCCCCCCCCCCCCCCCTGGTGTAGCATCCTAGATGAAACACTGAGAGAGGATATTATTACGATTGACTAATCAGCGAACCTGCCGCCGCCAACGTCATGAATAATTAGCCACGCAATCCTTGGCTCGCAGATTGTAATGAGTTCGGAACTTTCGGCCAGATTTCACTCTGTATTTTAGCACTAGGTAGTTTTTAGATGTAAACGTGATGCACAATGTTCAGTTTGGTCGAGATGGCGACTGACACTGGTGTTTATTACATCGAATATTTCTTTTTTGGATGATTTTCCTGGCCAGGTACCGCTCCTAGAAATCAGGATTTGACCCTTGTAAATTTACAGCAAGTTATTTGTCGCCAAATATCGCCTACTTTTGGTCAAATTTAATTTAACCTTTCCATCTGAAGCAAGCTTTGCAACGATGGGTCAACTGTTCTTGTCAATGATCGGAGCATGATTTTTTCGATCACCATGCATTTCCCGGTACAATTGACCCTTCACTCAGAAAAACGCAGAGAAGTTAACCAGAAGCTGGTAAAGAGTACGAAAAACGTCCAATAACTCTTTGTCGAACATGGTCTAGGGTAAAGAAACTCAGAAAACTATTCCTGAAGAAATCCTTACAATTTTTAACATGGTTGAACGTTGCAAATTGACTCGACACCTCCGGGTAGCCAACATTCTCACTCGATCGGTCACGATGGATCTGTCAGGTCAGATCGCGATCTCAGCACACGCCGCCCTGGAAGATATCCCAGAATCCACCACTTCATCTTCGCTTCAAAAATGACGGCCGTCTAGCGATACCACGGTACAGACGCTAAATTTTCAAACTAATTTTAGGAGCCACTATGTATTTTCTAGTAAACTCATTTTCACGCGTACGACATTTTATTGTCTGATGTGCAAGGTAGTGGTATTTTTTTACGAGTTTTCATTAGTTCTAGCTTCTACGCATGAATTTTTTGATCGAAAAATTGATGCTTTGTAAAAAGATTGGTCAAACATCCAATGTATTCACTTTTCCCCGGACGTTTTCTGAATAAAGTCGTATGGTCAACCCAGTCAATGTAGTATCATTCGACTCTTAATGGTACGAAATGTGTCAAACTGTCAGCCGACCCCTATCGACCCCTAGTGTTTTCACATAAGGGGGCTTTCTTTCTGCCTACTTTTAGCGATCTTCTACAATGTGGACGCCTTAGGTTACATTTTACATATATTCATATTTTAAATAGTCATTCTATGTTTTAATGAAATTGTTGACATGTCAGTTGTAAGATAGGAATTTCAAAGTGTCAATCTTAAAGTTTGAATACAGTACATTTTGAATGAGCTGTATTTTGAATGAGCTGTGAATGTATCACACTTTCTATGCTTAACCAGATGTCCTGAACTGTTGTACAGAAATGGATGACAATCATTAATATCAAAGAGGAAAAAGCAGTGAATCAAAAACTTTGATGGGTATTAAGACTTGCCAACCATCCAATTAAATCTCCTGAGGAGCCATAGAGAGCTTTTTTAGCCAAATCTGATGTGTACAGTGTCTGAGAGGACCTTCTCTTGTAACATTGAAACCATAAAAGCACAGCTAATAATGACAAAAACTGCCTTTTTTAACTGTTATTTTGTTCATAAAAAAGCATCTTTCTACAGAAAACCTGTGTCACAAAGGAAAAGAATTGCATCAATGAGAAGGAAAGATATCTTGTCATTTTTCTATCCCTAAAATAAGTCACTGTATCAAATATATATTGTGAAATATTTGTGCATGTTGCTTTCTCATACTGAATTCTCATAGAGAGAACAGAAAAGTATCAGGAATTTGTCATCCTTTTCATATGAAATGCAGATTTCATAATGGTACACTTTCACTAAGCAAACATCAAGATATCTCTGATTTATTAAAGTATTGCGCCCGAAGGGCGTGCCGAAAAATATGAAACATCCTGATATCTCTGATATATATGCCTTGTATATTAAAGTCATGCACCTGAAGGGCATGCTGAAAAATGTCTGATATATTAAAGTAATGAGCTTGAAGAGCACGCTGAAAATATTGAACATACAGATATCTCTGATGTATGTATGCTTGATATGTTAAAGTTGGGCGTGCTGAAAAATATGACTGATTATTAAGTTACGCGCCCGAAGGGCGCGCCGAAAAATACAACTGAATGATGAAATTTGTGGCTGACACTAGCATTTTAGGCAATGATGAGCCTGTTTCAAATTCAAAAACACACTGACCCCCCCCCCCCCCTATTGGGCATTTCAAAAACATGGTGACCCCCCTACCACCAAAGTCAAAAACGGGTTGACCCCCCCATGAATCCACCAGCCCCCCCCCCCCCCCCCCCCCCCCCCCCAGGCTGAAGAAACTGACCAGTCCCTTATGTAAACATAGCCAGGCCGCTAGGCCTGCAGCTGGTGCCGGGGCAGCAGGTCACCTCAACCCCTGTCCGTTTCAACCCAAGTAATTCACACCCTCTTGTCGTTGTTTGTGGTCAAATCAATCCCGGTGCCTTAGTCACTTCGACCTCAGTCACTTTTCATTTTACACGTACCTGACAACGTTTTACTGAGTACATTATGCAACTTGTTTCTGCAAGAATAGCTGTTTTCTTCGAATTCGCTACAACAACAATCTTATACTTGTGGGAGGCCTGGGGTACCCAGGCCCCATTGTCATTTACTGACCAGGGAACATGTCCACTGAAGTAGGGATGGATAAAGCATGTCATTTACTGATTTTGGAAATAAGGCATTAGTCATTATCGCAATTGCTCGCCATATGCGGCAAGATTGGACGAGTGAAGCCGATCCGCTCGCCTTGGTGTCTTGACGCCAAATGAGCCTATTTCCGGTTTAGGCGTTGGCCTTACAGCAATGCATTATAGGATATCTTCCAAGGCGGCATGATCTCAGCATAACATTTCAAAGTGAACCCACTTAACCTGTAACCGTCATTACATATACAGTATGTGATTGGTTCTTGCGTTAACCTCATTACATATACGGTACGCCATTGGCTTTTCCCAACTATCCTCCATATGGACATAACCCGGACTGGTAATTAATCAATAAGTTGGTGGCTTTGAAATGTGTCGTGATACCCAAGCTTATTTTTTGTTTTGTATGTGAAATGTGTCCGTCTCATACGCCGAGTTGCGGAACCTCGGTGAAACACGCTGTAGTACAGTATTACAAATGGACACCGTTTCTTTGGTATAGTAGAATGTATCCACTAATTATGATGCACAAGACTGCATGGTGTTGTACAAGTTTGTGTTTTTGTTGCAACAGTTACCAACCACTACGTACTTCAACAGATGGACTGCATCAAAATGTTGTCAAATGCATCTGACTATGAATATCACAAGCCAAGGGCCGTAAAAGCTTTTACAGTTTGTAATTATCATACGCACACTTACTCTGGCTTTAATACCACATGTAACCAAATGTTAGCAAAGTCATTTTCTAGGCTTTAATCATATAAACTACGCAGTAAACCATTCACCATTTACCTGCCAGACAGTATCACTTTCCCATCTGCCAAGTCAGTAAAAAGTGGTATTGAGCCAAAACCATATGTATTTTCACCCACTTGACTTGGTATGTCATAGTGGCTTCAGTCTGAAAAAAATCATGTTTACAGTCTCTGTCTTCAGGGACCTTCAAATCTTGAAGCCTTTGTTAAAATGCAGCGTATAGGACAGGTTTTGCTTTAATAGTTTTAACTAACTTGACCTGATAGTGAAATATGATCTTGGCAGGAAAACGGTTAATTAACAACACAATATGTCTTTACCTAATTTCAGAACACTCAACGCTGCAGTCTTGCAACAATTCAGTTGTGGTAGTGACATGAAGATTCATGGCAATGAAAAGCTGTTTGTTTGTAAAATATGTGGAAAGAGTTATGCACAAAATGGAGATCTAAGATATCATGTGAGAACACATAGAACTATGGTCTGCAAAGTGTGTGGAAGAGGTTTTTCAAAAAATGAAGATCTTAAACGCCACATCAGGACACATACCAATGGAAAGCTGTTTGACTCCAAAGTGTGCGGCCGAGATTTTACTCAAAGTGGGCATCTCAAAAACCACACCAGGACACATTTAAAGGAAAAAGCCTTTGTCTGCAAAGTGTGTGGTAAAGTTTTTGCACAGAAAGGAAGTCTCACACGTCACATCAGGACACACTCAAATGAAAAGCCATTTGTCTGCAAAATATGTGGAAAGGGTTTTCCACATAGTGGAAGTCTAAATAGTCACATCAGGACACACTCAAATGAAAAGCCATTTGTCTGCAAAGTGTGTGGCAAGGGTTTTGTATTTAACCAAGGTCTGAAATGCCACATCAGGACACATACAAAAGAAAAGCCATTTGTCTGCAAAGTGTGTGACAAAAGTTTTTCACAGAGTTCACATCTCAAAACTCATAACAGGACACATACAAAAGAAAAGCCATTTGTTTGCAAAATGTGTGGTAAAGGTTTTGCAGAGAATGGAAGTCTTGCACGTCACTTCAGGACACATACAAAGGAAAAGCCATTTGTCTGCAAAGTGTGTGGCAAGGGTTTTGGATTAAACCAAAGTCTGAAGCGCCACATCAGGGTACATACAAAAGAAAAGCCATTTGTCTGCAAAGTGTGTGGCAAGGGTTTTGTATTTAACCAAGGTCTGAAATGCCACATCAGGATACATACAAATGAAAAGCCTTTTGTCTGCAAAGTATGTGGCAAGGGTTTTTCACAGAGTGGAGGTCTAAATAGTCACATCGGGACACACTCAAATGAAAAGCCATTTGTCTGCAAAGTGTGTGGCAAAGGTTTTGCAGAGAATGGAAGTCTCACATGTCACATCAGGACACATACAAAAGAAAAGCCATTTGTCTGCAAAGTATGTGGCAAAGGTTTTGCACAGAATGGAAATCTCACATGTCACATCAGGATACATACAAAAGAAAAGCCTTTTGTCTGCAAAATATGTGGCAAGTGTTTTTCACATAGTGGAAGTCTAAATGGTCACATTGGGACACACTCAAATGAAAAGCCATTTGTCTGCAAAGTGTGTGGCAAGGGTTTTTCACGGAGTTCACATCTCAAAACTCATAACAGGACACATACAAGAGAAAAGCCATTTGTTTGCAAAATGTGTGGTAAAAGTTTTGCACAGAATGGAAGTCTTGCACGTCACTTCAGGACACATACAAAGGAAAAGCCATTTGTCTGCCAAGTATGTGGCAAGGGTTTTTCACAAACATGGAATCTCAAATATCACATCAGGACTCACACACAAGTCAAGCCCTTTGTCTGTGAAGTGTGTGGTAAAAGTTTTGCCTGGAATGAAAGTCTCACACGTCACAACAGGATACACACAAAAGAAAAGCCATTTGTTTGAAAAGTGTGTGGCAAAGGTTCTGCACACAATGCAAATCTCAAATATCACATAAGGACAGCTACAAATGAAAAGTTACATGTCTGACATCTTTGTGGCAAGAAAGAATTGGTATATCAATATGGAATTGGTATATCAATATGGAATTGGTATATCAATATGGAATTGGTATATCAAGTGCACTGTAGCACACATACAAAGGAAAGCTATTTATCTGCCAAGAATGCGACAAGGATTTTCAACAACCCCAATGTTTTTATACCATATCAGGACCTTTAACTGGACGCATTCAAAAGAAAAGCCATTTATCTGCTAAGTGTGTGGCTATTGGTTTTATGTGAAGTGGAACTAAAATGTCACATGAAGATGCGAAGAATACAAAAGCTGTTTGTCTGTGAAAAAGCATGGCGCAAATTTTACAAATGACTTAACTCTTGAATATACCACCAGGACTCAGTCAAATGAGAAGTAATTTGTCTGCCAAGTGTCTGAGAAGGGATTCACTTGTGGTGGAATTCTTGGATGTCACGTAAGGACATAAAAAGTTTAATATCGTAGATGTACTAGAGGGAAGACAATTTCATGTGTTAGGGGTGGAGGAAGTTGGCTTGCGGAGCAGTGTTTTCTGTCTCTGTGACAGCAGTTTTTACCTCTTAACTGTTTCATGATATGTAAGACTGAAAGTTCTGACAAGCTTTCTAGCTTTTTTCCTTAACTTGCAAATAGACTATAAACTCCAAAATTTTATGATAATACAGGTATGATGAATTTTTGTGAGCTATCATGACAGACCTAACCGTCTCTTCAAGGGTAGACTAATATTCTGAACCAAACAACCCGATATGTCTTTGTGAATACTTCCATCACTATCACCTTGTTGACACTGAAATTGATTTTATGCAACTGTTTGCAAGTTTTTTCAGAATGGTGGAAAAATAATACATTTGATCATGTGGACAAAAATAGTGTTAATTTAACGAATAATACCACACCAAGAAATTGGAAACACTACCTTCTGATTCACAACTTGTTTGAAAGCTTAGCTACCATTGGTAGACTACATAATATCGAGCAACGGTACAAATGACATCATCGTTTTGATCTATTCTGTATTGCTAATTTGCATACTTGGAGTCAAACCCTGCTTCCTGGTCCTACAATAATAGAGGGCGCTTTCTGGTACCGTAAAGTCTCTGTCACATTTTTGCAGTAATGTACAGTGTATTTTTATCTTTTACAAGCCGTAACTGAAAGCCTTTTTTTCCTTTCTTGAGATCACAATGCCTTTGTTTCAGTTCAGAATTGTTATCACAAGCCAACTACAGTGCAGTGAATTGTCCTATCTTTACAATCATTTGCTAAAAATGATTTTTGATGTTGCCTTTTTTTTAGTCCCCACGGACGAAGTCCGGGGGGACTTATAGATTGGGTCATGTCCGTGCGTGCGTGCGTGCGTCCGTTCACGCAGATATCTCAGACATGCCCAGGTCAATTTCTTTCAAACTTTGCACAAATATAGTACCCTACCCCATACAGATGGACGTCGATTTGTTTCACAATGCGATCAAATTTGGCCGTGTTAGAGGACTTTTTAGTTTCCACCTCCATAGACTCCCATGTATAAGGCAGTCCATAGACTCCCATGTATAAGGCAGTCCATAGACTCCCATGTATAAGGCCAAGTAAAATAAAAATTTAGTTTCTCATCATATTCATATAGCAAAAAGGATGCGGTGACACAGTTTTTAGCCCCACGGATGAAGTCCAGGGGGCTTATAGATTGGGTCATGTCCCTCTATTCACGATGATATCTCAGATATTTTGACAAAATGTCACGTGACCTTTGACCTCAAATACACATCTTTGTCCATAACTCAGTAACCACAAGTGCTAAACCCTTCATATATGCAGTGTTTCCGCTGCCCGCTCGCCAAATCGCAAATGCGAGAAAAAAGTAGCGTTTGTCGAGAAGATTTTGGCAAAAATTAGCCAAACTTGCGAATCGAAATTTGCACTACGACGTCATCACTTTGTCTGTCCACGCGCTGTCCTGCATTCAACTTGAGACGTAATGCTTTACCTCTGTGCATCCCTTATGCGTCAGGAGATCCTATTTATAACACATATACAGTATGAATAAAATTGTAACGAAATAGCTCACAAACCAAAAGTACCCATATGTTTACCATGACTATTTGACTAAAATGTTGCTAAGTTTTGGGTTGGACTACGCGCAATGTGTGCCTACAGATTACTCCGTGCAGTGACAGCCATGTCGTCGTCAACAGAATCGTAGTGACAGTGAAACTAAGCAAAAACGGCAAACTTTCCTTTTTGACTTTGGCTGCTCCACCAATATGGGGGGGGGGGGACCACCCCTACAACACACATTCTAAGCGCAAGTAAAGCTATGAAATGGAAAGAAAGATTATGATCAGTGTAGGAAAGTCGACCGTGAATTTGGAAAGGAAGGTAGCGGCTGCATGGTCAAAAGCATACGCATGGCATTTTTTAGAACGTAGAGCGAGTAAGGCACTCCTGAATAGCGAAAATGTTTGTGGTGTATTGCTGCCAACAAGAAAATACCTTTACTGGCGTTAGAAACTTGTGTGAATTGGCTTCCTTAAAGACAAATTCGCGACAAATTTCAGTGTATCACAGACCGTGGTGTATTGTGACGTGACATCGTATACAGACTTTCAGAGAAGGTGCTCGCTTGTCCGCCGAGTCGGCTTTGTTACGCATTCATATCGTGCAAATAAATACGCAAAGTCTTGTCGCGATATTTTGGTATTTAACTTGATCGTCAGTGAAACAAAAAGATGTTTCTCCATATCAAAAGGGTGTATAATTGATATTTTAGGGTTCTGTTTACATAATAGACGTAAACATTTGGATTTATGATCCATGATTTCCGCGATCCATGACATGATTCAAGCTGGCTGTGAATACACACTGACGTCTTTGATTTGACCCCTTACCCAAGCGCCATCACGTGCGCTGTCCGAGCTTCGCTTGCTAAACTTCAAGCATAAAGCAAATGTATTGGAAGTCTAAAATGCACATATTTCTCAAGTCTGAGAGTATTTTACTTTTGAACTGCTACGAGAATGGATATCTGATTCGTTTGAAAAAACTAGTATGCTGAACCAGGTTTCGTGCCGTTGTCCATAGCGATATTTACAGTATCGCACGATAGCGATTTCAGGTTTGTTACTAAATATAGTTGCATACGCCTAACTTTGAACACGGTCCCTCGGACTGTGCTTTGAACAAGTGTCGCTTGAAATTCGGACAAATTTTATATTGTATGCGTGGCTGATGTTGGCACCTTGTAATCTGAACCATAAATTGGTGTTACTTTTAGTATCCATAGTAGCACTAACAGGGTTTATTTCCGTCATTCTTATGGGTGTGTAGACAAATATTTATTTTTGCATATTAATGAGAAAGAAATGACATCATTAGTGATCAGTGGTATCGGCTTGGCTAATTGAATATGTGGTTTGGCGAATATTTTTTTAGGGCTTCTAGCCAAGTTTGCTACAAGATTTTGGAACCCAGGGGAAACACTGTATGTGGTATGATGGGACACCTTATGACGCCACATATTGTACCTCATTAATTATGTGCATATCTAATTTTGAGCAAGCCAATAGAGCTAGAGGTCTGATTTTTGGTATATAGGGATAACTTAGCAATACAATCTTTTTGACAAAAAGTCACATGACCTCGGTGACCTTTGACCTCAAATATACATATTTGTCCATGACTCAGTAACCACAAGTGCTACAACCTTCATAAATGGTATGATGGGACACCCTATGACGCCACATATTGTACCTCATTAATGATACGCATATCTAATTTTGAGCAAGCCAATAGAGCTAGAGGTCTGATTTTTGGTATATAGGGATAACTTAGCAATACAATTTTTTTGACATGATGTCACGTGACCTCAATGACCTTTGACCTGAAATATACATATTAGTCCATAACTCAGTAACCACAAGTGGTACACCCTTCATATTTGGTATGATGGAAGACCTTATGATGCCACATACTGTACCTCATTAATTATGCACATATCTAATTCTGAGCAAGCCAATAGAGCTGGATGTCTGATTTTTCGTACATAGGGATAACTATAGAATAGAAATTTTTTGATCAAATGTCATGTGACCTCTATGACCTTTCACCTAAAATATACGGTTTTGTCAATAAGTAACCACAAGTGCTATGTCCTTTATATTTAGTAGGATGGGCGACCTTATGACAACACACGCTTTACCTCATTGATTATGCACATATCTAATTCTGGGCAAGCGAATCGAGCTAGATGTCTGATTTTTGGCATATAGGGATTAATTAGCAATATATTTTTTTTTTTCAAAATGTCATGTGACCTTGATGACTTGTTACCTTGATTATACATATATATGCATAACTCAGTAACCACAAGTTCTATACCCTCCAATTTTGATAGGATATTAAACCTTAAGATGTCACATCTTGGACATCATTTATTATCCACATATGTATTTCTTGGCTGGCCAATACAGCTAGAGGTCTGATCTATTTTCCCGATTTAGAACCATAACTTAGACATGCCTCATGTGTTTCAAATTGGGAAAAACAACATAGACCTATGTGCCCATCGATCTTAACATATACACTCCAGTGATACTTCTTGATGAACACATTTCCCTGCCCCATCAAGACTAATACTCCCCTATTTCAAGTGGGGACTATGTCATTGTCAATGACTTGTTATAAGTAAACAGACAGACAAAACATTCACACATTATAAGCAATGAAAAACAAAAAGTTTTAAGTAAGAAACTCAAAATCTGATATAATGAAGTCTTCAGATAAAATGATATGTATAATCAAATTGAAATTTTGATCAGCTGTCCATACAAGGGGCTTTGGAACTTGCAACTTACTGGTACTGTTCACCCCGTATGTTCATAGATTATTACTTATAATATTACATCCAGAAATTTTAATATAGGTGAATATACAAGGGAACTCCATACAGTATTGTGAAAAAGTGTGCTAATATGCATAAATTTTATATATTTTGCATATAATTTACATATCATTAAAGAGCATAATACTGCATCTGGCCAACTTGCTTGTATGTTGTTTAGACATGGGTCAGGTACATGTCGTATTCATTATGAAAACAAAGCTGTGCTTTGAGATAATTCTATAGGGAAATCAAAGAATAGATGGATGCTCTTTCAAATTAGTGACAAGTGTATTTTTTTGAAATCAGCCAGTGGGCTGATTCACTGTCATCAGTTTGGTACATTGATCTCATCTGTTACCATGCTTTATGGAAAACCTCCATTAACTTAGGAATACCCGACTTCCCTAGAGGATCAATTTCACAGACCTGCCTTTCCTACGATGGCACCAGCTGGATTAGATAAACATAACAATGGAACATTCACACCTTGGGGATTAAAAGTCTTCTGTTTGTCACCCGAGTTGGTCAGGCAAGGACTCGGGTTTCAGGTACCATGTAAGTTAATGCAGCCTTCCCCTAATGGATAGGTTGTGTGGTATATAATGGCAAAATGTTACTCATTCAAATTTCCCACCAAGAACAAACTTTGAAAAATCTACATGCCCTATACTATTAAAGGCACAGCCTTGTAGGTTTTTTTATAGTTATCATGAAAAGAAGCATTGTAATTTTGTTGTCGAATTTTCATGATCTGGGAACAGCTTCCATCACAAAGTGTATGACATGCAATGAGTAAATTATCATAAAAAAATGTGATGGACAGTATCTCATGAATGCCAATGTAACATGATTTTTTTTTCTTTCGTCAGGCTACTTCAGAATTTGTTTTTTTAAATATCCGAGATTTTGAGGGTCATGAGAGCAGCTTTTCATTCACCCTACTTTTTTTTGTAATACAGAGCTTTTCTGCGTATTTGACTCCTAATAGTCTGCCTTTTCGCCATCACAAATGAGGGACTGTGCAACCAGTAGTACATAGTCATATCCTCTCCATGTCATGTTGATGTTCTGATGCCTGCGATAAACTCAAGTCAAGTACTCACTGGTCACTTGCAGAATGAAATAATTAGAATTGATCAGCCTGCCTACCAAGAAATTATGCAAGAACTGTGTTTTGCACAAATTGCTTCCTTGACTGCCCTAGACTCCAATACTTTCGATCTGATAAAGCTTACATGCAGAAAATAATATGACCATTTATACATCGGCAGTTCCATCAGAGTTTATGCATGAGCGTGTAAACTCTGCTCTACTTGTGTAGACAAAATGTTTAAATCTGTGTAAAGTGGGCGTTAACCCCACATGAGCGATGTGGCAACATTTTGAAAGCATTGTTTTTAAAAATGTTGAGATCGTGACATACAAGAGGCAACTTGTTGTATGGAAAATATGACGAAATATAGATTTGCCATTTTGAAAAGTGGGGGGGGGGGGAACCATTAACTGTGAAATTTTATACCTTGAAAATTTTCATATAGCCTGCAGATTTTTTCTTTGAAGAGTTATTAAAATTTTTAGGATTAATTTTCCTGTTTTTTTCTGGTTTTTACTGTACCCTGTCAAAAATAAATACTAGTTAAAATTCATCGTCAAAATCATTGCACCGTTTCTTGTCTTTCTTCTCTATCTCTCTCTCTCTCTCTCTCTCTCTCTCTCTCTGACAAAAATTTTACAAAATATTCATAAACATGGTCTGTCCCATACATGATTTTAAAGAAATTCATGATTAAAACTACTCTGAGAGATTCTCAGATATGTCCCCCTCCCCCCCCCCTCAATCAAATGGGAGAAGAGTCCCGAGAAAACTTGGCCAAACTTCAGTTCATGAATTTATTAGATATGCCTATTTAAAGTTTATGTGATAAATATCCTTGAAATGTCCAAACTCACAGAACAGAAAACGGGAAAGGTATACCTTTTTTTGCCAGAATACATAATCAAAGCCCAAGGGAACAAACAAGAATCTCACAAAATCGTTGGGCGCCCTCAGCCATTACGAACTTTCCTCTTTCGTTTCTCAGAATAGCCTTGGTATTTCTGCCTTCATCAAAATCAATCATGGATTGATTTGTGTGCATTTGGGAGATTACAGTACCGATACTTTGAAGCAACTTACTGATAGAAAAAGGGCTTTAGGGACTGATCAAATATTTAAACAAATACGAAGAGCATGCCTAACAAAGAACTACTACGAAGTTAGGGTGTCTTTATCTACTGCAAACTGTCTTATCATATACCTACATTCACTTGGCTGGTCCCCGCCTCAGTGACAAGCACAAAGAGGCAGGTAACGGGAAACCGCCATGTATCGAATTACGAAATCTGATTGGTTGAATCATGGGGCGCTGTCATTGGCTGTTCAATTTTACTTGCAAGTAAAGCTAAAATTATCACAGCGAACATGGCTAGAATTTAATCGAGGATTTAATTAACATTCTTACAAGTTTTGAAATATTGGCAGGTACCAGACTAGACTAAAAAGCACGCAATAAAAAATGATGCACTATGTGCGGGCATGCGCAATCAACAACTTCCGGGAGACCAAAAACTGTCTCATTTCAAAATGGCGGTTTGCCGGTATCTGCGTCTTACTTCGTGCTGCGTCTAGCTAGTCACGTGAGACGCAGTGATCAGCGAATACATTCACGTGCCTGTGTAAAGCTATGGGAGAAAGCGCCCTCAGATCCGTGCATTTTTTTTACGTATCACGCCCCGGCCCGGTGCCCAAATATGGGCAATCGCGTGCATTTCTGAACTATCTCGATTCTAGTTACTACGCGCGTTGCTATCCGCAAACGTTCCATTCGTACACAAAGCCAGCGCGAGATTTGGAAAACGTCTGCTCGCTCAGATTGTAGTTGCGCGTGGCAACAGTGGAGCCGCGCCGGTAACATCGGCTTTTATTTCTAAATTCTAGTGAAATCCTGTGTATACTAAGTGCGTGCATGTTCAGTATGAATTACCAGAAACTGACATCACGCTTTTGTCCTTCTTACACCTCAATTTCAGCCTTGATCTCTGTGGTCATGTAATAGTACGCATATTGCTTTGCGCGTTCTAGAATTCTGCAGGTAAACAAATGACGTCATTATGTATGTCAATCCGCGACGGGAAGCGGCCATCGTATTAATGAAAAACTGACACAAATGGCGTTGAATTTTTGATATCGCACGCATTTTTATCTCCTGAACAATGTTGAATATTATGTAAAATACATATTTATCATTCCATAAGGTATATGATAAAACCTTTACGGCCCTGATACGGCTTTTGCGGCCCTTGGTCGTACGGCGTACGGGCCCTCGCACGCTCGGGCCCTTCCGCCGTACGACCTCGGGCCGCAAAAGCCGTATCAGGGCCGTAAAGATTAATTTCCCCGCGCTTGGACACCAAACATAGCTCGTAGTCGAGTTAAAAACCAAGTTTTCGCCCAATTCGAAATCGAACTGGTACGTGAATAGAAGACGTGTGTCACTCTTCTAAATAGTGTGAACCTGAGCTTGGTATCCAAATACTGTAAGTTTTAGCTTTGTTTCCCGTCAGAGTCAGTCGCATAGGTCACAGGAGCTTGGAATTGCCAATGAACTCAGCAACAAAGGCACCACCGTGGTTGATAGCGTTTACTCTTTATTGCTCAACAACACACCACAGTCCCCTGTGATCTGTTCCGCTCTTGGACTATGCGCCCCATAGACGTGGTTTTTCTCAAGCATATGTACACACGTCTATGGGGCGCATAGTCCAAGAGCGGAATAGATCACAGGGGACTGTGAACACACTCAAGGAGTGTGGTAAGGCAAAAATCACAAAACCCAAACTTTGAGTCAAAGATGCAGACTTCAACAAACCTGACAAACACTGGATGAAGCTGCATGCTGCATGCTGGGGGACTTAAGAGACTGGCCCCTAGTCGCCTGGCTTGTCTCGCCAGGGCAGTTACTGTCCGGCCAAGGCGTTCACTCCACGATCCAAGCACCAGCCTACCTTGCTGCAGTACAGTAGCTCGAGGTTTTGCCTGGGTATTTGGGTCGGACGGCAAAATCTGGTTTTGCCGTCCGACCCAAATACCCAGGCAAAACCTCGAGCTACTGTACTGCAGCTACAGCCTACCACCTAGCCTTTCAGTCTACTGAGGTTCATCATTTAGGCTGTTTTGATATTTATATGCCCACAGACTTAGAGGGTTTCTGGACGTTTCGGCACCAAGACGTTTCGGCACCGCTGAAGGCTAAGCTTACCTGTGGGAACTGGCAGATCGTCCATGTAGCCGACACGAACACGAAGTGTCTGTTACCGGCTACCAAAAACTATGAAAAATAGTAAAGAATGAGCTACAAAATCACTATCAGTTTTAAGTTGCAGTTAGAATAAGTCTGTACCTTTGTAAAAAATACTATAAAAATAGTAGAAAGTGAAGAACCAGCTGAAAGTTAGTTGAGGAGACCTTGACCGCATATCATTTGCATCTCATTGTCGGCTACATGGACTGTGTGCCTGGGAACTTGTGCTGGAGCATAATGTTGCAAATCAAAGCACTAAAAAGTATAGTGTCAACTAACATTCACGTACATGCTTTAATCTTTGTGAGAACATGGGAAGAGCAAAAAACTTTATATCATTTTTAAATGTGTGACACAAGTTTATTGATATCAATGGCCGCCGACACGGCAAAAGTTTGAAAGCTGTGATGAAACAGCATGGCTGCAAAAGTCACACAAAATACACATAAAAGTACTGGTCATTACGCAAAGGTCACACTTATGAATATGACGGATCAGTCAATTACTAAATAGTTTGAAAAAAAAATCAAAACATGGATGCCGAAACGTCTTGGGTTGCGGTGCCGAAGTGACTTGGGGCCGGAAATCGAGAGGCCAAAACAACTTGGGCCGAAACGATGCTATGTACATTCACATCTATAGTAGCTAGCTATAGGGACATTGGCCCTATTTTTGTTTCTTTCCAGTGCCATTTAGTATATTTATGGCATTGTTTGTCTGTGTACGTCAAATAATGGTTGAATGCTTTTAAATTTGATTGGAAGGGCTTAAAAAAAGATGTACATATCTGATTCCAGAGGCTCCCTGGTAGATAAAGTTTGTGTTTGAAAGTTTAACCATTATTTTGTCTATGATACTGCAATCAAATTGTATAAGAAATGTCCATCCTGTTCTGAGTCCGGATCACGATTAAGGGGAACTTCATACCACAGTACGCGTAGATGGAGTAAATATATAGATCAGGCGACACAGGAATTAACGTTGCGCTCGAAACTTTATTTCCCCAGGTCAGCCTGATGGCTGCCTGGGGCAACTCTTAGCTCCGAGAGCCTGGAGATATGCTCACTCCAAGGCTCCCAAAGTCCGACTCCCGAATTTACAATACTTTGTCGACAAGAAAACTTGCCAACGCTAGTTTCACAATGATTAATACATAGTATGCATGAGACATGTCACAACACCATTGTTTTAAATCCAAGCTGTGAAAATATGAAAAGCGATACTTAACAGCTACAGTTCTGATAAAAGTTCGACTACATTGTCTTTCTATTGTCCAACCTTGCGTGAGACATTTCATGCATAATCATAGGAATTCACGAGACATGTGGGTGCCTGGAATGGCGCTGCCATTGAATTTAAACAGAAGAGACTTGAAAATGTAATTTGCCGCCAATTTTGAAGAATTACACCTCCGGTAAATCGTGAGAATTCAAGCCCAAGTGGCGAAATGTTGAAATTTGGCGAATTACTAGAATGAAGATTTACAGTAACCGGTACAAATTATAGAAACATGACATCGTTCTTTCTCCCACAAAGGCTTGCCCTCAAGCCTTATAAAAGGTGTCTCAAATATAGATAGAATACAAAAATATTACGTTTACACAAAATACACAAGGAAAGTACAGAATTTCAGAAGAACATCAAGTGGAAAGTACAATTTTGTTTTTTTTGTAATTAGAAATATGACATCGTTCTTTGAAAATAATCGAATAATGTATGTGTTTGCAGTGCTTTTGATAGCAGATGTATACAAGCTGTATCGAGCAATGTCCGCAGTTATGTTTGTGATCAAAAGTTTCTCCCAGAGAGATCCGTTTCTAGAACAATCTCGATTATACCATATTGACGATGTTCAAATTTTTAAACTAACTATTCAACTCTCCAACCCCCAACCCTTCGTATCGGAGACGTCTTACGCGTAGCACTGCAGCGTCGGTAATTCTCGTAGCTCTATAATTATCTTCACTTAATTAAAAAAAAACACTCCCAACCCCCAAACCAACCCGCGTAGATGAGACAAACGAGTATAAATAATTAGATTTCTCTGTTGAACAATACCAATATTTGGGATTAAAGCGAGTCTACTATACTAACTATTTGACCACAAAACCCCTCGAACAATTTCAAATTCAGTTCGCAGACAAAACACGCATGCAGTTCCAACGATCATACACAGTTCTCTTGATCAACTTAGACAAATCTCGAATCTGCTCACCCTTCAAAATGTTAATACTGTTATCTTCTCATGGTTGATCTACCTTGACGTGCTCTTCGTTAGTTTCCTTGGTTGAAAGATTCAGCTTGCCTCTGTAAATACCATCTTCTTCTGTAATTTTTTTCGGTCTGAATTCTGCATTGTCCATCCTTTATGTCATCCGGGGAATTTCACTCAGGTGTCCGGGAGCGACTCGCTTCTCGCAGTTCTATCGGGAAATTCCATTCAGCTTTGCTGTGAGAGGCTTCGTTTTCTTCGTTTTCGGGGAATCATGCGCTCGAAACTTTATTTCCCCAGGTCAGCCTGATGGCTGCCTGGGGCAACTCTTAGCCCCGAGAGCCTGGAGATATGCTCACTCCAAGGCCCCAAAGTCCGACTCCCAAATTTACAATACTTTGTCGACAAGAAAACTTGCCAACGCTTGTTTCACGATGATTAATACATAGTATGCATGAGACATGTCACAACACCATTGTTTTAAATCCAAGCTGTGAAAATATGAAAAGCGATACTTAACAGCTACAGTTCTGATAAAAGTTCGACTACATTGTCTTTCTATTGTCCAACCTTGCGTGAGACATTTCATGCATAATCATAGGAATTCACGAGACATGTGGGTGGGTGCCTGGAATGGCGCTGCCATTGAAACAGAAGAGACCTGAAAATGTAAATTTGCCGCCAATTTTGAAGAATTACACCTCCGGTAAATCGTGGGAATTCAAGCCCAAGTGGCGAAATGTTGAAATTTGGCGAATTACTAGAATGAAGATTTACAGTAACCGGTACAAATTATAGAAACATGATACTGCAATGCTTGTTTAAAGGGACAAAGTCAGCCATTTTTTCATGAATTTTGTTTGATACGAGATACTATTTATATTGTTTGACACGTTGAAAGATACTGAATTAATTGGTGACCATGCATATATTCGTCCCTGATTTTAGACACGGTAAATGAAACCATTGCGAAAATGAATTAATGGTCATGACCATTTATTTATTTTCGCAATGGTTTCATGTATCAATTTTGCCATTGCCAAGTCAGTAAAAAGTGGTATTCAGCCAAAACCATGTGTATTTTTACTCACTTGGGTTGGTGAGGCCAAGAAAAAAAATTTGTGCTGTTCCGATTACCCGACCTACCCCAATTTTAACCCCCCAACCCTAGACTTTTTAGGGTCTCGTAAACCCGGAAGTAAAAATAACGATATGAAAAAACGTGAAACGCATGAAATCACGCGAGAACTATGACAAATCGCCAAAATCACGCGAGAACTAATACGTCATTCTTATAGAAGTGATGCCAGACGCTCATGAAAACTTGCGACATGACACTGACAGTTGTTGCACACTGAACGGTTTCCAGTTTTCAAACTGCTGTATCTCAAAAAGTATTAGTCTAATTCATTAAAATTTTCAATAAAAAAAATTCCAATTCAACTGCTCGTTCTACCATGGGATTTTTTTTGAAAATAAAGAAAAAAATATCGTGTCATTTTAGCGCTCAAAATCAAGCATATTTTTTTTTTTGGCCTGATAGTGGCTTTCGTCTGTATTTATGTTTACAGTATCTCTGTCTTCAGGGACCTTCAAATCTTCAAGTCTTCGTTAAAATGCACCGTATGGGACATGTTCTGCCTTACTAGTTTAACTTACTTGGCCTGCTAGTGAAATATGAACTTAGCAGGAAAAGGGCTAATTAACAACATCATTTATGTCTTCACCATATTTCAGAACACTCAACGCTGCAGTCTTGCAACAATTCAGTTGTGGTAGTGACATGAAGATTCATGGCAATGAAAAGCTGTTTGTTTGTAAAATATGTGGAAAGACTTATGCACAAAATAGAGATCTAAGATATCATGTGAGAACACATAGAACTACGGTCTGCAAAGTGTGTGGAAGAGGTTTTTCAAAAAATGAAGATCTTAAACGCCACATCAGGACACATACCAATGGAAAGCTGTTTGACTCCGAAGTGTGCGACCGAGAATTTACTCAAAGTGGGCATCTCAAAGACCACACCAGGACACATTTAAAGGAAAAAGCCTTTGTCTGCAAAGTGTGTGGTAAAGTTTTTGCACAGAAAGGAAGTCTTAAATGTCACATCAGGACACATACAAGAGAAAAGCCATTTGTCTGCAAAGTGTGTGGCAAAGGTTTTGCACAGAATGGAAGTCTCACACGTCACATCAGGACACACTCAAAAGAAAAGCCATTTGTCTGCAAAATATGTGGAAAGGGTTTTCCACATAGTGGAAGTCTAAATAGTCACATCAGGACACACTCAAATGAAAAGCCATTTGTCTGCAAAGTGTGTGGCAAGGGTTTTGTATTTAACCAAGGTCTGAAATGCCACATCAGGACACATACAAAAGAAAAGCCATTTGTCTGCAAAGTGTGTGACAAAAGTTTTTCACAGAGTTCACATCTCAAAACTCATAACAGGACACATACAAAAGAAAAGCCATTTGTCTGCAAAATATGTGGAAAGGGTTTTCCACATAGTGGAAGTCTAAATAGTCACATCAGGGTACATACAAAAGAAAAGCCATTTGTCTGCAAAGTGTGTGGCAAGGGTTTTGTATTTAACCAAGGTCTGAAATGCCACATCAGGATACATACAAATGAAAAGCCTTTTGTCTGCAAAGTATGTGGCAAGGGTTTTTCACAGAGTGGAGGTCTAAATAGTCACATCGGGACACACTCAAATGAAAAGCCATTTGTCTGCAAAGTGTGTGGCAAAGGTTTTGCAGAGAATGGAAGTCTCACATGTCACATCAGGACACATACAAAAGAAAAGCCATTTGTCTGCAAAATATGTGGTAAAGAGTAGTAAAATAAAGGTGGTCAACTGTGATAAATAAGAATTTTTACACCCATTTTATTCATTTATCTACATGGAGCGAAGGAAAAATTAACCATCCATGTAACTAAAGTGTGACCCTGACCTATATACGAACTCACGCACGCGCAGCAGTGCATTGTCCTGAACTAAGCAGGGAAATTCCCTGCTGAGTCACACACAACATGTTTATACATGTACGGGAAATTCCGTGTGAGTCATCACCATCAAACTAGCCTATATAAAGGACCCCGTTTTCAGTCCGGCCGGCCGGTCGCGGAGTCTAGCTGATGTTGAACACGAAGTTCCTATCGGGGCGAACTTGTTCACCTGATAGATAAAATTTTAGTAATTTCCTCTGAACTTAAAATGTGACGGAAGACCATTACTTCAATAATATGAGACGTTTCAGATGAATGGTACTGATATCTAAAGTGTTCACTCTTTTATCTCTACGTACAAATGTAGTTCCTAAGTCGTTCTCTATTCTATTCCCACCAACAAAACATTCAATACTCATTTCCCCTCCCCGATCTTTATCAATACTTATGATAATATCACAAGTTGTTCTGTTATCTGTTTTCATAGCATAATATCCAACCAAATCGTCAAATTCATCTCCAGTAGCTAACTTTACACATCTAATGAGAACTGTACCATGTTGAAGTATTTTCATATTATCAGTCATCTGTTGATTTACTGTCTGTAAAGTGAGAACAGCTGCCTCATCACCGACACTTTTAAGACCCAGTTTCTTTAAAGTTGTGTCCCAAAATAATCTAACTGGAACTCCGCTAGCTGTATACGAGCAATAATTCTCCCCCTCGTTTATCCACCTTCTTAGTGTATTATCTGCCTTCATTATTGTATTAAGAGGACTAATTTTAAGGTGAATCGGTATACCAAGAAGTGCAATGTATGGATTCGTAGGAGTAAGCCAACTACGAAAATCTAACAATTTATATTTGTTTACATTGCTATCAAAATAAATCACATTCGGAGTTCCTGGTGGTTCAGCAACACCTCCTGCAATTTCACTACCCAATATATCTAAGATGTTACGCGGCACATTATAAGGCATGAATTTCTGACTAGCCGAATCCCATGTCAGAGCAAAAGGAGTAGGATCATTCGAAGCCTTTGTGGCGTCAATTACAGTTTCATCAATGTCTTTAAGTTCGGAAATTCTACAGCATGTTCGTGGGGTGGCGCCGCGGCATTGGCTAAAACGAAATATTTTTCGCGGTCTTTATAACGAAGGACGTAATCCTTATTATGATTAGCAGCCATTTTAGTATTATGTTAACTTTAACATCACTCAGATCTTCAAGCTCAAGATTTTGCATACGAATTGTACCTAGACCGAAGCCACTTGGATCAGACATACTCCGTAGGGACCTATATACAGTGAAAATTAAAATAATACCTTGTAATATACACAACCATGGCTTCAGCAATAGGAATGACAGTTCTCGGTGCTGTATTAAATGCAACGGCATTCACAGGAGGAAATATTATCGGACAAAGCTTTCTGGTAATGGTGATGCTCTTATTGAAGAGAAAGTCCGACATGATAAGCATTAGAAAAATTTGAACATGATCGCAACGTCTGGTCAGAAAAAAGATTACTACAGGCTGACTGGAAAGAGAAAATCAAGCAAAGGACGCGCATGCTGCGGCAGAATTAAGAGATACAGATGCAGAAATCCTGGAAGAAGCAGAAGCGGTGCAAAGCCGTTCCGAAGGGGCAGTTCAATTCTCAGATTATTATCAACCCAGTCCTGAGCAAAAGAAATATGAGATGATCTATATTGCTGGAGGATTGGTCGTGGGATGGTTTATCTTCCGATAGGGTTACACCGGTAGGGGCCCACTTCGGGACTACAATAATTCTACAAAAGCTAATGGCCAGTTATTGAAATCGATCATGTTCCCATCCTGATCTGTTATCCAGATACGCATTGAATTCATGTAATCTCCCCCTTTTCTCAATGGCATAGAAATTGCTCCGTTTTTAAAATCGTAAGTAACCTTTTCACTTATTTCTCTCGTATCCCGGATGGGAAGTATTTGTAAACAGTTCGATACTTTCCCCTGTATGTATCCTCCGGAGGCACCCGAACCAAATGAAACATAATTTCCAGTAACATCGACTACATCTGAATGAACTATATATTTAGTAACTGTTAAGAAATCCACTTTCTTCGGACTCATAGTACTTTTTATAACTGGGTTGTTCTCAGGTTTATCTGAAAAAGCCGACGACGTTGGCGAAGCTACCTGTGGCATTGAAATAGACTTTAATATCTTTAGCCAAAGTTAGATAAACATGGTTTGTCGGCAGATGTTTTTCAAAATTAATTTTTTGCTTCAACCCGATTGCTTTGTTTAACGTATCGATATTGTTTACCGATGTTACCTGGACGTATTGATTTAGTCTTCTTCGGTTGGTCACCTTCTTGATATTTTATTACATTATTCGTCGATGTTATGTTATGCCATGAATTATATAGTCCGCACTCTAGCAGTCTTATCTTCGTAAACTGTGTCGTGTCAATGCAAGGGTAAAAATTAACAGTGACTGGTTCACCTGTTTGGCTTTCAATCCAAATGATCATTGTTGTGCGCTGTATATATTACTAAGTATAAATGTTCGATGAATAATATTCCGAAGGTGCCCATTACGAAGTATAAGGTTCTGCAGGAATAATATTTTTCTGTTCAAGGAGATCTTTGGTTGCTACCGCGGCAGCAGTCGCACCGCCTAATTTTGCCAATCGAGTAAATTTGGACGACTTGGATCGCCAACCTCTATTTTCAGAAATTTGCTGGAGATCATAAGATATCCATCGCAAGTCCTGCGATTACAATACCATCGTACATTGTGTTTACAACTGTTTTAATATCCATGATTGCTGACTAGTATATAAAATAAAAAATAAAATAAAAAATATGGGGAGTTAATCCATCTCATACAATGTAGAGGAGCTGGGTCCTCCCTCCCCTCCCGTCGGAACTGTTCTGGAGGGAGCCGCTACTGGCTCTGTTTTTTCCGCTTTCTTATTTTGGGGAGGATCTTTCCGATCTGGACTCGATCGATTAACGGGACAGGGGGTATGCCGAGCACGCCCCCAATATAGCCCTAATGCAGTCAATGAAACTCCCACAATTCCTAAAACAAGATAACATTTATTATACCAGCGTGAATTATTATCACACTGTTCTTTCATTGTAGGCGGTAGGTCTGCTTCAGTCGCTACCGCATCGCTATCCCCCCCCTCCCTCTCCATTGCTTTTAGTTTCTTCTCCCTGTTTTGCCTGTTCCATTCCGCTAATTTCTTGCCCGCAGCAACTCTCCCTGGATGCTTCGTCGGTAACGTCATTTTCTCTATGTTGCGCTGTGTCGGAGGTGCCGGTGTTGGTGTTAGGATCGTCCCTGGTAAGGTCGTCCCTGGCGGAGCCGTTTGCTGAGTCGTCGAAGTTGAATCCATTTATTTCAGGTACTATATTAAACCCGATTTTTTTAAAATTTAAATGTTTACCCGTAATTAAACCGGTGGAAATTAGTGCAATCAGGGGCCCCCACGTGTACCCTATCCGCCCTGATAATCGTTTTATTTCACTGTTTAGAATAAAATCCTTTTTAAGATCAGTGGCATAGTTATCTCGATCATCGATTGGAACTACCTGACTTATTGCACGGGCTCCTAGATCTATGAAACTTTGAGTGATGGTATCACTTATAAGAGAACTGTATTTCGCTTTGTACATTTTGAAGGCTTTAACCACCGTTTCATCTTTCCATTTTTCTACGTCAGCAACTGAAATCTCCTTACCAAAAAATAACTTACTTTGACCACTTGCGATGACACAGAGTATTTTTTCACGTTTTGTCTCTATTATGGATTGATTATTGTCCGAAGGCGCCGAAGCCCCTTCGGAATGCGCTGCCATATTTGCCGCTGCCGATGACTTTATTAAATTCTCCATTGTTTGCAGTATGTTATCTATTCTTAGTAAAAAATAAAAAATTCGTTTAAACCTGAATCCGAAATAAAGTATTAACATAGTCTGGAATGTTAGTACCCCTAACGTTCCGACAGGGATTCCGGGAAAATTCTCCTCCATTTAAATCTATATGTATATAGAAACACGAATAATGAGTACAGACTTATTCCCAGTTGCTTTTCAATTGAATAAGACGAGCGTACCGACAGTACAGCATGCTGATATTCCTTCCAAACCGGACGGGGAATAAAACCTATTCTCATGGACTTAGAAATATATGTAACGCCGACAGATAAATTTACTTTTCATCCACGGGATGTGTTCAAAGATAATGTAATCACTCATAGAACAGCAAAAGAAAGTAATGTCTGGCTGGGCAGCCCAAAGATGAAATACTGGGACCAGCAACTGAATTTCGCTGTATGGTGTAGCACTACTGGTTGCGGTATATCATTCGCCCATCTCTTCGATAAGAAATTTCCTCCGCAAATACGATCATTCTGCCGTTTCCATGTATACTTTACAATACGTCGGATCCTTCACGAAATGGGCGTTGCACTTCCAGACGATACCCCCACCTTCAAAGCGGGCGACAATCCATACAATCTCGTCCAATATGAACTTCTATGTACAGAATTTGGAAATATAAGTCCAACGAAGTCCGACTTTCGTTATCGAAAAGGTCAAAATAAAGGTCTTGGTTATGGTTATGAATATTACACTAATCGTGGTCCCGTTCGACAGCCAAAAGGATATACAACGGTCATGACTTTTTCCTCTCCGCCGACGGAGGCGTTTTCTATACACATACCATTTTTGGAAAGAAAAAACATGTACTGCCCGACAAAGACAGACCACACTATTATTTCTTCCGAAATGATGGATCGGAGGGACAATACAATAGTTTCATTCCTCTGAAGGGAGACTCGGGACTAACAAGGCCGGTCTCGCCCGCCTCAATGAAAGCCTTGAAGCCTACGTATATTGCATACTTGGCGCACAAGCAAATATTCGTAGTACCATAGTGGGCGATACTGGCAGTGCAGAGCAAGTCCGAAAAGAATTCGGTGTTCTCCTCGAAGATGAAATTCGTAATACCGACAAAGTAATTAGTTATAGGCGATATCAAGACACAATAATGAATACTGGTGTGAAACTTGATATGGCCGTTTCGCCCAATTTACTTCTCTTGCCGTCTGAGATGGTCATCCTTTCGGGCCCGGCAATCTTGGGTTATAATAATGAATTGCAATACGCTACAGAATCTATGTCCTTCGGGGTGAACGGTGATATAAACACGGAAGTTCGAGAAAGTGCTGTACATGAGATGGAGGGGGGAGGGGAGGCGGATCCTGTGAAGTGGCAGGACGAGCCCGGAGAGTCACCTCACAATGACACGACTCGGGGGCCTCCCCTCCCCTCCCCGGAACGGGCAGCATCTACGACCGGTGCAGACCCTATTCACGAATATGGTAAAATTGGTTTGTTATCTTTAGCAATATTCATTACTATTGTAGGTACTGGAATAAAGTCACTAACTATATAGTTCATTCAGATGCTGTCGATGTGACTGGGTTTCATCTAACTCGAACCAGTAACTTAAAAGAACTAGAAGAGATTCATTAATTTACAGTATATAGATCCAGAGGAAATGTCAATATACGTAACCCCACCATTCAACATGATTATAACTGGACCGACATATTCTGGCAAAACAGAATTTATGTTGGACCTCCTCACCGGTCCGTACTTAAGGAAATTCGAATATGTGATATTCATTTGCCCAACATTCATGAATAATAAAGCGTATAATAGAAGATTCATTTTCACCGATGATAATGTGTTTATATTTCCAGTCGGACTCGATGCAGTGGATGATACATTAACCTACGTGCATAAAGAATGGGCTGGAACGAACACTTTAATAATCCTCGATGACTGTGCCTCGTCCAAAGATATGAAGAAGCGCAGTAACGTTTTAGTCCAACTTGGTTTCAGCGCAAGGCACGACGGATTATCTGTCTGGGTTCTGACTCAACAATATACTAGTATTAGTAAACCATTCAGGGAAAACATACAGATGTTAGTACTATTTTACACACCGAACAAGATAGACAACAAAACTATTATAAAAGAATATGGAATGGAGGTGTCAGAACAGGAAGCCGTGGGCCTAATCAAGCAATTGAAAAGTAGACCATTCAGTAAACTAGTATTTCGTTTACGGAATCCGTACGACATAAAATTATTCGTATAATATAGCAATTATGGCTGCGCCCGAAGGTTCTACCGAAGGTACTCTTAGAGAATTATATTACAACCCGAAAACTGGTTTTGGAGGTGTGCAAAAATTGTATGACGCAGCACGGGCCAGCGGACTACACGTTACTAAGAAAGAGGTGCAGGACTGGTTAAAAACTCAGCTAACTTATAATCTACATAAACCGGTACCTCGTTCTCATGCTACGGGCGGCCGACGCGTTTTTGTAACATCGATAGACTCACAGTGGCAAGCAGACCTTGTGGAATTCCCTGCAGCATTCGCAAAAGAGAATCATAACATTCGATACATGCTAACAGTAATCGATGTACTCAGTAAATATGCCTGGGCTAGGCCAATACAGTCAAAAACGGCTGATGATACGTTGCAGGCGCTACAAGACGTGATTAAGAAATCCGGGAGAAGGCCCGACAAACTTCAGACAGATGAGGGGCGGGAATTTACTAATCAGAAAATGCAGGGGTGGCTCCAGGAGTCAGGCATTCATTGGTTTCACACCTACAGTGACAAAAAAGCTAGCGTCGTTGAACGTTTTAATCGGACCCTCAAGACGATGATGTGGAAATACTTTACATATAAACAGACACGTTCCTGGCTCCCCATTCTACCCCACCTTCTCGAGAATTACAATAACACCATTCACGGAAGTATCAAAATGAAACCCAGGGACGTAACAGAGGAGAACGATTGGCAGGCATTTTATACACTATTCGGTCCTGAGTTGGCAGCCGGGGAGCAACCCTGAATTCAAGCCGGGAGAACGGGTTCGAATTACAAAATACAAGACCACTTTTAAGAAAGGGTATTTACCAAATTGGACAGAGGAGATTTTCGTGGTTTCAAAAGTTGTGTACGCAGCTGGACTAGGAACGCCACCAGTTTACAAAATAAAAGATCTGAATGGAGAGGAAATACTTGGCACTTTCTACTCCGATGAACTTCAGAGCGCACCTTCAGAACGCGACGAGCTGTACAGAGTTGAACGAATTTTGAAGACGAAAAAATTAGAGGAAAGAAATATTATCTGATAAAATGGAAAGGTTATCCAGAAAGTTTCAATAGTTGGGAGCCGGAGGAAAATGTTATTAGTACTACGTAAGTACTTCGTAAGTTCCTGTCCATGGTACTTGTCAAGTACTACGTAAGTTCCTGTCCATGGTACTTGTCAAGTACTACGTAAGTACTAACGTAAGTATTTACGAAAGTTATTCAATAAGTACCATGGAAAAAGTCTTAATTTCTTGAAAGCCGAAAGTGTCAGTTTACCACCCCACTTCCACCCCCCACCTGGCCAAGTATTTATCATGTACTGTCGTAAGTAATGTTCACTTACTGCATCTTTTTCGGCCGTATGTGGATGAGGTGGTACCCCCTCAGTTCCTGAACATATTAAGTTTGCAAGATCTTCAAAACGACTTCTCATGTTACCACAGTCCGTTCTTTCGAGTCCCCCTTTTTCAGCTTTATCTATAAGTTCTGGTTGAAGTATAATGTACACAACTGACATAAGCCATAGACAAGTAACTTCAAAGTCCGGTGTTACAGAACCGTAGGGTTTCATAATGTCAAGTGCTCGTAGGTCAAACGAAGCATTATAAGCACACACAGATTCACAAGCGTTAAGAAGTTTGTGTAGGTTCTTTAGTGAGACTCGAGGTTGTTCTAGTTGTTCTTGACCAGGTGGGAAGTACGCTTTTTCAAGTTCCTCCTCCTTGAAACCGTCTATTAAAAATCCCTGGCTGCCGCCGCTCCATGCAATTCCAAAGTCAAAAGCTCGTGGATATTCTACTGGTCCGACTGTCTCGGTATCAATTGTTGGATTAAGTATATTCTTGAGAACGAGGGGGGTAAGAGCGTTCCGAATTACCAAACATGGAAGTCTGTAGTCGTGGCAAATTTCTAAGAAAGTCTGTTTGAACTTGTTGTGAATCTCTTCTAGTTCTTCTAAGGCGCCTATTTCGTACGACCTGGCTCGAGTCAACACATTCCGCCTGCAATAATCCCAAGGCATATCTTTGAATATGATAATGAAACTGTGTAAATGGTCAAATGCTCTAGAAACAATCTTTTTTTCTTCCGCTGCCACGCCCCGGATTCGAGAAAAAGTCAGATGTTGAATTATGGAAGAGTCACAAATAATGTATTGTTCTGAAGGGAGGGGGGTTTCCTCCCTCCTCCTCCCAGCCTGACATTGTAAACTAAGCGTATGTTCTATAAACTGGTTCTGAAAATCGGCAATCGAAACGTGGGTGACACGCCCATTATAAAAGTCGGCAATGTTGCTGGAAAAACTAGTGTCAAATTCTGGTACGTGATACGGATCCAAATTTACTGCATCGTAACTCTTGCCACTTCCAGTTGGTCCATTTATGAATATGTATGACATTTTGGGGATACTATATCATAGAAATTTTTTTTAAATTTTTTTTTATTAAGATATATACTATAAGACAATGACAATCCTTTCTATTTCAGATGCAATAAAATACTTGAAACCGGAGAAAAACATCAAAATTGATGATGGAGGCAAATTAGTATTTGGTGAATATGTAGATCCTTTCATATACGTAGACAGTGAGCTAGAAGTAGTTTTCAACATCGGACCTAAATATGGTTCGGGAGGAGATCCTGCTACATGCGATGGGGTGTGTGTCCGTTGGCAACTGAGTCTTCAAAAGTTTACTGATTTAATAATATTCCGTACCCTAGGTGAAAGTTTCGATGCAAGCACTGCTAAAAGTTATGCTCTAAGCCTGGCCGCTCACTCCAAGAATACTATCGGATTTTACAATCCATCTAAAGTGTATCAGAAGCGAGGGAGCGAGGGGCCTCAGCCGGGCATGAGGTATTTTAAATTTCAGTTTAAAAGAGGGAGAGGGAGAAATCACGATTTCGCTACATGTATTGATATGGTTCAAGAAATTGACTGCGGTTTTAAAACAGTGAGTCCGTTACTACCAGTCCGAGAAAATCCTGCTATTGTACCTCGTAATATCCGAAAAGGTAGTAAGATAGAATTCTTAGCATTTAAACCGCGCTTAAGTAAGCGTGGCCTTTCTTTCACTGTTGAGAGGTTATTTTGTGCTGCGCCTAATAAACCAGAAATTCAAGATGTGGAAGAACTAGTCGACTTAGAAAGATTAGGTGAGATATATAAACAAATAAATGCTGACAAAAATATTATAGTGGATTTTGATGACCTATCATAGAATAATTATTTTTCATTTTAAAAATTTTTAGGATAGTATATATCATAAAGATGGCCAGTTTACATACAGCATTCAAGGGAGCAGTTTTACAAAAAAAATTTCCTGAAGTCAAGCGAGTCAAGGATATCGGGGAGCTGGTGGATATTGAAGGTATGGTCCATTCGGAACGAAAGATGTACTCTGTTTATACTGAAATGGAAGTCAAATTATCGGATCCGAAAACTGGTAATACACAAAATCGTACATTGCCTGTTAAATTAAAAGATACATACACAAAAGATGTAAGAGGATCAGGATTGGATGTGGGGCAACAATTAATAGATCGCTACGATCGTATGCTTGATACAATTGAAAATGTTGAGGGTTCTGGTCTCGTTCTCGAGGAGATACTTAATTTTGAAGTAATTCTAGTAGAAGTTTTACTCGGGCTGGGGCTGGCGCAGTCCAACTTCCCAGATGGTTAAAAAATAAGCATTGTGTTAGCGATCTGGTGCTACCTTCGGGCAGCGAGAACTGTTTTCAATACGCCATCGTAGCAAGTTTAAAGTTGGCCGACCCGAGTTTCGTGAAAAGAAATGTGGTCAGGTAAGGAGAAAATGGAATACGTACGCCCCATTTATTGCTGACTACTGTTGGGAAGGTATTCCCCCCACGCCCGCCGATCTGACTGTATTCAGGCGCTTCGAGCAGCAAAATCCAGGCATCAAACTTCAAGTATTCAGATCTACGAGAATGATCCCGATCCGTCCGGCATAAATGTGTTATATAGTAGCTGTAGCGGAGCCGAAGGCGGAGCCCATTCCGAAGGTGAAGCCGATAGGAATCAAATAGCAAAATCTTACTGATAGTTGGCGAAGACGGCGGCCGTTCTCACTTCGTACCAATTACTGCGGAAAATCGCCTTCGTAATTCTCGTACTAATCGAAAGAATGAGCGCAGACGGAAGTGTATTTGTATGGTTTGTAAAAGAGGTTTTAAGTCAACAGAAGAATTAGAAAAACATCAGGTATACTGTGGAACAGACACTGCCCAGCCAGATTTTCCTAAGGAAGTGTGTCAATTTGAAGGACATCGGAAGAAGGTTCCTTCTCCCTACGTCGTCTATGCAGATACTGAGGCAATTATTGAGAAGGGGACCGGCCGGCACATTCCAATTTGTCTTTCGTATGTTATGGTGGAACGGGGGTGGGGAAGTTCCCCTTCGGAACGAGGCCCGGGCCGACCCACTGTTTATGGTAAAAGAACATTCACAGGTCTCTCCTGTGTTACAGACTTTCTAAAGGATATGAAAGAACGGGCCGAGTATTATTCGAAATCGTATTATTGGAAAATAATACCGATGAGGGATCCTTCTAATTACCGGCGCGACGGATGTGATCCAGTCTGTATTGCATGTGGAGAGCCGGCAGGATACCGAGTAGTGAAGGAGGAGGCGACCTTCTATTGCGAGGGATGTCGCCCGTCGAGAACCATTCCTATCTACTTTCACAACCTCAAGGGATACGATGGTTCTTTTATTTTGAAAGAATTACATGAAATCGTTACTGAAGGAGATGATGGGGGTTCCGGACCAGAGCCTAAAATTATAGCTAAGACGAGCAATGGAGGAATTATGGTCTCTCGAAAACATTTATTTTTCACGCCTCAATTGTTGTTGCCGGAGGGAAGAGGGAGATAAAGAGACGTTTCTTTTCTATAAAGTTTATGGACAGTGCTCAGCTGATGATGGGGTCATTGGCGAAGTTGGCAAAAACTGTGCCGGAGGATGGGTGGACGGCGGCCCCACTTTCGTACCCGGACATTCAAAGGGCGAAAGGTTTCTTCCCCTACGAATATTTAGACTCGGTTGACAGACTGGGAGAGGGTGAGCTCCCGGAGAGGGGGGAATTTTATAGCGAATTGACGGAAGAGGGATTTCGGAGTCTGATTACGAACATGCATTAAGAGTATGGGACGAAGTTGGATGTAAGACGATTCGTGATTATATGGAATTCTATTGTGAGACTGACGTTCTACTTCTTGCAAATATATTTGAAAATTTCCGTGACACATGTTTAGAAGCGTACAAGTTAGATCCAGCCCACTATATGTCAGCGCCTGGCTTGACATGGGATGCTATGTTACTTTACACGGGTAATAAGTTTAAACTCATTCAAGATGCTGAGCAGATGACTTTCGTACAACGGGGAATACGAGGAGGTATCAGCCAGTGTAATATTCATTATTTACAGACAAATCATCCGGCTTACGCTGGCCCCGCCGGCGGGAATTACGATCCAGAGAAGCCGGTGACCGAAATAAAATATCTCGATGCAAACAATCTCTACGGCTGGGCAATGAGTCAGGCAATGCCTACGGGCGGACTTCATTGGATGACGATGGAAGAGTGGGAGGAATGGGAAGGCGGAGCCGGCGGAGCGGGGGGCGGAGCCGGCGGAGCGTGGGGACCTGGTTCCACCTTTCCACCAAGTTTTCTAGAAGTAGACTTAGAATATCCCCCCGAATTACATCTAGAACACAGCGATTTGCCATTAGCACCGCATCACTATGAATTTCCGAGGCAGGGCGGTCGACTGATTACAAGTGTGATGGATAGAGAGAGATACGTCTTACACTACAAGTTGCTGGAATTCTATCTTCGGATGGGAATGAGATTGAAAAAGATTTATCGGGTGCTTGCTTTCGACGAAGCTCCATGTCTCGCGAAATATATCGACTTTAACACTAAAATGAGGGCAAACGGGAAGACAGATTTTGAAAAGAATTTCTATAAGCTGATGAATAATGCAATGTTCGGTAAGACAATAGAAGATGTTCGAAAGTACAGAGACTTTAAATTTGTTTCGGACTGGAACGGCACGGATAGTGGACGTAAAAAGATTCAGAAGTATAATCCAAAGATGAAACATATAACTTTCATAACTTCCGAAGAGGATGGTGATTCCTGCGACAGTGCCCTACTGGAACTGAAAACGGATGAGCATAGATATGTAAAACCAGTTTTCATCGGCGCCGCAGTACTGGAACTTTCTAAGCTGCTTATGTATGAGACGCATTACAATTACTTTCGGGCCCAGTTCCCTGGAATACGATTAGCCTACATGGATACTGACAGTTTTGTTTACAGTGTACCAATACCCTCCCCGGATCCGGACGTAACTTTCAATGATATAGTTCGGGAAGATGTGGAAAAGAATGGTGAGAAGTCTATATATGATACTAGTGGGATGAGTGGACCCATGGTGGCCCCCAACTTTCCGAAGATTAATAAAAAAGTGATAGGTAAATTTAAAGATGAGTTGAATGGTGAACCTATTCTTGATTTTGTCGGCATACGCTCGAAAGTGTATGCTTTTCGAACTCCAACTTCGGAGACGAAAAAAAATAAAGGGGTGAAAGATGTTTGTGTTAGAAAACATTTAAACTTTGAAGATTATAAAGATCTATTTGAAACTGGGAAGAAGCCCGAGCCGGCACAATTTGTACAGTTTGTACGGAAAAAGGCTGGAGAAATCCGTAGTGAAAAGCGTAGTAAAATCATGATGGCGCCAAATGATATCAAACGTGTGCAGCTATATAATCCAGACACGGGCGAATGGTTGGCAGAAACATGGCCGATAGGACGGACGACGGGTCATGGTTAAAATTGTAAAGACATTAATCTACTATTTTCAATAGAGACTAGGGCATCACTGATAACATAAATGTGGGCAAATATATTATCATTGTGAGCGTCATCGCCAACCCACGCGGTATCTTTCTTCAGGATCTCAAGCTGTATTCCGTCCTTTGTGTTCATTACTTTTAAACCATTTCCATGAAACTCAATATCTTTAAAACTACGCAGATCGATAAACAGACAGAATTTATTCTTCAAATAATCGGCCTCATCTATATCAATTTCACACCAATCTTTATCTTCAGCAAAATACCGTCGCACCTCTCGCCAAAATTGTCTTGGTATCATCTTCTGAGCGTACACTTTATTTGCAATGCCTTCGATTGATACAGACACAGATTCAATGGAGGGGTTAAAGAAAAGTTCACTGTTCAGTTCTGACTGATTCTGATTTTTAGTGAAGAGTATAGCGATACCTCTAATGCTACGTCGTGGTACATTTATATTTTCATTGATAACCGTGTCCGATTCTTTGAATGGGATTGTTCTAAAATAATGTATATGCTCGTAAAGGTAACTTTTCCACCGTTGTAATAACCAGCAGTTGACCTCGCGAGATCGAGGTCAGAAATTGTCTCGTATTCCATTTGAATGTTTTTTAATTTATAATTGGTTGTAACAAACTGATTACTGACAAGTAATTGGGGGGCGGGTGCCAACGTAATTTCCCATTCAATATGACTCCCTAACGCTTTTGGATATGCAACTCCATGGCCTGTTATGAGGGGATGAGTGAGACGAATAGCATATTTTGTTTTATATGTGTCGAAAAGTAAATTATCGCCCACGACGGCAGCATCTGCATCGGTCGCACCGCTTCTTAATTTTCTTAGATTTTCGTTCTGAATTCCGTACAGTGTCATGTTCGTTCTCTCCTTTTTATGTTTGAAGAGATCACGATAGCATTCAATAAAGTTATATTTACTCAAATCGGAAAGTGTCTGCCCCTCGAATGTGAGTTTCATTCGCTCCACCAAAATTTTTGCAACATTTTGTACTACACGGGTAGTTCCACCTCCCGTTACTTCGAGATCAAAAACCAGGTCGAAAGTATCTGGAACTAAGAGTACTCCGCTTTCTAACTTCGGACATCGTATGATAAGTGTCTGGCCTGGATCTGCCTCACTTGGATTATGAGCAATCACATGATGAGTTCTTTCTGACTTCGTTCCATTCGGTATTCGGTTGGTGAAAGTCGGTGATAATGTTCTATCGTACCCCATTTTCGTGTAATGTATATAGTAGAAGAAAAAAAAGAAAATTAATCACATCTTTACATAAATATTTCCGTCTGACTGAAAGATAAATCGATTACCTGTGTCGCGAATCAATCGAAGAACCCAATATTCTTGGAGATGATGAGCCTCCTGGTCATCCTCAGTATCCTGGAATACAGCTATGAATTCTAGTCGCTTAAAGAAGTTAGTCTTTTGACATTCCTTCACGAAAGCTAATATATTATGATATAGATTATCATCTTTGAGTCGGACACCTGGATTTGCTCGAAGGATATGTCGATTTACTCGTCGGAGTTTACACCATTCCAATTCGACAGAGAAACCAAACAGGTCTTTATTTTTAGAAAGAAACTTTGCAATATTCTTTTCACCAAACATGTTGATGCCGTAGGGGAGTGTGATATATTAATACATAATTTTATTTATAATGACTAATGTTAATCCAGTCAAAAATATCCATAGCTGTTCTCCAACAAATCCGACAACCGATCCTGCTGTTTTTAAAAGAAAACTGACAAGGGAGCCGATTAAACCTGGTATTGCAGCAGCACTTTTTGCGGCCAAGGTTTTTAACCATTCACCAAATTGCTTTACAATTTCTTTCGCTTTTGTATATACTTTGGGCGGACCTGAACCTCCTGCGTTTGCTCCTCCTCCCCCTGCTCCCCCTCCTCCCCCTCCTCCTCTAGTCACAGCCAGGGCAATTGTTGATATTGTCATTCCAAGGGCAGTCAGTATTGCAGCGATTGTTATACCATTTCGTTTAAATAACTCTGTTAGCTTCAGCCTGAGTGACAATTCTGGATCGGAAATTACATCACGAAGAGACCTAGTCGTAGCCAGTCTTTCATGTGCCCCACTGATCTACCATGTTCGTATTCAATTCGATTGTCAACTTTAGCTTCTCTTGTTATAAGTTCAGCTAGTAGTTTTTCAGCTTTTACTTTTGCTTGGGTGTGTTCTACAGGAATTTCCTCTAACTGTTTTTCAACTTCTCTTTTCTCTAGCCTTATTTTAACTTTTTCGTTGTTAAGCTCGCCAAGATGCATATTCGCAATCTTTAATTCATCATTAAGAGCTATATATTCTGGGTTTAGATTGTTCCATTGTTCGATTTTATTTTCAAAAGCTTGTATTTTATCTGCATTACCAGAAGCATCTTGCCGTAACTCTGTCAGTTTATCTTTGTATATACCCATGTCTTTGGCGTCATCTTCTCAGCCGGTATTTTATCGTTTTCCACATCTACAGAATACAATGTACGACTCACATATTCGGGCTCACTATATTTATATACTTTGTTTACAAATTCAGAACCTCCTTTTAACCTTTTTATTGAGGATTTCTCTAAAAATCTACTTCCTTTATCTGTTGTAACTCTGATTTTTTTATAATACAGATCACCACCTTTAATCTCAGCATTCATAATCATTCGTCTCGTGCATACTGATTAGTAATATTATATTTGTCTAAGAGTTGTTCAGCCATATCTTGTGTAAGTTCTCTTCTCTGTCCAATCAAACGATCAACCTGTGGGCTAGCCAGGAAAGGATCAGCTTCTGCAAGAGCATTATCATCGTCTATAAAGAATGTTTCAGCAGTAGCATCATCATCATTTAAATTTGCATCATCGAAATCCTGGAGTGGTATATCTTCTCCTCCTTCTGCCATATTGTATTTCTATATTACTACAATTATTTTTTATCATCCCTTACATATACAGTAAAAAAAATGCACATCTCAGTTGTTGAAAGCGTTGAACAATTGGCTGATTACATAGAAAGAACAAGTGCTGCATATCGACGAAGTTATAAATTAATGGGTCGAATTGATATGGCTCTCAATATTACTAAGGGAATTCTTGTAAGTTCTGCTGTCATAGCAGCAATTCCGACAGTTCCAGTTCTTTTAGCTTTAACTCCTATACCAGGTGTTATTATTGATGTAATACAAGGAAAAACGGGTGTAGCAAAGAGACGAGAGAAATATAAACATTATTATGTGCAATATAAACAGCTGCTTACACAAATACAAGAAAAAGGTACAACAACAGAGGCTCCGGGGTCAGAACTTATTCAGGACATATTTCATCAGGCGCTAGAAATTCAAAAACAAGAAGGATTTAGTCCACCTCTGGAAAGATACTTAAGACATTATGGATTGAATGGATATGAAATTTAGTTCGTACCGATAGGAACTCTCGTGTTCAACATCAGCTAGACTCCGCGACCGGCCGGCCGGACTGACAACGGGGGTCCTTTATATAGGCTAGTTTGATGGTGATGACTCACACGGAATTTCCCGTACATGTATAAACATGTTGTGTGTGACTCAGCAGGGAATTTCCCTGCTTAGTTCAGGACAATGCACTGCTGCGCGTGCGTGAGTTCGTATATAGGTCAGGGTCACACTTTAGTTACATGGATGGTTAATTTTTCCTTCGCTCCATGTAGATAAATGAATAAAATGGGTGTAAAAATTCTTATTTATCACAGTTGACCACCTTTATTTTACTACTGTAAAGGTTTTGCACTGAATGGAAATCTCACATGTCACATCAGGATACATACAAAAGAAAAGCCTTTTGTCTGCAAAATATGTGGCAAGTGTTTTTCACATAGTGGAAGTCTAAATGGTCACATTGGGACACACTCAAATGAAAAGCCATTTGTCTGCAAAGTGTGTGGCAAGGGTTTTGCGCAGAATAGAAGTCTTGCACGTCACATCAGGACACATACAAAGGAAGCGCCATTTGTTTGCAAAGTGTGTGGCAAGGGTTTTTCACGGAGTTCACATCTCAAAACTCATAACAGGGCACATACAAGAGAAAAGCCATTTGTCTGCAAAGTGTGTGGTAAAAGTTTTGCACAGAATGGACATCTCATGCGTCACATCAAGATACATACAAATGAAAAGCCATTTGTCTGCCAAGTATGTGGCAAGGGTTTTTCACAAACATGGAATCTCAAATATCACACCAGGACTCACACACAAGTCAAGCCCTTTGTCTGTGAAGTTTGTGGTAAAAGTTTTGCCTGGAATGAAAGTCTCATACGTCACAACAGGATACACACAAAAGAAAAGCCATTTGTTTGAAAAGTGTGTGGCAAAAGGTTCTGCACACAATGCAAATCTCAAATATCACATAAGGACACCTACAAATGAAAAGTTACATGTCTGACATCTTTGTGGAAAGAAAGAATTGGTATATCAATATGGAATTGGTATATCAAGTGCACTGTAGCACACATACAAAGGAAAGCTATTTACATGTATCTGCAAAGAATGCGACAAGAATTTTTAACAACCAATGTTTTTATACCATATCAGGACCTTTAACTGGACGGATTCAAAAGAAAAGCCATTTATCTGCTAAGTGTGTGGCTATTGGTTTTATGTGAAGTGGAACTAAAATGTCACGTGAAGATGCGAAGAATACAAAAGTTGTTTGTCTGTGAAAAAGCATGGCGCAAATTTTACAAATGATTTAACTCTTGAATATACCATCAGGACTCAGTCAAATGAAAAGTAATTTGTATGCCAAGTGACTGAGAAGGGATTCACTTGTGGTGGAATTCTTGAATGTCACGTCAGGACATAAAAAGTTTAATATCCTAGATGTACTAGAGGGAAGACAATTTCATGTTTTAGGGGTGGAGGAAGTTGGCTTAGGGAGCTGTGTTTTCCGTCTCTTTAACAGCAGTTTTTACCTGTTATCTGTTTCATGAAAGTGTTTTCAAATGCAAAACTAGTGCCGGTTTTTCTCAGGTTATCATTCTTGCAATGTACCATGTATAACTATTCCAACATTTCACTTGCTCACAGTGGCTTCTTTACTGTGCTATGCAGATAAGAATGGACAGTGAAATTGATCTAAATGTTATCACCCTTGTGTAGTTGGTTTGTAAAGTTGTTTCAAAGTTTACTACAGGATCGGTAATGGTAGTTAAGTTAAGGCAAACAACAGATGGATGATAGTGTTGTTTCACAGTAGGCTTCCTCTGTAATTGTTGATAGAGCAACAAAGCATGCCTGCCAGTAGGAACTGATTAGCGTCTGTGTGTAGGGTAAAGATTTCCTGACTTTCCATCCCCGTAAATGTAGACAACTTTCTCACATTCAGCTCCTGGCATATATATACCTCTTTTTCCCGCAGATCATGATTTTTTTGCCAAAGAACTTCATTCAATCAAAGGCAACAAGAGTCTAAATGACAACTAGACTCTGACTCTGCAGTGATACAATGCAACTCAGAGCAGCAGTATATATTACATGTAATGTAATATGATTCTGTGTATGTAAAGTGCACTGCAAAGGGTACTTCTTGGTGTGTGTTTATGATGGGTCCACAAAAGCTCTTTGATTTTCACCGCAATTACAACAAGTCAGTGCAACTTCTGAGGCAAGTTTTGGGACTACTTTACAAACCAATTACATGTGTGGCAACATTTAGATCAATTTCACTGTTCTTATCTGCATAGCAGTTTAAGACACTTGTGGTGTTCTGTGCAAGTTGTGTCAAGTAGAAGTTTACCATACACGTTTCTCATATTTCAATTTTATGTACAAGAGATATCTGGATGAGGAGCAGACTGATTTAGGGAGAGATTTACTTTTGCACCATCTAACTTGCCAAAATCCTTCACACTGTCATAATGCAAAAAGGATCCAGATGGAAATATCTTGTATGTTTGGTGTTACTCATTCCAATATGTTATGGCATTCGTAAAGGATAATGTGGCTCTTTAAAAAAGTTGATTTGCTCCTGTGATGTGTTGTAATTTTTGCCGTTACAGGGCAAGTTGCATACAGGAAAGGATGTAGTTTACTGTGATGAACCCTTCATTAAAATCTTGATCATTTCATTGCGAAATAAATACTGAAATATGTTTTCCAGTGTCTGTCATTGCAAAATGAAGTGAACGCTTATGTAATAAGTTAAAACAAAATTGTATTACTGTTGCCCTGGGCAGCATCACTCCCTAGAATATGAGAGAATCATATCGGGCTCATGGTGACAATTTGTGCTTTTACATCTTTTTCGTAAACCATTATGAGATCAAAACAATTTTAGCTCACATTTGGTATACCAGCATGGATATATATAGAGCTTATATGGTAGGTTGGTGGCGTATTTGTATCCGTGTGAATGTATGTATGTATGTACCCCCTGAGCCTGTATGTACCGTATGAGTGTTCATGTCCACCAACATCAACCAGATATGAACTGAAAATGCTCACATGTTTCATGATATATTGCAGTTATGTGTAAATTTTAACCTTTGCCACATGTTTGCAACTTCATTGAAAGTATTATGATCAACATAATGAACAATAATCACCGCCGATTAGGTCATGAAGTATACAAATATGTAATTAGCTGAAATAAAAATATTAAAGTTCTTTTACTGCTGTCATTGTATCACCACTTTACATAGCAAGTGTAATTACTGTTGGCCAAGTCCTTCAAGCCATATATGCCGAGCTGTGAAAGCTCACTAGATATGCAAATTATAAATTAGCTGACATGAAAATGTGAAATGACTTTCAATATTGTTTTAAACAGGTATAATCATCAATGTACATAGCATGTTTTGCCAACTTTGATCAAGTAAATCCCAGTATATATCCCTAATAAGCAAAGTTCATTAAATATGTAAATTAAAAATTGACTTTAGTAAAAATGCTTAATGATTGTCAATAATGTTGTATCATGGTATCTGCAATATATGTAGCAAGCTTTGTCAACTTTGGTCAAGTCAATTCAGATATACATGTCTGATTAGGAAAGATAATTAAATATGCAAATTAGGAATTGGCTGAAGAGAAAATGCTTAATGACTTTTAATAATATTGTATTATAGTGTCTTTAATGTACATAGCAAGTTTGATCAATTTTGATTAAGTCAATTCAGATAAATATCCCTAATTATGAAAATTCATTTAATATGCAAATTAGGAATTGGCTGAAGTAAAAATGTCTTTTGACTTTCAATTAAATATTATATCACAGTATCTTTGATGTATACAGCAAGTTTCAACAACTACAATCAAGTTTGTTCAGATATATGTCCCTAATTGGGGAAGTTCATTAAATATGCAAATTCGGAATTGGCTGAAGTAAAAATACTTAATGATTGTCAATAATGTTGTAATTGAGTACAAAGACAACAATTACAACATAATTGGTCATCGGGCTGCGCATCCTCCTGAGGGGGTCCCCCTCTGTTGTAAACAAATCAAAGAACGCCGCACATGTTACGGGTTGATTGTAATGTTTGCGATATTGCCGCTTGTTAAAATGGCGGCTGATATGTCACAAGTATACCAACTAACCAAATGTAACACGCGATAAAAGGTCAATTAATCTAAGTTAAATATCTGCTGAATATTGAACAATAATTGCATGCTGGATTGAGATCACATTTGCTCATGATTTTCTTGGATCAGTTGAATTGGGCTCGGCTACTGTTATCGCTCGAGCCATAGAGCTAGATGTACGCATGTACGCATGTATATGCCAACAGACTATCAACGACCGGGCTCTAGTTTTCAACATCGCTAGCAAGGACGAGAGCTTTCATTTCAAGAGGCCCGACAGGAGTACAAAGACAACAACCCAAACTACAGAAATCTCCAACTCGCAGAGCAATGCCCGCTGCAGCAAGAAGCATCTCTGCATCTGTTCCGTTCCGTGGTCTGCATGAACGTCCGTGTCAAACCGGGTATATGGCGCGCTTCACTCAGCTGTGGAGAATCCAACTCAACTACAAAGTTTAGCCCGTTTGGGGGTGCAAACGAGAATTCCGAGTACAGGTATCAAGTCAAGCGAAGGACCTTTCATTGGTCTTCTTGTTATGTGGGGGTTATCTCACTTGAAAGAGGATTCAGACCTACCGGCAATCAGGAGGTACAACAACGACGTTTGCCCATCACCGGTAGGCCTACACCAGCTAGCGGTTGGATCACTGCCATGCATATGACCGTGCAGGACCGGGGCACGGATCTCTCGATACGTCTATGCACGGTGTAGCCGTGCAATTTTCCCGCCAAATGCCGCGAAACCCCGCTCGTTTTGTCTATTGTTTCCTGTCATTGTACTATTTCTTACCACGTAATACTAGGAGAAGTAAGACATGTTGATCAACAGTTGGTTGTGGGCCAAGTCGTCGCGGGCCGGTACGTTGTGGGACCGGATTCTCTATATCCGTGTACGTCAACGCGGCCCGGGTGACCGTCTCCCAACAACATCTCTGGTGTCCTGCTGGCTTGCCGATCATGGTCTTGAGTGTAATTTTTGTGTTGGGCATTGTGCTTGTTGCTGGTCTACATATATAGGCAATGTTGATCATTTTAGTTATGTATTTTCACTGTACTGTACATAGCATTGTGTACAACCAGCGTGATCGCGCGCGATCAAACCCATTTGTTCACTGTCACTGCGTGTAGTAAACTCAGCGACATAATGTGCTGAGTGTAGTGTCCCAATGTTCGTAGCCTTACTCGAGTTTATAGATAGAAATACACCACTGAAGTTCGTTTCCGATCTTAATATTTTACTATTGCATGATGTTGAGTCTTACAAAGGCCTTAACAAAGTGGGGGACTGCTCCCATCTCACTCCTATTGAAGTTGAGAAGACTTATGTTTACAAAAATTTATGTTTATCAACAAAAAAATCACGCACGCGCAGCGCGACGACCACTGCGCTTTAAAGACTTTCAAAAAAGTTGTATCATAGTAGCTCCAAATACATGTAGCAAGTTTCATCAACGTCGGTCCAGTCAATTCAGATATATATCCCTAGTTAGCAAAGTTTATTAAATGTGCAAATTGGGAATTGGCTAACGTTAAAACGCTTAATGACTTTCAATAATGTTAAATAATAGTATCTTTAATATACATATCAAGTTTGGTCAATTTTGATCTAGTCAAATCAGACATATATTCCTAATTAGGAGAGTTCATCAAATATGCAAATTAGCGACTATCTTTCATGTAACCCCTTCATGGTTCCCACTGCTGATATATCTTGGTGTGACCAACATTTGTAGCAAATCTCATCAAATTGTGTGCTGTCGTTTTTAATGTATATCCGTTTTTTCTAAAATCATTAACTATGCAAATGAGTAAAAAGTATGCAAGCCACACCCACCAAAAACTAATCAGTTCTTGCCATTTGCTAACTGAATACATGTATCAGATTTGATTCTGATCTGATAAGCCGTTTTTGAGATATTGGACCAACAGACAGACAGACAGACAGACATCGCTGCGACATATGCTCACGTGTGTAATTACGTGTGCAAACCAGATATGAGCTGAAAATGCTCATGTGTTTCATACAGTTATGTGTAAATTTGAACCTTTGCCACATGTTTGCAACTTCATTGAAAGTATTATGATCAACATAATGAACAATAATCACCACTGATTAATTCTCAAAGGTCATGAAGTATACAAATATGTAATTAGCTGAAATAAAAATATTAAAGTTCTTTGACTGCTGTCATTTATATAGCAAGTGTAATTACCGTTGGCCAAGTCCTTCAAGCCATATATGCCGAGCTGTGAAAGCTCATTAGATATGCAAATTGTAAATTAGCTGACATGAAAATGTGAAATGACTTTCGATATTGTTTTAACCAGGTATAATCATCAATGTTGTCATGTTTTGCCAACTTTGATCAAGTAAATCCCTGTATATATCCCTAATAAGCAAAGTTCATAAATATGTAAATTAGGAATTGACTTAAGTAAAAATGCTTAATGATTGTCAATAATGTTGTATCATGGTATCTGCAATATATGTAGCAAGTTTTGTCAACTTTGGTCAAGTCAATTCAGATATATATCTCTAATTAGGAAAGTTCATTAAACATGCAAATTAGGAATTTGCTGAAGAGAAAATGATTAATGACTTTCAATAATATTGTATTACAGTGTCTGAAATGTACATAGCAAGTTACATCAATTTTGATCAAGTCAATTCAGATGAATATCCCTAAGTATGAAATTCATTTAATATGCAAATTAGGAATTGGCTGAAGTAAAAATAGCGTCAATGACACTGTAGCTCCATCCTGGACTATTTAGTGTTTGTTCTCTGGTCAGATATTTGAACATGTGTGAAAGGGATAAAGTGCATGAAGTGAAAATACTTAAATGAAATGTACTGGAGACAGTGAAATATGTTTAATGTAATTATTCAGAATATAAAATGGAAAAAATACAGAATTAGATATATCGAATACTGTGATACAACCATTAACTCAACAAGTCATTTACAATGACATAGTCCCCACTTGTAATAGGAGTACTAGTCTTGATGGGGCAGGAAAATGTGGTCATTAAGAAGTATCATTGGAGTGTATATGTTGAGATCTATGGGCACATAGGTCTATGTCGTTGTTCCCAATTTGGAAGACGTGAGGCATGTCTAAGTTACGGTTCTAAATCGGGAAAAAAGATCAGACCTCTAGCAGTATTGGCCAGCCAAGAAATACATATGCGCATTATAAATGAGGTACAAGATGTGACATCTTAAGGTCTAATATCCTATCAAAATTGGAGGGTATAGAACTTGTGGTTACTGAAATATGCATATATATGTATAATCAAGGTCAAAGGTCATCAAGGTCACATGACATTTTCAAAAAAAAAATTATATTCCTAATTAATCCCTATATGCCAAAAAATCAGATCTCTAGCTCTATTCGCTTGCCCAGAATAAGATGTGTACATAATTAATGAGGTAAAGCGTGTGTTGTCAAAAGTTCTCCCATCCTACTAAATACAAAGGACATAGCACTTGTGGTTACTTATTTATTGACATGAACATATAATTTAGGTAAAAGGTCATCGAGGTCACATGACATTTGGTCAAAAAATTTCTCTCCTATAGTTATCCCTATATACCAAAAATCAGACATCCAGCTCTATTGGCTCGCTCAGAATGAGATATGCGCATAATTATTGAGGTACAGTATGTGGTGTCATAACGTGTCCCATCATACCAAACATGAAGGGTGTAGCACTTGTGGTTACCGAGTTATGGAAAAATATGTATATTGGAGGTCAAAGGTCACCGAGGTCACGTGACATTTTGTCAAAAAAATTGTATTGCTAAGTTATCCCTATATACCAAAAATCAGACCTCTAGCTCTATTGGCTCGCTCAAAATTTGATATGCGCATAATTAATGAGGTACAATATGTGGCGTCATAAGGTGTTTCATCATACCATACATGAAGGCTGTAGCACTTGTGGTTACTGAGTTATGGACAAATATGTATATTTGAGGTCAAAGGTCACTGAGGTCACGTGACATTTTGTCAAAAAAATTGTATTGCTAAGTTATTCCTATATACCAAAAATCAGACCTCTAGATCTATTGGCTCGCTCAAAATTAGATATGCGCATAATTAATGAGGTACAATATGTGGCATCATAAGGTGTTTCATCATACCATACATGAAGGCTGTAGCACTTGTGGTTACTGAGTTATGGACAAATATGTATATTTGAGGTCAAAGGTCACCGAGGTCACGTGATATTTTGTCAAAAAAATTGTATTGCTAAGTTATCCCTATATACCAAAAATCAGACCTCTAGCTCTATTTGCGCGCTCAAAATTAGATATGCGCATAATTAATGAGGTGCAATATGTGGCGTCATAAGGTGTTTCATCATACCATACATGAAGGCTGTAGCACTTGTGGTTACTGAGTTATGGACAAATATGTATATTTGAGGTCAAAGGTCACCGAGGTCACGTGACATTTTGTCAAAAAAATTGTATTGCTAAGTTATCCCTATATACCAAAAAGCAGACCTCTAGCTCTATTGGCTGGCTCAGAATAAGATATGCGCATAATTAATGAGGTACAGGATGTGGTGTCATAAGGTCTCCCATCATACCAAATATGAAGGGTGTAGCACTTGGGGTTACTTAGTTATGGCCATATATGTATATTTGAGGTCAAAGGTCATTGGGGTCACATGACATTTTGTCAAAAAAATTATATTGCTAAGTTATACCTATATACCAAAAATCAGACCTCTAGCTCTATTTGCTGGCTCAGAATTAGATATGCACATAATTAATAAGGTACAGGATGTGATGTCATAAGGTCTCCCATCATACCAAATATGAAGGGTGTAGCACTTGTGGTTACTGAGTTATGGACATATACTCATATTTAAGGTCAAAGGTCATCGAGATCACATGACATTTTGTCAAAAAATTTGTATTGCTAAGTTATCCCTATATACTGATTTTCACTTTGTTCAGTGTGATTAGATATTATTTTAGCTGAAAAAAGGGTCCAGGGAAAGTAAGGAAAATCCAGTATTCCACAGTGTAACAATTGGCTGAAAATATAAAATTTCTTTCAGTCTCTAGAATCCGAAACCGAATCCGAAACCGAGTCTAATTTCAGCATCGTCTAGCCAGAGTGTAACGTGGGGATAGCGCCCTCAAACCACAGATACCGGCTTCCGATAGACTACCATGTATCAGAAAAATTAAAACTGTGATAACTTCATTAATATGCAAGCCACGCCCCCCACCAAACCTTTTCAGTTCTAGCCATTTGAATTCTGAAGATGTCTACCAAATTTGACTGAAATACGTTCAGCCGTTTTTGAGAAAATGGACCAACAGACAGACATACACACAGACGCACAGACAGACAGACAGACAGACGGACAGACAGACAGACAGACAGACAGACAGACAGACATCGCTACGACATATGCTCACGTGTGTGAACACGTGAGCAAAAAATGATGCCCGCTGACGTCAAAAACGAATGTAAACGAATTTAAACAAAGATGTCGTCTGCGACCGATCGAAACGATAATCCTGAAATTTCTTGGTTTATTACCTTCTCGTGTCTATTTATAGACAGAGAAGGTATTAGAGTTGAAAACCAATATGCTGCTGTCAAGAACTTCCGTCTGTCAAGACTTCCGTCTGTCAAGATCCGTTGACGTCATGCCATTGTGATGGGTCATATCATAAACTGGTGGGGGTGTTCATGGCTCAGGTTGAGGTGTGGGAGAACGATTTTGAGCTATGACAAAAATCAAAAGGGACTTAGCGGCATAGCCACAGTGTTAAGCCTTTCTCCAAGGTTTCTTAGTTGACTACAATCTATTACAGACTACTGAGCTGACGTTAGGGGTATACTCACTTTGTGTTTGCTCACTCTGTGAGCGCTAGTGTTTGGTACTGAGTTGCGTGGATATCCCCTCATGGCCTCATGTGATCTGGGCCTGTTGCACAATCTGCAGAGATGATCATATGCCTCCGAGTCTGAAAACTATCATTGTGTAAGCCTGTCGGCATTTTCCTTGCATTTTTTCTCATTTAATTTTGCAAAATATCGGCGAGTACCTCAATATTTCAAGATAACCCTTTTTCCCAATCGTTTCCTGGAGTTTCAGAGTCATATGAACGAAAATGAGTGAAAGTTTTAGACAGGAAAATCGGACGTCGGCCATGTTCAATGTTTACAGTACAATCAGAAGTTTACGTGGAGGAATTAACCAACAAACACAGGAGTGTTCATGATGCCCGCCCTCTAGAGGCAGACCCTCCTACATGAAGTACCACATTTGATGCTTGTGTGGAAAGCTTGACCACACAATGGAGCATTTAAACTTTTAGAAAATGACAAACTGAATAAGAAGGTATTCAAAAATGTCAATACTGAGGAAAAATGCGCAAATATTCAAAATAAACAGGTTAACTGATTGGTCAGCTATAAAAAACAATGAAAATGTTTATGATCAAAAGTTTTTGAGATGCGCACATTTTAACAAATACAGAAATTATTAACATTATAAATATAAGACCAAACTATTTTTTCAGGGATGGGACAGGTTGGAAATGAGGGATGAGAGACAAAGGCACTCCTATGGCTGCATGTGGATGCAGCCACACCATTTCATTTACAGCATACTTATTCACTGTGTTGTGTTCAAGTTCCATATTGTACTGACTGTCATACAAGGATAACATAAGCAAATCAAATCAAATTAGAAAAGGATCAATGCTGTTGTGTGGATTTTGCTGAACATGGCTGATATTTTGCCCTATATATTTGGTCAAAGTCAAAGTCAAAATTAACACTACATTGCTGACAATATATTTTACCGTTTCTGCATGAATTTTTCTTTTTTAAATTATAGTATATTAGTACTTCAAACAGATTAACAGTTATCGTGATGTCAACCCATAATTTTACATCACAAAGACTGTAATTCTGCCAATTTTTTTTGTTTTTCAGTCATTTTATAAATTTTGCACTGCACAAGATGATTGAACAAATTGCAATGTTTGAATTTGTAAACTCAAAGAATAAAAATCCTTTGGTCACAAATTAAATTATTTTTTGAAAAGAAATTTACTCTTAAACACTTTTAGCATATATTCTTTACACGGTCATGTATTTCAAGGAAAATATGCCTATTAAAAACAGTACTTTCTTCACTTTCAATTTTTTTTCAATACTATGACAATTATCAGCCATGAGGTTATACAAACACAAGACCAGATAAGCGTTTTTCATCATTTCCACAGGACTCTTTGGAAAATCCATTAAAATCAGTTAAAAGTGACTGGAAATGATCACTTGGTATACATTTAATTTACAGATGCCAGGTTGTGTATTTCACATGCACTCAGGTCAGTAAGGAAGTGCGTCATTACTATTTTGGACTGTTAATTCTTATTTCTGAATTGTTTAACTTTTTTCCACATTGTATCTTTAGGCAGTTTATACTGTAGCTTAGAATTTTTTTGATTGATGTATTTAATCATCTTTTGGGTTCTTTGGGTCCATATCCCACCTCATGCCCCTACATCATCAACTATTTACCAACAACTCCATGCCAACAACCAATTACCTGACCTGGCCACACATTAGAGAAGGTACAGCGTCATTGACGGTATTTTTCTACTTTCACCTGTGCCTCTGAAGAAGAATTGAATGCTTTGGTCTCCAACGAGGACTCGATACGGACAAAAACTATAATCAAAGGTGAATTGAACGTTTTGCAGAAGTATTGCGGTCTTTTTAGGAAAAACGTTTTCTTACTGAACCACTTCAACATATTACATCATAGACCTTTTGTGTATAGTACGTTCTTATGCATGGCTACCGATGAGGTGTGTTACAAAACACATATGGACTGGCATGAGGGCAACAGCATACGTTTTAACCCCTCGGGCCTGTAAGTCACCCCCAAAACAGACTGTTTCCCTCGGCCTACGGCCTCGGGAAACGGGTCTGTTTTTGGGGGTGACTCACAGTCCCTCGGGGTACAGACGTATGCTGTTGCCCTCATAGCCACTTAATATGTGTATACTGAAACACACGTGACATTATGAATATTACAAGCTAAGTCCTATAGAAGTTATTTGATATTGCACATACACTCACTTGGGTCTGTCACATCGAACCAAATGTGAGCAAAGTGTCATTGATGCTATCTTTTTACTTCTCTCAGTACTGACAATTTATTTTTCCAAAACCCCTGTGCCTCAGAAATAACAGTTCTCCCCAACAATTGATTCCATGCATGTGTTTATGTGTATATGTGTCTTTGTTCTCTATCTCTCTCTCTGACAAAAAAATTACAAAATATTCATAAACATGGTCTGTCCCATACATGATTTTGAAGAAATTCATGATTAAAACTACTCTGAGAGATTCTCAGATATGTCCCCTCCCTCCCTTCCCTCCTGAATCAAATGGGAGAAGAGTCCCGAGAAAACTTGGCCAAACTTCAGTTCATGAATTTATTAGATATGCCTATTTAAAGTTTATGTGATAAATATCCTTGAAATGTCCGATTTCACAGAACAGAAAACGGGAAAGGTATACCTTTTTTGCCAGAATACATACCGGGAATACATAATCCAAGCCCAAGGGAACAAACAAGAATCTCACAAAATCGCCCTCAGCCATTACGAACTTTCCTCTTTCGTTTCTCAGAATAGCCTTGGTATTTCTGCCTTCATCAAAATCAATCATGGATTGATTCGTGTGCATTTGGGAGATTACAGTACCGATACTTTGAAGCAACTTACTGATAGAAAGGGCTTAGGGACTGATCAAATATTAAACAAATACGAAGAGCATGCCTAACAAAGAACTACTACGAAGTTAGGGTGTCTTTATCTACTGCAACCTGTCATTTTCTAGTCTGGTTCCCTGACCCATTTCCCCGGTAGAGGGCGTGGGGAAATATAGGGTCAGGTACCGAGTAGCCATCTTGAACAGAATTTTGTTCAAGATGGCGGAGGTTAGTCACCTGACAGAACATGCTACAACAAATATGGCTGCTACCATGAAAACGCCGGTCAAAATTCGACTGGATCAGAATTATGTTCGAACACTGGTATCCGAACCAAAAACATTGGCACACGAGACGGGAAACATAAACTGAAAGGATTAATCCAAAAGTATGGGGAAATAGAGGTGATTGAAGGCTGTGATATCGCAGCAGTACTTGTTGCGTGTATCGAACGCGCTAGGGTCATTGAGGTCATTGCCGTCTGTGGCGTGACCCGATCGAATGACCCTAGCACGTTCGATACACGCCACAAGTACTGCTGCGATATCACAGCTAATTGAAAGCAAACTTTGTTGGAACTGTGAACGACGATTGATTTCGATGGATAGAATGGTGTCCGAATTTCGTGAAAAATGCCAGGCATCATGTCGACGTTCTAAAAGTATTAAGAGGTGTGCTAAATCACAGTGGCTAAATCATGGAGGTAGAAAGTCTTTCATTCTACCTCCACGGCTTTGTGGTACAAACAAGAAGTTGGTGTTTAGTGAGCGAAACCCAAGAAAGATGAGAAAAAGTTATAAGTGTTACTTTCATCCAATCACAGCTTGTTTTATTTTAACCCAATAGCGTCCATGTTTACATTAGCCGGTACCTGACCCTATATTTCCCCACGCCCTCTACCAGGGAAATGGGTCAGGGAACCAGACTATGTCATTTTCCCGCGCTTGGACACCACACATAGCTCGTGGTCGAGTTAGAAACAGAGTTTTCGCCCAATTCGAAATCGAACTGGTACGTGAATAGAAGACGTGTGTCACTGTTCTAAATAGTGTGAACCTGAGCTTGGTATCCAAATACTGTAAGTTTTAGCTTTCGTTCCCATCAGAGTTAGTCGCATAGGTCACAGGAGCTTGGAATTGCCAATGAACTCAACAACAAAGGCACCACCGTGGTTGATAGCGTTTACTCTTTATTGCTCAACAATACACCACAGTCCCCTGTGATCTATTCCGCTCTTGGACTATGCGCCCCATAGACGTGGTTTTTCTCAAGCATATGTACACACGTCTATGGGGCGCATAGTCCAAGAGCGGAATAGATCACAGGGGACTGTGAACACACTCAAGGAGTGTGGTAAGGCAAAAATTACAAAACCCAAACTTTGAGTCTTTGAGTCAAAGATGCAGACTTCAACAAACACTGGATGAAGCTGCTGCTGGGGGACTTTAGAGACTGGCCCCTAGTCGCCTGGCTTGTCTCACCAGGGCAGTTACTGTCCGGCCAAGGCGTTCACTCCACGATCCAAGCACCAGCCTACCACCTAGCCTTTCAGTCTACTGAGGTTCATTCCTTAAATTTATGCTGTTTTGATATTTATATGCCCACAGACTTACCGGTAGAGGGTTTCTGGACGTTTCGGCACCAATCGTTTTGGCCCAAGACGTTCCGGCCTCCCAATTTCAGGCCCCTAGTCGTTTCGGCACCGCAACCCAAGACGTTTCGGCACCGCTGAAGGCTAAGCTTACCTGTGGGAACTTGTGCTGGAGCATAATGTTGCAAATCAAAGCAGTAAAAAGTATAGTGTCAACTAACATTCACGTACATGCTTTAATCTTTGTGAGAACATGGGAAGAGAAAAAACTTTATATCATTTTTAAATCTGTGACACAAGTTTATTGATATCAATAGCCGCTGACACGGCAAAAGTTTGAAAGCTGTGACGAAACAGCACGGCAAAAGTCACTCAAAATGCACATAAAAGTACTGGTCATTACGCAAAGGTCACACTTACGAATATGACGGATCAGTCAATTACTAAATAGTTTGAAAAAAAAATCGAAACACGGATGCCAAAACGTCTTGGGTTGCGGTACGTGCCAAAGTGACTTGGGGCCAGAAATTGAGAGGCCAAAACGACTTGGGCCGAAACGATGCTATGTATGTTCACATCTATAGTAGCTAGCTATAGGGACATTGGCCGTATTTTTGTTTCTTTCCAGTGCCATTTAGTATATTTATGGCATTGTTTGTCTGTGTACGTCAAATAATGGTTGAATGCTTTTAAATTTGGTTGGAAGAGCTTTAAAAAAGATGTTCATATCTGATTCCAGAGGTTCATTGGTAGATAAAGTTTATGTTTGAAAGTTTAAACATTATTTTGTCTATGATACTGCAATGCTTGTTTAAAGGGACAAAGTCGGCCATTTTTTCATGAATTTTGTTTGATACGAGATACTATTTATATTGTTTGACACGTTGAAAGATACTGAATGAATTGGTGACCATGCATATATTTGACCCTGATTTTAGACACGGTAAATGAAACCATTGCGAAAATGAATTAATGGTCATGACCATTTATTTATTTTCGCAATGGTTTCATGTATCACTTTTGTCATTGCCAAGTCAGTAAAAAGTGGTATTCAGCCAAAACCATGTGTAGTTTTACTCACTTGGGTTGGTATGTGATAGTGGCTTTAGACTGTATTTATGTTTACAGTATCTCTGTCTTCAGGGACCTTCAAATCTTCAAGTCTTCGTTAAAATGCATCATATGGGACATGTTCTGCTTTACTAGTTTAACTTACTTGACCTGCTAGTGAAATATGAACTTAGCAGGAAAAGGGTTAATTAACAACTTCATTTATGTCTTTACCATATTTCAGAACACTCAACACTGCAGTCTTGCAACAATTCAGTTGTGTTAGTGACATGAAGATTCATGGCAATGAAAAGCTGTTTGTTTGTAAAATATGTGGAAAGAGTTATGCACAAAATAGAGATCTAAGATATCATGTGAGAACACATAGAACTATGGTCTGCAAAGTGTGTGGAAGAGGTTTTTCAAAAAATGAAGATCTTAAACGCCACATCAGGACACATACCAATGGAAAGCTGTTTGACTCCAAAGTGTGCAACCGAGATTTTACTCAAAGTGGGCATCTCAAAAACCACACCAGGACACATATAAAGGAAAAAGCCTTTGTCTGCAAAGTGTGTGGTAAAGTTTTTGCACAGAAAGGAAATCTTACATGTCACATCAGAATACATACAAAAGAAAAGCTATTTGTCTGCAAAGTGTGTGGCAAAGGTTTTGCACAGAATGGAAATCTCATAACTCATATCAGGACACACTCAAATGAAAAGCCATTTGTCTGCAAAGTATGTGGCAAGGGTTTTACACAGAGTAAAAGTCTAAAACGCCACATCAGGGCACACTCAAATCAAAAGCCATTTGTCTGCAAAGTGTGTGGCAAGGGTTTTGGATTAAACCAAAGTCTGAAACGCCACATCAGGATCCATTCAGATGAAAAGCCATTTGTCTGCAAAGTGTGTGGCAAGGGTTTTGGATTAAACCAAAGTCTGAAACGCCACATCAGGATCCATTCAGATGAAAAGCCATTTGTCTGCAAAGTGTGTGGCAAGGGTTTTGGATTAAACCAAAGTCTGGAACGCCACATCAGGATCCATTCAGATGAAAAGCCATTTGTCTGCAAAGTGTGTGGCAAGGGTTTTTCACAGAGTGGAAGTCTTACAATTCACACCTGGACACATACAAAAGAAAAGCCATTTGTCTGCAGTGTGTGTGGAAAGGGTTTTTCACATAGTGGAGGTCTAAATAGTCACATCAGGACACACTCAAATGAAAAGCCATTTGTCTGCAAAGTGTGTGGCAAAGGTTTTGCACAGAATGGAAATCTCACATGTCACATCAGGAAACATACAAAAGAAACGCCATTTGTCTGCAAAATATGTGGTAAAGGTTTTGCACACAATGGAAGTCTCACATGTCACGTCAGGACACATACAAAAGAAAAGCCATTTGTCTGCAAAGTGTGTGGCAAGGGTTTTTCACAGAGTGGACATCTTACACTTCACATCAGGACACATACAAAAGAAAAGCCATTTGTCTGCAAAGTGTGTGGCAAGGGTTTTTCACAGAGTGGAAATCTCAAAAGTCATAACAGGACACACTCAAATGAAAAGCCATTTGTCTGCAAAGTGTGTGGCAAGGGTTTTGGATTAAACCAAAGTCTGAAACGCCACATCAGTATCCATTCAGATGAAAAGCCATTTGTCTGCAAAGTGTGTGGCAAGGGTTTTTCACAGTGTGGAGGTCTACATGTTCACATCAGGACACATACTAATGAAAAGCCATTTGTCTGCAAAGTGTGTGGCAAGGGTTTTGGATTAAACCAAAGTCTGAAACGCCACATCAGGATCCATTCAGATGAAAAGCCATTTGTCTGCAAAGTATGTGACAAAGGTTTTTCACGGAGTGGACATCTCAAAACTCATAACAGGACACATACAGTTAAGAAAAGCCATTTGTCTGCAAAGTGTGTGACAAAGGTTTTTCACAGAGTGGAAGTCTTACACTTCACACCAGGACACATACAAAAGAAAAGCCATTTGTCTGCAAAATATGTGGAAAGGGTTTTTCACATAGTGGAGGTCTAAATAGTCACATCAGGACACACTCAATTTAAAAGCCATTTGTCTGCAAAGTGTGTGGTAAAAGTTTTTCACAGAATGGAGGTCTCAAAACTCATAACAGGACTCATACAAAAGAAAAGCCATTTGTCTGCCAAGTATGTGGTAAAGATTTTTCACAGAATGGAAGTCTCATATGTCACAACAGGATACATACAAAAGAAAAGTCATTTGTCTGCAAAGTATGTGGTAAAAGTTTTGCACAGAACGGACATCTCATGTGTCACATCAGGATACATACAAATGAAAAGCCATTTGTCTGCCAAGTATGTGGCAAGGGTTTTTCACGAACATGGAATCTCAAAAATCACACCAGGAGTCACACACAAGTCAAGCCATTTGTCTGCAAAGTATGTGGTAAAGGTTTTGCCAGGAATGATAGTCTCACACGTCACAACAGGATACACACAAAAGAAAAGCCATTTGTTTGAAAAGTGTGTGGCAAAGGTTCTGCACACAATGCAAATCTCAAATATCACATAAGGACACCTACAAATGAAAAGTTACATGTCTGACATCTTTGTGGAAAGAAAGAATTGGTATATCAATATGGAATTGGTATATCAAGTGCACTGTAGCACACGTACAAAGGAAAGCTATTTACATGTATCTGCAAAGAATACGACAAGGATTTTTAACAACCAATGCTTTTATACCATATCAGGACCTTTAACTGGACGGATTCAAAAGAAAAGCCATTTACCTGCTAAGTGTGTGGCTATTGGTTTTATGTGAAGTGGAACTAAAATGTCACGTGAAGATGCGAAGAATACAAAAGTTGTTTGTCTGTGAAAAAGCATGGCGCAAATTTTACAAATGATTTAACTCTTGAATATACCATCAGGACTCAGTCAAATGAAAAGTAATTTGTCTGCCAAGTGTCTGGGAAGGGAATTACTTGTGGTGGAATTCTTGAATGTCACGTCAGGACATAAAAAGTTTAATATTGTAGATTTACTAGAGGGAAGACAATTTCATGTTGTAGGGATGGAGGAAGTTGGCTTAGGGAGCTGTGTTTTCTGTCTCTGTGACAGCAGTTTTTACCTCTTATCTGTTTCATGAAAGTGTTTTTCAAATGCAAAACCAGTGCCGGTTTTTCTCAGGTTATCATTCTTGCAATGTACCATGTATAACTATTCCAACATTTCACTTGCTCACAGTGGCTTCTTTACTGTGCTATGCAGATAAGAATGGAAAATGAAATTGATCTAAATGTTATCACACTTGTGTAGTTGGTTTGTAAAGTTGTTTCAAAGTTTACTACAGGATCAGTAATTTTAGTTGAGTTGCGGCAAACAACAGACAGATGATAGTATTGTTACACAGTAGGCTTCCACTGTAATTGTTGATAGAGCAACAAAGCCTGTCGGCCGGTAGGAACTGAGTAGTGTCTGTGTGAGTAGGGCAAAGATTTCCTGACTTTCCATCCCCGTACATTTCAACAACTTTCTCACATTCAGCTCCTGGCATATATACACCTCTTTTTTCCCGCGGATCATGATTTTTTTGCCAAAGAACTTCATTCCATCAAAGGCAACAAGAGTCTAAATGACAACTAGAATCTGACTCTGCAGTGATACAATGCAACTCAGAGCGGCAGTATATATTACATGTAATGTAATATGATTCTGTGTATGTAAAGTGCACTGCAAAGGGTACTTCCTGGTGTGTGTTTATCATGGGTCCATAAAAGCTCTTTGATTCTCAGCGCAATTACAACAAGTCAGTGCAACTTCTGAGGCAAGTTTTTGGACTACTTTACAAACCAATTACACGTGTGGCAACATTTAGATCAATTTCACTGTTCTTATCTGCATAGCAGTGTAAGACACTTGTGGTGTTCTGTGTAAGTTGTGTCAAGTAGAAGTTTACCATACACGTTTCTCATATTTCAATTTTATGTACAAGAGATATCTGGATGAGGAGCAGACTGATTTAGGGAGTGAATTACTTTTGCACCATCTAACTTGCCTAAATCCTTTACATTGTCATTATGCAAAAAGGATTCAGATGGAAATATCTTGTATGTTTGGTGTTACTCATTCCAATATGTTATGGCATTCGTAAAGGATAATATGGCTCTTTAAAAAGGTTGATTTGCTCCTGTGATATGTTGTAATTTTTGCTGTTACAGGGCAAGTTGCATACAGGAAAGGATGTACTTTACTGTGATGAACCCCTCATTAAAATCTTGATCATTTCATTGCGACATAAAATCTGAAATATGTTTTCCGGTGTCTGTCATTGCAAAATGAAATGAATGGCTTATGTAATAAATTTTTAACAAAATTGTATTACTGTTGCCCTGGGCAGCATACCTCCTTAGAATATGAGAGAATCATGTTATCAAATTTCGGGCTCATGGTGACAATTTGTGCTTTTACATCTTTTTCGTAAACCATTATGAGATCAAAACAATTTTTTGCTCACATTTGGTATACCAGCATGGATATATATAGAGCTTACCGTATATGGTAGGTTGGTGGCGTATGTGTATCCGTGTGTATGTATGTATGTACCCCCTGTATGTACCATACAAGTGTGCATGTCCACCAACATCAAAAACTGCAAAAACCACATCACATACTCTCTTAGTATCCAGAGTTGAAGAAGTAAATTTGTTCAAATGATCGTGTTCATGTCAAAATATGTAAATAAGGTAATGCCAGGCAAAAACATGCAAATTGCTAAAGTTCTGTAACCACAAGCCAGATTTGCTTTAACCCTTTCACCACTATGGTTTTCCCAAATCCATTGTTTTCTATGGTAGAGTTGGACCTGTATACAGGGAACTGGGGGTGAAAGGGTTAAACTTACTATGTGGGTTTCTTTAGGTGACTTTCATTGGATTTGTCCAATTTGTGGTGAAATTACAAAATATTTTGGGGCAATTTTTCCTGTTTTCAGTCAAAAAAGTCATCCTCTCTGAAACCACTCGTTAAAATGTTTTGAAACTGGGTATGCATAATCCTAGGGTTTACCTCTGACAGATTTTGTTCACATTGTGATAAAAGTTGGGGGCAATTTTTCCCATTTTGGTCAACAAATAGTCAACTGCTTGTCTGATTGCTTAGCAACTTAGATACACGATCCTAGGCCTAGACCTCTGACAGATTTGTTCAAATTATAGTAAGATTTTCATATTTGTATTTAGGGGTAGTGTTTCCCAATTTTTGTCAAAAAATCACTTTTCTGTTTGCTTTGAAACTTGATGTGCTTGGTATTGCAATACAATATTAACAGAAGATATCTTTACTTTTGTATGGTAGATTGTATCACTAATTTTGTTGTATCAGGTTGCATTGTGTTGTATGTGTGTGTGCTTATTGCAAACGTACCAACCATTACAGGCTTTCCCTTGGCAGTTGATGTAAGGTGCATCAAAATGTGCTGAAACACACGTGACATTATGAATATTACAAGCTAAGTCCTATAGAAGTTATTAAATATTGCACATACACTCACTCGGGCCTGTCACATCTAACCAAATGTGAGCAAAGTGTCATTGATGCTATCTTTTTACTTCTCTCAGTACTGACAATTTATTTTTCCAAAAACCCTTGTGCCTCAGAAATAACAGTTCTCCCCAACAATTGATTCCATGCATATGTGTTGCTCATTTTATGTAACAATTCAGCTGTTCACCACAGAACTATGTATGGTTTGGCTTCAGAAAGGTTTACTCGTACTCGGTCACTAATTGGCCCACTTGTTTCCTCTATGCCTACTAGACTTTTGACCAAGAAATTGCAGATAAATTTGGACTTTTAAATGTATTTTTTTCAAGCAGGGCTTTTGACCTCAATCACTTTTGACCTATCATTTTGTAGAAGATATAGAATTGACCTATGTCAACATAGATACCTATGTATTTGGCAAAAAAATGTATACTTTTGAGTGCCATTTTACGGAAGATTGTAAAATGTTTGCTTTGTGGTGGGGTGATAACCACTCCAATCAAAGTTTGAACTTTTTGTATCCAACCAACAGCAAGGTCAGGTTTTTCCGTGCAACATTTTTGAGTCCTGTTATCTTTTCTTTCGCATGAATGAAGTTTGTTTACATAAATGTTACAATATTTTGTTTAATTTTTATAGTTTTTATATGATATTGGTGGTATCAAAGTAACATTTTTGCAGTATCTGTAAGATTGATTTCGTAAAGTCTTATCAAATTTTCAGAAAATTTGTTGCTTATTGATGACTGAAATCTGATGTCATCGTATGTTGGTAATATTGTCTCATGTAGTTTATATGTCAGTGAAAAGTTCATATGGTTTATGAATAAAGTCTATTGATATGAATATTGCCATAAGTGTGTCTGTGGTGGAATGAAACTAGTGCCCAAAGTCAAGGATTTCCCTATCATTTATAGGATTCTTTGTACAGGTATTTGGCAATTGCCCAATATCCTCTGTACATCAAAAACTCGCAAACCGCTGCACTTTTTAGCTTGGTATCTGGTGTGTGGACACATCCTGGGCTATAGATGGGATTTTGTTCAAATGAAGTTTGCATTGCCCAAATTATGCAAATAAGCTTAAAAATGTGAAAATGGCCAAAAATTAATAATTCAAGAACTGCTGTTTTGATGGATTTGAAAGTTAGTATGCAATTTCCTTAGGTGGGCCTTAAATAGTTTTATGTATATCGTGAAAATATCTTAAACTTTGAATTTTTGCTAATTTTTTGGTGATTTTCCTCATTGTAAGTAAAAATTATTCTTCTCTTAAACAGCCTGCCCAGTTTCATTCAAGTTTGGGTTGGATGTTTGCAAGGGTGTTACCCTTCCAGTTTGTTGAAATTACGACAAAATTGGCAAAACTACCTGAATTTTTTGGCAATTGTTTTTGGTCAAAAAATCTTTAAAAATCTTTTTTCTTTAAAACCGCTGGACAGACAGCTTTTATATTTGGTATACAGGTGCCTACGGATGACAGATGTAGAAATTATCCTGAAATATGCAAGTTTGTATTTTAAAGACAATTTTGTCATTTTTGGTGAAGAAAATGTGTTCTCAAAAACTGCTTGCCTGATTGCTGTGTAATCTGCCATAAAAGTCCCGACAGATGTTATTAGATAAATCTTCTGCTCAAAGTGTTGGAAAACCTCCAAATTTGTATATCTTCGGTAATTTTCTCGGTCTCTGACCTTAAATGACCTATACCAACCAAGGATATGTTTTGAAAGTGTTTCAGGCTATGAACATAATTTTATCATATTTGGTATCAATTTGTAGTGAAAGTTGATCCACAAAACAAAGCTAAGGTTATTTTTTCATTGCAGACCGATTTTTGCAGCTTTTCCATGTAAGACACACAAGAACTGATAAAAAATTTGGTTCCAGGATAATTCAAGATGTCATAATCACCCCCTCCCCAGTGGAATGCATTTCACTACCTGTAACTAAAGTGCTGTTTACATTAGAATGATAGCGCTGATAGCACGAATTTTAAAATCCCCAAGGTTGTAAATAGTTCACATATTTTACACTTCCTGCCATCTGGCCATTGTAGCTCTTACTGTTAACATGGTCAATACCAAGGGGTGGGACATTTGATTTGATATGGGGGGTGTCTAGACGATTGATGAGCTGCATTATTTTTTTTTAAACTGATCCTTTGCAAATTATTTTGTCCAACTCTCCCACCTTTGCTTTTTGTTAAGCCTTCTCTGGCTGATTTTTATTAACATTTGCTTATGTATGTAGAATCTGCTTGTCCCATTGCTATAAAGGTTGATATGCATGTTCCTAAAGTTGACCTCCAGTACCTAAGTTGCAGACCTTATTTGCTTTTGTCATTCTTGTTTTTCTGGTTTAAATATTTCTTGAATGGACAAATTCAAATCGAATAAGAGCACAGTGTCATTGACGCTATTTTAAAGCTACGCTTCGTACGTAGTCTGTGCCTAGTCACGTAGTCTGAGGAACTTGGAGAAACCAGTTAGAACAGCCTGAAAGCACAGAAAGTCATCAAAATAGGTGGAACCTGGAAAATGTGCACAGAAACAGGTATTCTATACTTCTTATTGCAATGCCACACTTCCGGTTTAAACTGCTGTAAAATATGACGCCCCCAATTGTCTATTGTAACATTTGAACACTTCCTGGCCAAAATCATTTGTGAAACTTCGCCCCACCTCCCGTCATTTCGACCGACCCCTCGCTGTAAAAAGACGACTTGAGTTAACAAAAGCCCACATCCTAATGGACTTAGATAGAGTGCCTCACGTGAGAATTTCTGTCTCACACAGCAATTGTGATACATCCCGGTCCACTTGGGCCCGAGGTTATTTTTTCTGATTTCTTTCGATATTTGCAAAAATTACAGTTATCGTGTTTACTACAGAAAACAACATCCTCGTAAATGACTATCATTCCCCGTTGAAAAAAAATGTAGTCAACATCATATCTTTACCATATCCTGTGCGAAACGAGTTTTATTTCCCTCTGTCACACCTCTCACACAATCATGTTATAGTTATTTGTGATGCACTAGTTGAAAAGTCACATTAAAGTGGTAATGGCCAATTCAAACATTTGTCACCAACTCGGTGCGAGAATAACCTAAACACGTTCACTTTGAAATGTTGTCTTGGATAAGTGCTATACTGGTAGTTCGGGTTTAGAGTGCGTGACCTCCCATTCGTCAAATAATATGCACGCCTTTTTCGAGGTAACGGCGAATGACCAATGAGTATTCATCAAACGAAACTATGTTTCGTTCACGTGATAATAAATGTATCGATACCACGATGGTATTCTAATAGACTCCAGCGTACTATAAGGGCTTGAGAAAACGTAGCTCTACAAATTTGAGACGGATCGACCTTCAGATTTTGCTGACAAAGCCGAATGAATACTTTCGTCGCTTTGACGAGCTAGAGAGATCTAAGTTGTACTTTTAGAGCTGTTCATCATTTCATGACTTATGTTTGCTATGAAAGTTGTTTACCAACATGAAACATGCTGAAATACTGGTCAACTGCACCCAACCTCACCTATAATTGAAGCAAAACAAGAGTAACATTCAGTGAAATAGTTTAGGATCTCTACACCGTTAAACCAATTTAGTGTGTAATGTTGGGAGTACTCTTTTATAAAGTTTGAAACCCCATGCAAGCTTTTGTGCTGGGACCCCGATTTGCGGTGCCTTTCGTACAGATATGGATAGCAGTTTATCACTTACACTGCAACGATATGTACTGGTCATATGTAGGAAATCAAGTCGGAATTTGGAATTGGAGTAGTTTATTTTGTATGGAGATCACAAACAAAGTCAAATGTTTGCGTTCAGCAAAGGGGCAATTCAAACCGCTATAAAGTTAAGGTAAAGGGCGACGAATTCGGACGCGCACACGCTTTAGAACGTTTCTGCGCAGATTTAACTCCAGCCTGCCTCAAATGGGTTATTTTGTAGCGCATATATTTAACATCACCTGTCATTGTTGAAATCGCGCTTTTACCTAATTTTTTGACCCAGTGTCTTAGAAATACATATGACCTATAACCTTGTCATATTTTGACCCCCTAGGAAGCTGTTTTTTATTCAATATGAGCGAAAAATTAACATTTCTCTCCCATTTATATGGCGCAAATTACCCATTCACCTGGAGATATTGTAAAAAGTAGCGTGGTGACACCCATTTATTAAAAGTGTAAACTAAATGGTATTATGTCAGGAGTTTATTCGCCAAGTTTGGTCAAAATGACACCATTCAAAGCGACAGGAAGAAAGTTCGAAAATTATCTAGTGATATAATTTCGATATATCATTTTGTAATCGATACTTATGTTAAAATTTCTTCACAAACGTCATGAAAACTATACATTCGATAGATATGGATCTTAAGTCTTGGTATTTATTAAAATTAACTCATTTCCTAAGCGTTTTATAATTGCTTTCTTTAGTATAAGTGAATTATATCATTTTTATTTATTTCTAACCACGCCATTTTAACGTCCGTTTCCATGGAAACGAGTATGGTGACCCCAATTTTTTATTTCATTTTTGCACTTGCACAACTTTCAAGAATGTTTGTGCAAAGTTTCAAGAAAATGACACCACAACTTAATTTTGACGTAATTCGTAGTACTTCACCTTAAGCATCAACATCAATTGTACATACAGTGACGTTATGCTAGTATTCTATGTATTCTTGATGTAACAAAAGGTCAACAAAAACCGACCTGACCCTTCAAAGGCTGACTACCACTGAACTCTTATTCAAAAAGCAGATCATGAGGAACTCCTTTAGATAAGCGTAAAGTTATTAATGAGAAGGCAATTCTTAACGACGACATGGGGCTGAATTTTCGCTGCGTCTATGATCACACACAGTGAAACATTCAAGCCTTTAAAGGTAGATCGCGCCTCGGGGACAGATATTCGGACTCCCAAACTTTTACCATTCACTTCCGATATACCACTTGAGGGGGTTCATTTTAAAGCTCTTGGTGTAGGAAAACTTTTTACAGGCTTAGGTTTTCGAAATTCGAAAATTTTATATTTCTTCATAGAGTAAACACAGGGATGATGGCAATTTTGAATTTTAAATATCAGTAAATCTTGGGTTATTTGTTTCTCTAGTACCAAATTTGTACGGTGACCCCCTATTTTTATTCTTGATTTTGAAAGAGAATGATTGAACGATTCCTTGAGGGAAGTTTGAGCAAAAGTTTAAGTCTTTCACTTTCGAGGCGCATACTAAGTCATGTTATAAGAGCATGTTATAATCTACATGATAAAAAATCAATGACATTTATGCTGCTATGTAAACATTGTGTATGAGGTCTAGTCCTGCTGCTCTTGGGAGGCAAAGAGCTGGTCCATCAAAGTTCGTGATAGTATTTGCAACCGTGGTTCTCGAGCTTTGCAAACACAAGGTCGATTCTGAATTAAGATTGAATTTCGCATAGTCTGAAAGCTACGGCGAGGTTCTGGACTAGTTTGCATTGTAGGTGGAAACTATTTTCTGATCATGATCTAGCTCACGCACGTTTTTAGCTTATCCCGTTCCATTGGCCGTCGACAATCTGATTCAAAGAGTATGGAGAAATGTGTTCGGTCTTTCAACTAATCTAAGAGAAGAAACTCAAATATATGGATAATAATAATAAAAGTCATAATAATAATAATAAATGGTTTATTGAAAAACAAATTTTGGTGACTTGAGGTAATCTTACATAATTTTACAGAACAAAATCATGAAAAATTATTTGAAAATCCAAAAGGCTAAAGCCACGTCTACAAATGTTTAAAATAAACAGATTATGTACAAAATTAAAACACAGGAAGAATAGAAGAAATAAAGAGACTCACTGAAGTATGTTTATTCTATAAGCAACCGGACTGTTATCTTTCATTTCGAAATAGTTATTTAAAATCGCTTTATGATTAAACGACGCGTTACATATCTGTGGTACTGTTTAAATGTAATGTTACTTTACGGTAAGGTAGTGCTTAATCGTTTCGCGTTACGTATGGACTTGTCGGAGTTGGATTATAACTCATCAACGATATAACTTCACTTATCAAGTATATTCCTTCTTTCCGATTCAAAAACAGTTTGAGCCAATGTAAGCTACTCTAAAATCAAATGCCACGGGATCTCCTACTCTTGAATGTGGTAATATGAGGGCGTACTTGTGGCATTACTTCAAGATTCGGCGTTGTAATGTAAATACAATCTTAAATTGCCATTACAATGTATATGTGAGTGTGATCTAATGTTACAGTAACAACCAACTTCATCGTATCAAGAAGTGACATCAGATTGCACTTTGGGGAAGAAATTCAAATAATTTGTTTCTATACTACTAGGTGGGAATTACAAATACAACTCGCAGTAGTCCTCGCAAATTGCTCATCAGACTTGTAAAAACACACTGGCACTTCTATTCTAGGTCTCGTTCATTTAATATTTTGGTATCAAAGTAACAATGTCGATAAATAAAGTAAAGTAACAATCTGTCGTGTACTGATCATGAGGTACTTAGACATGTAAGAAGAATATTTTGAATAAGTATACCTCTTTCAATCAATTTTAACTGTTCATGGTCAAGGATAAAATATAACGAGCGCGAAACCCAAAATTTACAGATGTGTGGGTTGTCAAGCTCTTCTGTATTCTTCCCGCTCACTGTCAATAATGATGATGATGATGATGATGATGATGATGATGATGATGATGGTAGTGGTGGTAATCGTTGTGACGATATGATCGTTTGCAGACGTCTTGATGACTTGACTTCTTGTCATTGATGATTTTGGTCTCGGTATATAATTTGTTCCATCGCTGAAGATGTCGTTTCAACGGAGTCGTTCACAGATATTTCTTCTGGTAAATTTTATGAACAAGGTAGAATGCGCCTCGGGGACATATAATCTGACTTTCAAATTCCTACAATACTTTCCCTATCTATCGCTTTTGTGGACCTATTTTGAAGCTCTTTGAGTAAATTAAATCTTTACTGCTTTATTTTTGTGATGCTTGAAAATCTCATTTTCGAAGAGTTAATACATGGATAGCGGCCAGCTTGAATTCCAAATATTGGTAAATTTCAGGTAGTTTGTTTCTCTAGTACCAGACGTTCATTGTAATTCCTGTTTTTTATTCTCAATTTTGGAAGAGAATAGTGGAAAGCTGTTTTAAGGAAAGTTTTAGCACAGCATGTCTTTGAATTTCGAGGCGCGTACTATCTTAAAAACAAATGCGTTACCCTTTCACCACCATGGTTTGTCCCAAATCCATTTTTGCTATGGTAAAGTTGGACCTGTATACAGGGAACTGGGGGTGAAATGCTTAAATGACGTAGAACTTTATATAAGTCCATTTCCGGAAATATTTTCTCTCACAGTTGGACCCTGCAAAGATATGACATGGTGTGGTGTGATTCCTCATGGCAATATGGTCATTAAAACTGGTATCTTTAGATATAAAAGCAAGAACCACATATTTTTTTGAATTCAACTCCGCGACAGATTATATTTCAGAAGGACTTCGTGAGATATCCAGATACCTGTTATATCTCACTCCGTCCTCCTTCATATAATTCTAATTTTATATCAGGCATTTCATGCCCTTATAAAATCTTCAATTTGTGAACACAATGCAATTTCGTCCAAGCGATACAACTTCAACATTCTTAAATGGTCTGGAACACTTTGAGTTGATTGCAGCGAAGACAAATCACACACAATCATAGGCAGGTAATTTATGATGTGATAATGCAGGTCTCATCTGTGACGTCATAGCATATCTCTGCACTTTACTATTACATTTCGTTTCTGTGCCTTTGTTTCATATTGTCCTTTATGGTTGCAAAGGTAGTGTAAATGGACAATTGAAGTAACAAATGATAGCAAAGAGATGTTTGAAAAGAAATTCAAGAAGAGAATGATAGCAAAGAGATGTTTGAAAAGAAATTCAAGAAGAGAACTTCCTCTTATCTGTGACATTTTTTATGCAGCAAATGAAGTTGAAAGTTGTGCGGCAGGATAATTTTATGAAAGTGGAAGTTCTCACGAATATGAAAATGGTTCATGAATTGATAACGAGTAACTCCAACTTATGGAATATATAGGGTCAACGGTATTTATTAACATGTACACCGTGCGTCGGACAACATATGTTGTCTATCAGAGTGTGCACTATGGTCTCCGAGATGTCAGCGGACAGCATGTGTGAATGATTATACGTGAGCGTGTGAATGAGGCAGTGACAGTGGAAGCACGTACGGAAGCTCTTAAAGCATGCAAACATATGCCCGTAAGGGGGCCTTTATTATGCAACAGGTAATGCTGCCAAAACATTATGTCTTTGTTCTTTTTAGTAATCTTTTCAGTAGTCTCCCGCTTCAAGTGAGTGAAAAATTTGTAAATTGCAATGACCGGACTGTTAATGTTTTAAGGCGATTTGGACAAATCAATTTGAGATGGGGAGGGGTCGCCAGGCCTGTTAACAATAACCCTAGTCTGTTTCTAGGGTTAAGGATTATACGCACGAGTAGGCCACCCCTTTTTCATGAAATAAAAATATTTTCAGCGGTTTATATTAAAGTTAAAACATGGAGTTTGACGCTTACTGTACTCCAACGCTGACAGCCATGTTTCGATCTACCCTCAATCTAGATGGACCAGCTCCAATGTCGTCATCACATGTATCTGGCCAATGGTTATGCTCTGTTTGGGTCATTCCTGGTCTGATACTATTTGTTCCCATGGCAACATCTTCACCGGCTCTATAAGCCATTATCTATTGATAAAGGGAATATAATATGGTATCCCAGTCTGTAGGTTATGTTAAGAAGTTATTGTATTTTAATAGTCGCGCCAGCGGCTTACTGACTACGCATGCGCTTATTCATAATATACTATGCGACTAACCGGAAGTGTACCCTACCTTTACGGGCGCCGCCATGTTTTTTTTGAGTACTCGTAAATAAACAAATACAAAACGTGCAAATTAATATGTAACAGGTCTGACCTGAGAGCGAGCGCAGCGTAGTATATCGTCATTGATGTTTTCAGGCAATAGCATGCTAATTTCTGTGTTTGATGCATGATTCATAACTTAGCCATTGACTCGTTGAGGTTGAATTGTTGTCAATTGTTTTCTAGAATAACATTTATAGCAATTTAACTCGGAAATGCCAAGTTCACTAACGAAAATTATTTAAAACTGGTATATTATATGATTCCAATCAGTTTATTATATTAAACAGGGGCGGGAACAGAGGCAGTCTAATGTAAAACACGTGCTTGATATTCCCGTCGGTAGCTAGCTCTCAGCACACTATTTTTAATTCTCGCGTGAGTTGACCGTTCGTTCTCGCGAGAGTAGGCTTGTTTCAAAATGGCGGCGCCTAGTGATGACCGATCCGGGCCTTCAAAAGTGATCGAAAATAGTCATTTTGAAACAAATTTCACACTTTCTTTGGAACAGAGAGATTCTTTTGTCGGCAATACACAGTGTCGAGTAGTTTTTGTGGTAGATGATATCTTTAATTTCACGCAATCCGTGTAATAGTATTTAAAATGGCCGCCTCCATGGAACTGTGCTCTCTTTTCAAACTCGTAGGTATATAGAGATTCCATTCTAAATTTCTGTGTTCGGCCGCTCTCGTTGCGCTCGCTATTATTTTATAACATGCCATTTATAAAATATATCTTTTGTTAGCCAGTTAGTGCTATTATCCACCTTGTCGCTGATACAAAATATCGTTAATATCACGCACAAAAAGTAGAAAATGGGAGAAAACTGTCGTGCATATGAACGGGGGGGGGGGGCATACGCAAAGAATGATGGGATTGAATTTTAGAAAAGCGCCCCCTATGTCAAGTAGATTAAAAAATTGCCAGTTTTTTTACGGAACGCTCTAGTTTTCAGCTTGCAAGTGGAAGATGGGCAGTGCGGTTACCATTGCAATGGTAACGATGGCATAATACGTCCCTTGTTTAACACAATAGGCTGTTATCATGGTAAAAATTGCCAATTTTTGTCCAACATTTTTACAAATTACAGAAAATCTATTCCTGCACTGCTGCAGGGTTTGACGTCGTGTACGTCAGTGTACGTACGTGAACTGTTTTCATCAGAGGGAAAGTGGGCATAGTTGTCATAAAGGTGTCATATAAACGTATATGAAGAAACAATTAATTATATTTTATCGTGAATCAATACAAATAACATTGCCAATCTTAACCCCTGGCGCGACACCAAGGGCTGAGCCCTATATAATATTAAGTTATAATGTAAATACTTTTATGGTTTTCATTTGTTTTTAAGCGATTTTGAAAACAAAGCGAAGGACTTGTGCCATGTAAAGGATATGTGTTTAAAATAATTAATGCAAGAAGCAGGGATTGGGGACTGTGGTTCAACCAGAAGCCGTTTTCAACATTAGTTGATTATTTTACCCGTCTGCTAGCAACAAGACTGTGATACTTTTGTGAAGAGAAACCTTTCAGTGTTTGGATATTGTGTTGTTAGTCTTTTATGATAAAATTCACGCATGCATCTTACTCATTTGTGTGTTTTATTGCCATCTTACTTATAGTCGGATGGAGCATGTGCTAAAACTATTAAGAGTATAGCATGATTGCTATAATTTTGGAAGCGACTAATGTATGCAGGAAGTCTTTCATATCCCTGTAGACTTCTCCGAACGTCCCTTTTGCGCGCACAGTCTAGCTACTCGCTTTGTTAAAACACTTCAAAGAGACGATTCGGTTGTGGTGTAGCTGTAGATGCATGGTGTAAACGATCAGTCACTTTTCCTTTGCACAAATGCTCATTTGCATACAACGAGATTAACAGTTGTGCTGCAGAACAGCTATATTATTATGCCTGACGAAGTTGTGTGTGAAAGTCACAAGCTTCATGTCGGTGGGAATGATTTCGCCAGCAAATGTTTGAGTAAGAGAGGTATATGCATGTACTGTGAATCTTGTAAATCACTTCATCGAGAGAGCAATGAAAGTTTCAGTGATAGTAATATAGCTATACTCTGTCCCTCCACCCACAACCACAGACAAACATGGACAGACTTGTAACGGGTATTGTTTAAGGCGTGAAGCGGTTACGTAACCCATCCATGTTCGCCTCGCCTCAGGTTGCTCTCGCCTCTCTTTTCCGAAGAGTGCCGACCATGCATCCTTCGGTAATTTTCGGATTTTCGCCAATTGTTAAGCGAAAGTATGTTCGGCAAAGTTTGTGTTGTTGTTGTCGTGTGGTGCTGAGCGGAATTGACGTGCGGGCGAAAAGGGGAGTGTTTTGAGCTTCAGGAAAGTGAGTTTTACCGATACTGTCTGGTTTTACTCAATGGTTTACGGTCAGTCATACCGTCTTTTACACGTGCATCAAGAAAGGACATGTTTATGAAACTGCTGGCGTGTTATGTTTTGATTGGCGTGAAGCAGTGTTTCTGGCCAGAGAGCTCACAAAGTAACTATGGTTGCTACGCGACTGGCAGTACGATGCCATCTCGTCGTATTTTTCGCATAATTTTGTGCAATTTTCAACCGAAAACAAAGCCTCCAAAAAGTTTAACACCTTTGAAGCTCATTTTAATAAGAAAAGCCAATAGTCTACCGAGACGACCATGGAACAAAAGGCATGCCGCGTAACAAGTCTGTCCATAGTTGTCTGTGCCACAACAGAGGACTGTGGACTGCACATATTGACTTGACGAACATCGAACATGGCCAATAACAAAAGTGAGTGTTTCTTTTCGGCTTTGTGTCTATCGGCGTTTTTTTAATTGTTGTTATCATTCCGATAGCAAGCTTCCAAACCAATGATGGCAACAATGGAGGGATATGGTAGATCTATCTCTTCTTGGCATGTGGTACCATGTGAACTACCTACATCACAGTCACAGTGTATGATTCCTTGTATCAACTAGAATGACCAGAAACTTATTTTGGCCTAGGCCAGCAAAACCATTCTCCCAAGGAATTTTCACATCACCTTACAAGCTTCTATTGTACTTTACCAAACGGTACCCTTTAAATTTTCATTATGATAATAGAAATGGTTGTGTTATGGCGTCGCTTGTTTGTGACCTCGCATTAGTTTGCTAATACGGATCATAAACGAGACTAGAAAAACATCATTCACAAACTTTCCTATTTCAGGTAAATACGCCCGGGAAAAAATTCAGATCGATTATCAGACTTTCAGTATGCCATTTCGGTTTACCATTGGAGGGGCCCTGGGTCTCATTTTGAAGCTCGGCTTATGTTTTGTAAAGAGAAAATTTATTTTTGCCCATCGAGTTGACATAGGGATTACGGCCAGTATGAATTTAAGGAACGGTAAACATCGGGTAATTTATTTCTCTCGTATCAAATTTTGTACAGTGATCCGTTAGATTTATTCTGGATTTCGAAAAAAGGCAAAGATTATGTAGTTTTCTTACTAACAGTTTGTCTCAAAGTTTAAGCCTTAAATTCGAGGCACATACTACCTTAAGCTGCTGAAGGTGTGCAGACTAAATGTTTCAATTTAGTGTGAAAAAATGAAACAATATATTTCTAATCTGCAAGTAAGGGGACAATATTTGAGACGATACAACTACAACCGGCAACATATTATGGCTACAGCGTTCACCTACTTGTTCCACTGATACTCATTTCACAAATCGTAAAAAACACTCTGTAAAACGCTACCTATAAAACGAAATCCTTAAATATCGGATCTCGCTTTCAGGTCTGTTTGATGGCTCTTTAAGGTGAATGGGGTGCCTTAATGACACGACATAAAAAAGATCAAGATTACAGAATTTATTAGGTGAGAATGTTAAGGTGATGATAACAAAGTTGTCTTTCATGTGCACTTACTTTGAATGCACATATCGCCGACACTGATTATTACATACTTTCTCCTAAAAACACGATTGGAACTAATTTGGGATAATTGGATTTTCATATTTTTTAAAATTTCTCAAAAGTGTCAGGTGCCAGATAGTTGAATGTTGCAATAATACAAATTACTCATAAATACAAGAGTGTAATGTAAAAAGAAAAACAGATCAGATTGCATTTGTAGATTAAATTGGCATTACTTCACCATCCAATTTCTCAAATTAGTTCCAATCGTGTTTAAAACATTTGACTGAAATCAGAATACATCTTGGTACATAGTTTTAAAATGAGCTTCCTTATAGATCCAAATAACATGATAACATGCGAAACGTTACCTTTGGTAAAACTACAAGACACTGGGTAACGGTTGTTCCAAGGATTACAAACACAGATTTGATGACGTAAGCAATATCTGTCTGATATCTGAGGACGTACGCCACAGGAGCACCAACTGAACTGAGTATAACAACGTTATAGATACACATGCCGATGTGACGAGAATCGTTGAGAACCGTTATAGAAACCTGTGGGAAAAAAATGATAAAGTTCTATAACGATTTATAGATACACATGCCAATGTGACGAAAACCGTTGAGAATTGCAATAGAAACCTATGGAGAAAAAATGATAATTTCGATAACGATTATCAGCAATAAGCCTCTTGGCCTTCAGAACGGTAAAGACACGGCTTTGCTGAGCACAGTGAACCGAACTAAAAATTCACATTATATAGGACAAGGATGTAGTACGTTTTGAAATATTTTAAATTGCTACTAAAAATAATATGTGCACATCCATACATTCTGTTTTTCAATTTTGGAGTATACATAATTTTACAAAATTATTGTATTGTTAGTGATGGCGCCCAAATTTCATAAAGGGGCGGGGCTGAATGGGTCATTTAAAGTCACAGTCTATATGTGAGGTGTTTTATATGACAACATTATAAGATTAATCTTCACAAGACAACACAGTATAAATCAGTCGCTGACAGACTTGTACTAGCCGAGGTCTATATCTCACCCTGATGATTTTATTATGCTGAAACTTGGAACGGTATTTACTTGTTTTATAGTATACGCAAGTTACCATTGGCTGATATTGTGTAAACTCTTACTATTTATGAATCTTTCCGTCGGCCAGTTTTTTTACTGTATTTGATATTTTTCTGCACTGTAAACGCGTATGAAATAACCAGCTAGATAGCATAAATCTAAATCGGAGTTTTATTATCGATGAATTTCGAGAAAACGTCTCCAGACAGGCACCAGTTCAAATAATCTTTCATATCTTAAAATCGGAGCTGAAATAATGTAAACATTCATTGGGTTCAAACCTTGTTACCTTGTTATAGATGGATTAACTATGATAAGACGTTAATCTATCTTTAATACATGAGAAAGTACAAACTACTTTGAAGAGTACACAGGTCATTCTCCCCAATAGCATGATACGAACCTTTCTGGTTTCCCACGCGAGAAACACTCCGAATAATAACATCAAAGCTTTGGTGGAATAAATGACTCCGAGCCAATAAGACATGTAAGTAGACTCGCACGACTCAAACTGATAGATGTAGATACGATCTCCAATCTCTTCAGGCTACAAGAAAAAAATACATGCTGATGACTTATTCAACAGATATCAATATCAATGGATTAATTTGTAAGCGCACCTCTCCTTTAACTCGTCGCTTAACTCAATTTCACAGCAGAGTGAATGGGCTTGCGCACCGTCACTTTCGAGATGCATTGATCACGTACGCATACCTAACTACCAACATATTCACATACAAATATACATAAGTTATACATACATGCATGCATACATACATACATACATACATACATACATACATACATACATACATACATACAAAATACATACATACATACATACATAGGGAGAGAGTGGTAGTAGAGTAGGTTAAGCAGCTGCATGAGCACAATTTCGATTATGATAACACTGAATTACTCAAAATCCTTGAGTAAAACTACATGTTTTTTACCCGTTTTACACATTCCCCAAATCACCGATCATACACATTAAACTCATACATATTTTTTCATCTGCATATCTGCAATAGTTCATCGTGTTTTATGTCATAAAGCTGAATGTGTGACCTACCAGTCTATTTAAATCCGTCACTACAACTCTCACAGGATCAAGAGTTTCCCAGAATACAATCGTTATGATGTCAATGGCAATAAAGATGAGAACCAGTGCCACTAGTTGTCCATCTTTGACTACCTATTAAAATGTGAAAAATTAGATGAAATACTGCATTTCAAGCCTATGAAGTCCGCTTGTAAGAATAGCTACTAGCGTTTTAAGCCTATGGAATGCACAAGTAAGAACAGTTGTGGTTTAGAATTTGCACAACGCTTGACCGCACTTTTGAAAACAAGGCTAAACAAGAGATAGTTGTTCAACTCATACAATGTTCCCAATCATAAGGATGCAAAGTATTTCAATGATAATTGTCAAGTATGCAAATTACCTGATAATGACTTATTATCAATTTATAATATTCACTGGACTAATAAATAGTGCATTACACAATCAAACTAAGAAGCTTATGGAGTCCAGTCACTTGCAAAAAATTGGAAAAATTAAAAATAATTGTTTTTGGAACTATGTCTCCGTTATGTAAATTAGACAAGAATATAGATGGAAGAGTCAGGCCGTTCTTTCAAAATCGCGGCTCACTGTAAGCCCCTGATGACGCTGAAAATAATTAAACGATATTTTCTCGGAATTCAGCAGCGATGACTTCAATGTTATCGATGTCTGCTAACATAATTGGCCGACAACCTCTGTTCGCCAAATGAACCTAACTGCTGTGGGATCAAAATGCCATGCTGCATTTCGTATTACAATCACTTGTTTGTAATTTAGTGAATTACAACAACATTCCAGTTATCTATAAAAGTGTTTTCACCCTATTTCGAAACTTTACGCCATAAGACATTGGTGTTGTGCCAAGTGAATGAATATGTTAATAACGAAACTGACGTCCTAAAGGAACCTGACTCTAAATTTTTGACTGGTTGGAATAAAATTCTATCTTTCAATCGCTCAGGTGAAACATTTGCTAACCTTGATTTGAAAAAGGCCCCAGAATGTGGTCGTTGAAACTGTCAAATACACCATGATTATGTGATATAGACTGGCCATGCGGGTAGTTTTGGTCACGTGACACAGAAATTTCTCAATTGAATATCTCTCCGTAATAATGTTCTTTATAGAAAACGTTTTAAAGTTGCACTTTTTCTTGTAAGGTGGGCGGATGTTTTTACAATCGACAACCATGACCAGACTGAAGACTTTCTGTGCATGGTTTGAGGAATGGACCAGTAAGAAATCTTACAGAAAATTCCTGAGGTGAGCAAATCTCGAGACGTTCTGTGATTTACAGCATCTTTGATGTAATAGTTGATCGCCACTTTCAATATCTATTTTTATCTGTTATTCATGCCATGTTGCTGACGGGACAGTCAGTAGTAATCAGTAGTCAAATGTATCGCAAAACATGGCCGACACACACGTGTATCGAATTAGATATAGATCCGGTATGTATCGGAAATTAAATTATCAATCATACAACGTTCATATATCAACATGTTGCCGTCTTACAACCACAAGCAGGATTTATGCTCAGGTCTAACTTTGTAGAATTAAACAGGATAGAGTTAAAAATGAAAGTCCGTGGCAGCTTCATTCATATAGAAGGAGAGCATGGACTCCCACGGGCGAATTTAAGAGATGGGACCATACTCGATTAGCATATAGCTATTTTTCTGGTTCCATATTTGCCTTTTGCCTATTTTAGTTTTTGTAACACTGACCTTGTAAGTAAAAGATTTCAAAAAGGCAATAAAATGAATGATTGAATGAATGAGTTAATTCACTCCATAGTAGGTACTCATATGCAAAGTTTTATCACAAATGGATTTGGGTGCTATTTTGTTGGCGTAATTGACTTTGTTCCACCATTTACAAAGTACACGCCATTGCCGCCAACGGCAAGAACGGAATATCCGAGTCACGATCCACCATCTCATTGAAAAAAATCGTCTACGCATAGATAGTTGGGCCCTCACTGTATATGGTCCAGGGTATCTCATACATATCTCCCTGTGGACTGGAATGATCCAAAATTTCTAAATCATGATGATTAGTCAGTAAGACTTGCCTTCCTCCGTAATTTTACGTTAGTGAATATCACATGTACTCTCCATGTCTTGGAGAAGAGAGCTCCGTAGGCTGTTGAAAAACCAAGGAGAAGCACGTAGATAGATGCTTTCCACGAACTCAATGCATCAATGCTGGAATCTTCGATATCAGCCGAGAGAACGCTCATGTAAGTCAAGATACATCCACAGAGAATAATATTATTTATATTCGGAGAAGACATCTTTATGATTCTGAAACGACAACAAAGTGTTTTTAGATGATTGTATGTGGGTGTTGATGTTTTGAGAATTTTGTTCGTTTGTCTCTTGATCGGAGTTGTGTTTTTTGTTTCAAAACAGCCAGCAAATACGGAGCGAGTGAGAGAGTGATTGAGTTTGCGAGTCAGTGAATAAGTCCGTAAGGAATTGATTAGTTGAGAAAGTGGGTAATAAATGAGCAAACTTAATTATATATATGAGTAATATAATTTAAGTAAGTCAAGATGTATTGAAGAAGGACAGAAATAAAAGGTTTATTATCAAATTTACATAAAATCAAATTATCACGATTTTCTGACTGAGAAAATGCCGACAATTCTTGCTCCTCTGAGTGATGACGACTTTTTTTTGACTGAAGAACAGGATGGGACTGTTGTTCTTTTAACTGGGGGAGGGGGGGGAGGTAAATCTGTGGTTCATACAATATTTTGGAAGGGATAAAACAGTTGAATTTTGATAATATCATATTCTCACCTTTTATGTCTAAATTTAATATTCAGAGATAAAAACACAACGCTGCAAAGGATGCCAAGAGAAGCCAATAAAGACATGATACTGTAAAGATACACCGGAACCTTCTGTATAACGTAATTTGTTGTCAATTCTGCGACGGGTGGACCATCACCTTGGTAGGGGAAAAACAGAGGAATATTATGGGATGGCAGAATCGTCACTTTTGCACGCTATTTGAATCATAGTAGACCAGCGTTCTCAAACGAGTTATTGAGAAATTTGAAAAGAAGTGAAGCTGGACATAACGCCATCGGAAGCTTGCTAAATTAGGCCAATAATATACACGCCCGTTCCATAAAACTGTCTAGAGAAAGAAAATACCTCAGGGAAAGAAATACTATTACAAAAGCTAAATCACGACTGAAAATTTTCACGTGTAACATGAGAATAATTTGTGAAATCTAGATAAATTAAAATCAGAAAATCAATAAGGGTTCCCCGCTTTTAAAAGATGCTGTTTGGCCCTGCCACATGATCGAGATATCAGTTTGCCTATGTACCTTAGGACATGATAGTATTGATATGTGGTAAGTTTTTTTTCTGATTTTACGAATATTCAATATATATGCAGCTGTTTGTCTAATTTTAAAAAAGTCTGCGTCAGTACCGATTATATTGACGTGGTGCAAAATTTATCAAAACTGTGTAAGCATCGGAAGCCACACATTATATGTGATGCTTTTCTTCTCCAATAGTCGAGTACAATTTGTATACAACAAATAAGTAAGAAAGCAGATACAACACTGACTCGTGAGGCTTATGATCTGGGTTGTCAACTGGACAATGCACATACAGATAATTGGGTGTCAGGAATTAAACAATCGTTGCTGCTCGTAAATATTCGAGATGCCATGAATGTAAAGATTGAAAATGACAAACAGTTTAAAACTGATTTCAATGTAAAAGTTAAAAAGCTATTTGAAAAATGTGCATTTGAATTGATTCATGATGATACCAGACAAGGGCACCATAAAAATAAACTTCGCACATACAGAGAGTTGAAAAAGATTTCTCTCTCGAAAGCTACCTTCATGTTATAAAAAACCCAGATCATAGATCAGCCCTGTCCAAGTTACGCATTAGTGCACACATACTACACATAGAAACAGGTAGATATAGAAACCTTGATGTCATAGACAGAGCATGCCCAATTTGCCAAAACAAACAAGTAGAAGATGAGATACATTTTCTTTTTCATTGCAAAGGATACACAGACATTAGACATGATTTTTTCAGTAAACTAAACATTTGTAAAAACGCATTCAGAGGCACACAAGACCTTGTAAGCATCTTTTCAAGGACAGATAAAGCATCACTATGTGAATTGGGAAAATACATACATACATGTTTTAAACTCAGACAAGACAAAATGAAAAAGACAAAGTAAACTATTTATAAACCTTTAATATGTTGACCTCATGTATAGATATTTATATTTTATATATATATTATATATACTCTTTCATTGTTGTTTTTTGCAAAACCTTTTTGGTACTTTATGATCAAGATCCCAAGTGGGATACGATTTCAATAAAGGCTTACTTTACTTTACTTTACAACTATCATAAGATTTTGCGATACACTTCGTCTTATCAGAGGCAAACAACATGTAAAGGTATACAGACAAATCCTTTCAAATGAACTGTTTCACTATCACATGGTGGTTACAGTGACTGATTACACGAATGAGCCAAATAGATGCGCCTAGCATTGTTAGCGATTGCTTGTATTGGAGGTATAAATATCCTACTGGAAATTGTCATATTTATCATGCAAAATATTATTGGTTTATACTTAATGTAGCTTTACTCACTTCGAAGAAATAATGCTCTGTGGTAACAGTCCTACCTTTCCAAATTATCGGAACATCTGGATGAAAGTCGAGCTCTTCCGTCGCCGTCCGGAATATACCGATATTCACATTTACGCCCCCTGCTCCAGAAATGTACAGAAGCTTGATGAGAATGTGCGTCAGAAATACAAGTCAATCATTGTTTTTTTCAAATATCAAGTTCTTAATACAAGTGCTAATGAGGAACACTGGCTATTAGTGAAGCATAAAGTACAGTTTGCTTTGTCTAAGAGAGAGGATAGAATGTTAATGGACGTAGCCTGAGATTTACAGCACACTTGGGAATTTTGAATGGAAAAGTACACAACTCAAATTTCAATATGAACACGATTGGAACTTTTTTGGGATAATTGGATGGTGAAGTTTGTCGGTTTAATCTGCAAATGAAAGCTCAGTTGCTTTTCTTTTTAAGTTATACACTTGTTTTTTTGAGTAATTTGTAATATTGCAACATTCAGCTTTATATAAGGTACCTAACACTTTTGAGAAATTTGAAAAATATGAAGATCAAATGATCCCAAATTAGTTCCAATCGCGTTTATGGCAGATAATTACAAGTATATTGAAGAAACTACTTCAGCTATCCAGACAATACTAAAATATTCTGAATCTCTGGTTCATGTAAGTCGAGTGCTACTACGCAGAGACGTCGTAAGTTGAATTGGACGATGTTTATTGCAAACGCTGTCAGCTTGACCGACCAGAAAGTCATACTCTTACATCTCAAATCTTCAAAACTCAAAACTTTTACAAAGTCAACAACGAGCGCACCAGTAAGGTATAACTGAATACCTTGCTGGTGCGTTCGTTGTTGACTTTGTCAAAGTTAATCCGGTGATGATCTGTTGACAGCGTCCACAGATTAGTAATTTACCCTTGCTTACTTTGGCAAATTAGGCACTCAAACTCATCAGATAATAGACTAAATCACTACCTTGCTTGCTTTGGCGAATTAGGCAATCAAACTCATCAGATAATAGACTAAATTACCACCTTGCTTTCTTTGGCAAATTAGGCAATCAAACTGGTCAGATAATAGATGCAGCATGCTGATAAAACGTTTACGCAAGATTGTCAAGGGCAGTGCAAGACCAAAACACCGAAGTTTGGCAGAATAAACCTTTATTAGCAAAACAACAAAACACCTACCCCCCCTGGGGACGGACACATAGCTACCCCCTATGGTAATTCTGAAAGTTTTATACCTATGTCAACAAATAGAAAATCGTTAAGTCTTAGAATGGTGTCTCAATCCCCATACACCTCGGAAAATTCGAAATTTTAATCTGTACAATCGTAAAGGCAATAAGTTTCATCTATTCCAAAAGTTGACACACTATAGAAAACAGGTCGATCTCTGTTAGCAGATTTTCCGGGGTCAAAAAGTAAGCGAATCCTTGAACCCACGGATAAATTGAACTCTGTCTTTTTCCTAGCGATTTGCATTTTTATCATTTTTAACAAAATCAGCTTGTCTAAATGTGGCAGTTGTTAGGCGATATTGAATAGAATAATATGAAATAAAATACAAATTTAGGATAAAAATAAAATAAATCACAAACAACAAGGAATTACTCAAAATAACCTGAGCTTCATAATGACGTATGTAGTATTAGCTTCACCTATGTTACAGATCGGTAAAGTTTAATTTACAATAACGACGAAGAATGGAGTGCCAGTATTATGTACAAGTGTTTGTTATATACACTCCTCCTATCCAAGTTTACACAGATATTTAACAGCTGTCGTGAAAATATTCGTAGCAACCGTTCAGAAGGGGCACAGATGGTAACTTTTCACCAGCGAGTAATATTCTTTACTTTTAAATCATAGCTACCTTGGTACTGTTGAAGCTTGAAGTCAGTCAAAACATCTCCAGTTTCGGTGAACTTTATTTTTCCCTGTAAATGCGAAGGAAGTAATTTTATCGCAAAGACCGTTTATTTGCCGTTTAATGCATATTATCAGTGGACGGGGAAGTGAATCCATGGCGACAAAATATCCCCAATGCGTTCATCTTGATATCAACTACGGTAATTTTGAAAGGCTTGTATTCTTCTGTGGCACTTGCCGTCGGCACTTTCATCTCTTTACGCTCGCTGGCTCCATGGCGCGTTGTCATCGAAGCAGACGACGGGCTATACATAATATGAACGAGACCCGAGCAGCAGACCCCGCTAGATACATCTTTTATCATCTAAATAAGTTGCTTTGTCAGAGGGAAATTGCAATTATAGCACCGAAATACTTGGTTTTCTAGATTATCGGCACAATATACAGTTAAATAAATAAATTATGACAGTCTTCCAGTGTCATCGCGCTCCACATTTCTAATAATAATTTATGTAATTTGAATGGTAAAATCGGGCTCATAAATCTTTCAGATACACATAATACTGCCCAGTCAGCGAAAATAATCAAAGACACCTCATGGCCCGTAATCTGTGTTCGTCAATTTTCCACATATTGTCAATCAAAATCGTGATTTTTCAGATAGAAATCTTTGAATACACTTACATAAACACCATCAAATTCTACACTACTCATGCTGTCCATCAGCATATCTCCGAATTCTTGATCGCCGTATGTAAAATTTTCAAGTCGCATGTCACCTTTGGAACAGAAAATTTACAGAAGAAAGAGAGAGAAGAGGTTGGGAGATAATTATGGTTCGTGTATTCAGGTACATAACCCTTTGTTAAATGAGGTCCTACTCATTTTTCACATTTAACAGTTCACCTTTCCTTTTGAAAACATCGCACAAACGGACTCTTTTCGTCTCAGTTTTGGCTTACTAACGACTGACGTTGCCAACACCCGCGTAAGACCAGACCGCTGAATATATGAAAGAAAGTACGTAAACGAGTTCGCACATGCGAGAACAAGATTTGGGGATTTCTTTTTCATAAGTATTTCACAAATTGCATGTTAAAGTCGATGCCTTTTTGTGAAGTCTGCCTCAAGTTAACATAGGGCCTTAATAATTTTAATACTGACCTTCTACCGCTTCCAATTTATTCTTTGTGTCATTCAACGCTAAGGCAATGGCCCATACAGCATCGTAGGCAGCTCCAGACAGTTTGTAACCAGTCAAACTTTCCGTCGTATAGTTGACGTATTCATCGTACAAGTCAAGGTACTCATTCGGGGTCTAGAAAATGTGAAAACTATTCTCATTATTCACATTAATATCCCAAGTCGCTAGTTTGAAGGGGAAAAGTCTGACTTCACAGCAACCTAATTTGCATATTGAGTGTTCGTCAAGCTGTTCTAGCATGCTAACTCAGTTTCAAATTTGTTATATCGTATACTATGGCAGCAACAAGTTTGAATTGCGTTCTAAAACCCTATCTGTGTCATGTTGGTGGCGAAGTAGGAAAAAATTAGATTGCTGATGATTAACAAAGTGTCCGTTACATTTAACATCGAGGTAACATTCAAGAAGTGGTATGGCTACAGACTAAAGGTCTCAAATCATTGAGAGTACTTATGTAGGTATCGCCATTACCAAGCCTTTGTTTACCGAATTTACCGAATTTGACTGTGTTTTTGTTGTCTTCATTGGTTGTGACGTCACCAGTTTGCGGCCATACCACTTCTTTAATGGTGCCTCCAGTGGTTGTTCATGCACATCACCCATAGCTTTACACGTTCGTTTTATAAAGACACGTGTATCAGTTCAGAAGAATGCAGGAAAAAAACGAGAAAATAAACAAACTTACCATACCAGAGATACCGGGTTCGTTTCTTACTGGATTAATATCGAATGTAAACACTGAGAATGCTCCCTTTCGGACAAAAATAAGAAACCTATCACTAGTGTAGCATATAAAATTCATTTCTCTTTGGGATAAAATATTCAAATATGCCAAACAACATACACAGGGAACTTAAAAATGTTGGTAGATAGCTACAGAGGTTGCTGTTGGTGTATTTGTGTGTTGAATCGTTGGCGTAGAAATATCACATGAACTGGTATTTAGATACATGTATTCGCATGTATGAGTTATTACTGTGACACGTGTAATATTTTCATATTCTGTTCAGTTTTTCATTTTTCACTTTCCATCTTTATTTCTACTTTCCTTCAAATCTTCCACAATTTTGCGAAAAATTGTCTTGATTCAAACACTTTTAAAGTCAAGAAAGTATTGTACTTTAAGAAAAGTTAGCTTTAAACGTCCGCAAGTACAGCACGAAATGATAGGTAAATTAAAGATGAAACCGAACAATATTAACTGTCCAAGATACTTCCATGGATGATGAGCAGATGTCCTCATTTGATAACATAGTTTTAGTGGTTAGGTGTTGTTTACAGTTTGATAACAACCTACAAGAGACAATAAACAGACATGACTAACTTCAATTGATTCTGCTATTTGTTCCTTCGTGCAGTCCACCACACCATCTCTCCAAGTATCGTCTATCCATGTATCTTCGTACCAGCCCTGTATAAACCAGGCATACTTTGAACCAATCATATGTAGCTTGTATGCCTGTATTGAGTAAAAATATGATATCAATCAATCAATTAATCAATCAAAAATAAATAAATAAATGAATCCATTAATTGACAATGATGTCAATGTGAGGACTCCGATCGGTATCAAATTTCTCATCACGAATACTGTGTTAATCAAGACTGATTACAAAGCTTTTCAAGGTACAAGTTCATAGTTGTCATCTCTTCCAACGATAGGAAATGTTTCTACAAAATTTATCAGTTAGTTAAATAATGTTGATTTACACGAAATGACTAATTTGTTACCCTCATTGTACTGATTGCTGACCTGAGGGGGCCTACAGTTAAATGACAAACCTTTGTATCATTAACATACGCTTCCGATAAAGGCAGGAACCATCTTTCTAAAATCTAAATCTTAGGCGGATGCGAAGGTTTGTCTTTCAATATGTTTGAAGATTCTTTTCACTGCTAAAGATTTCTTAAATTTAAATTTCGCGAAACGACCCATTCAGACAACATTTCGTCTCTTTAAATAAAGTTTCAATTAAAATTATACATTCCTAAGAAAAACTATTCAATTTCAGTCCACCAAAAATATATGTTTCTTTAAATGATTAAAGTAATAAAGTAATCATTTTTGCCTTGTCCTGTAACGTCATTGTGAACGAATAATAATGTATGCGACGTTTTCTTCGCAACTGTAATAAAGCTGTTAATATTAGTTTCACGTTATGGGGAATTATAATGTCGCGAGTTCTGCCATGGAAATATAAAAAATCAAATTATCAACACTAGTAACTGTCAATTATCACTGATTTGTCGATCAACCAAAGCGAAAAACACACATGGTTTTAAGGTAGAACGCGCCTCATGGACAGATATTCGTTCTCTCAGACTGTTACAACTTCCCCCCTATACCACTCGTGGAGGTTCGTTTTAAAGCTCTTGGTGTAAGAAACTTTTCACTGTCTTAGTTTTTCGAAATTAAAAATCTTATTTTTCTCCATGGAGTCAACACAGGGACAGCGGCCATTGTGAATTTTAAATATAGCTTAATCTTAAATTGGGTTATTTGTTTCTCCTGTTCCAAAATTTGAACGGTGACCTCCCCCCCCCCCCCTCATTTTTATTCTTCATTATGAAGGGGAATGGTTATAAGATTCCTTATGGAAAATTTGAGCAAAAATTTAAGTCTTTCACTTTCCTGGCGCATATTACCTTAATACTTTATATTTATAGTGTAATTATGAATACACAGGTATAGCTTTTCGTACCTCGCAAAATACTCTGAGTGCCAGTGGCGTGTAGAAGAAGGCAATGATGATTCTCGCTCCTTTGTTCTGTGAAAAGTGAAAATAAATAATGAACAAACATGCACTGAAGGGAGTGGTCGTATACGGAAGTATTTCATTGAACAAATATGCCATATTAGATATGATATATATGTATCTGACTTGAGCATTTAAATCTCTATGCAATATTTCTGAGATCACACCAGCCAGTTATATCTTACTGTATTACTTCTAAAATCAGACTAATGTTTGTCTTTTATTCAAGAGTGATATACACCCTGTCTTATGTTGAAAGCACACCTATATTACAGGTATTACAAATAATTTACCTTTATTTTTTCCAATGGCTGTCTCGGGTCATCGTGGATTGGTTCTGAAGACACCACTTTCATTCCTCTTTCATTCATCATATGACTCATGTCACTCAATGTCTTCATAGAAAAGTTTATTCCAGAAAAAGATACGATAATAGACTTTTGTAATATTCGCTCAATCACTGTGTATCAAATATTCGCATTTGCAGCGTTTGTATAAACAAGTATACCGTCACCATGTTATGCAGCACGCGCAGAAAAGAAAGAATTAGATCTACAGATTATAGGTATATATATCGACAATAAATGATGAGCAGATATGGAAGTTTGCGATAATAGAAAAGATCGAATCGATGCAGACACTCACAACTGACACAAATAAGAGAATTGCAATAATTAGAAAATAAACTTGTTAAAGGGACAATGGCTGCACCCTTTGTTTTTTGTTTTTATGTCAACAACAGCTTCTTGTTCTACTCCCAAGGCATGATGGGATACACAGTATGCGGTTTGTCAACTCATCCTGTACATTTATTGACTTCATTGCTATTGTTGACTGTGAATTCTAGTCCGGACCAGAATTCAAATGTTAACAACGGTGCACGTACATGTATACTCGCTGAATTGACAAGCTCAACAGTTGGTGTTTCAACATCAATTAGAGAGAAGAATAAGAACTTGCAATTGACATACAAGATGAAATACTGAAAAAACATAAAAAGTTACAGGTACAGTCCCTTTAATATCGCTAAACCTTACCTCGGTGAAAAGATCTAAATTTTCGTGTAAGATAGCAACTTTGTTCCAATCAAAATACTGCAGGAGAGAAACCCTAGCAATGTTTTGACTGGTGTCCGGGGGTCGAATTCTTGTAAACGTTGGATATTGAGTCTTGTCAGACAATGAAGGCACCGAACAACCATACGATATCTAATGAGAAATCGATAAAATGCATTTTAATAGATACTGAAATCAAATATTGACCAATGGAAATGTAATTAGTCTGCTAATTCGAATGGCTTTGAATTTCTAGAATTCAGGACAAGTTCAACGAATTTACAGTTGTTTCTGAAAGTTAACGTTCAACAATTTTGGATGCTTGGTTTCCCTAAGTATCTTGAAAGACAAAGCATGCCGTTTTCGATTTGAGACATAATTCCCTAGCGTCATTTTAGAATTATTTTGGAATGGAGTAGGCCTTTATTAATATTTGTGGAATCGACATTCCCGAACGGCGATGGGCATGTCAACTGGTTAACCTAAATGGGCGCCTGCAAGAGAACTATACAAAAAGTAGGTTACATAATTGTGCCTGAAGTCAGGCGCCATTTCTATCATTTTGTCAGATCCCCAAAGCAGTGTTCAATTGAATGAATAATGTAAAAGTTACAAAAGACACAAATTGAAAACGTCAGATGTGGCACCATGGTGACACAGACCACGCAAAAGTGTATCAGGCTATCAAATTTTGTTTTGAAACCATCACAAAAACAGTTTTCGGCCAGGGGTATGAATGATATACTGTAATTTTAGATCTTAAGGGCTGCTGATGCACTATCAAATACAATGCCATTCGGTAGGTGGGCATGTACTGTACACACTGGAGGCGGAAGAAGAATTGGACGTCGCGTTTCTTTTGAAGTCACGTCCCCACAATCATTATTCGGCTTGCGATATGTCTGAACACTCGTATCACTGAGTACCATCTAACATCTCACAAAATCTGAATAAAGATATTTCAAACGTCGATATATCTGGGATAAAACAAGCATCTCCACAATAAATCTTGAGTATCAAAAGAAAGCATAGGTATGACTTTCAAGATATTTGTGTTCTCACAGATTTTAATGAAGAAATATTACAATACGTAAAATTAAATAACTGATTTTACGAACAACATTATGAAGTCAACGCGTATGTTGGTCACACTTTGTTGTAGATGTGCTACATGTTGTGCCGGAAATAAGTGAACTTATGATTTTATGCTCAACTTTAAGCTTTTCCTTCCCTTTTTAGTCTTCGCACATAATGTTTCGTGACTGTCTCATGACACGTAAGCACGTGACAGTTACCACAATTTCGGATCTGTGGATGGAAATGACTGCCAGGTTGACCACCGATAGACAGACGTTATTTTGTCGAGCAACAGTCAAGCGAGTCACATAACGTCATCCCATCTTTGACACCTCGCTTATACTTTTACATATTTACTCGTTTCTCTCGGGTTAATTTGATTTGAAAGCGTGCAACTGGAGAAAATGGGTTTTGCGCCGTAAAATTCAGCGTATACAAAGTACTGTATTTCAGTGGATTAGCTTGGCAATGTATTCACAATGAGATACTTACAATAAAATATTGTCGTTTATGTGCGCGGGAATCGAAAATTTCTGATTGTTAGAGTTCCACCTTTCCTTTTGTCACGAAACTAGGAATGTTAACTATGTATTAAGATTTCAGCGTCCTTATTCAGCAGAGAACATGCTAAAACTTGGAAAGTCGCGCAGTACATAGCTCGACATCAATGAAAATGCCAGTAGAATCACATACTAGTATACAAATATTACCATAGTTGCGAAATGCACCGATATCCTTTGAGATTAGAGTGTAGAGCGTGTGACGTGTGGTATTCTGGTGACAACAATTACATGTAAAGGTATCCTAACCATCATAGATCTACATATACCATGTCAGAGCAATTCGCTTCGTGATATCTGATGGATCACGATGCCAAACCTTATAAGAGTTCAATTATTGAAGACTGTCAACAGTTGTGGCAGCGGATTATCAAGATTTGGAAGTAGCTCGTTGACCAGACTACTTTATTTCACTAATGAAAAAGATCAAACTGCCGCTCTTGTGAACTCTCCCCGAGAAACGGATTTGTCAGCCTCTCCAAATAACCATTAACTGGTAAACATATTCACACTGATCTTTTAGTGCGTGGGTTTTCAACGTGGGCTTCTGTTATCCGTTCCGATCGTTAGTACGCCTTCTAGTATCATCACCGTTTGGCTCCAATTATCTCCTTTTCAGTGTGACACTGATATCGTCTTCATTTTGATATGCCCACCCAGGTTAACCTCCTTGAGATTTTGAATTCCAGGGTCTGTGTGCAGATGTTAAACTGAAATTATTTGCTTCACACTTCAAGGAGTCACTCTATCCTTGTTGACGCTCACGGGCAATGCACTGCGGTAGGCATACTTGAACTGTTGTAATGTGCATGCTGTACTATCAAAAAGCCAGCAGCTGTCAATTTTGATCAGTATTTGACTGTTTTATTTTTAAGGTAGAACGCGCCTCGGGGACATGTATTTGGTCTCTCAAATTTTCCTATTCTTTTATGATCTACCATGCACTTGTTGAGCCTTTTGAATAAGAAAAACTTTCACCGTCTTAGTTTTTTGAAAATCGAAAATTTTATTTTTCTCCATAGAGTTAACACAGGGATGGTGGCCATTTTAAATTTCACATTTCGGTAAATCTAGGGTGATTTGTTTCTTTAGTACCAAAATTTGCACAGCGACCTCCGACTTTTATTAAAGTTTAAAAGCGTATAGTTGAAAGATTTCTTGAGGAAAGTTTGAGCAAAAGTTTAAGTCTTTCACTTTCGAGGCATGTACTACCTTAGTGTCAACTCAGCATGTACATGTATAGACTGCATAGTCATTGCTGAGGATCGAATTCTAGTCCCGACCAGAAATCAAAGGCAAACAGTGGCGGTACGCCGTACAGTGTAGCAACTGAATAGAAGTTGTTTCCACAATAAACCCTACGGTCCTGGTTCACCGTACTACATTTTTAGCTCACGTATTCACAAACATAAGCTATTGTCATACCGCTGTCAGTAAAGTTTGTGCCTGTGTGTGTTTGTGTACGGTTGTGTGTCTGTGTGTCTGTGTATCTGTCTGTCTGCACGTCCGTTGGCTATTAGATTCTGTTGGGAATGGAAAAAATTGATTAGGTATTCGTAGGCATGGCTTGCATTTTTTACGCCAATTTTAATAATTCACGAGCTCAGAAAAATGGATATAAATTATGGACAGGTGCACCAAATATGATTAGACTTGCTGCAGCGGTTGATTACACGAGTACACAGAACAATAATCAATATTAAGAGATGACATGAAGGATAACTTCAATTTGCAGATTGAATAAACTTGGAAATTAAAGATTTTAAAATCAGCAATGACTGTGCGGACTGTAGCAAAATCCTGTTCATATATTATGTAGGATAATAGCAAAGAATGGTTAATCTGTGGGTGTGGCTTGCATAATTAATGCTTATTTGCATAAATGATTATCCTGAATTCAGATATTGATTGCAGTATACAAATATATGGCAGTTTTCAAGGTCATCTGGAAGGACTTAAGAAATGTTAATGAAATTTGTCATATTTGTTGATAATATAAAAAATATTGCAGTAAGCTTAAACGAAATTTACCAGTTACTTTTCCTTAATTGACATTTGCATGTTTAATGATATGTTTAATTAACGGTATGTGTTGACGGGTACAACAACAAATTTGACGAAGCTTGGTACTGATATTGCTTAGAACAACCTGTTAATGAACAGACAAACATATTGCAGTTTTAGGATAGGAATGGATGGGATAAATAATTTATATAGCACCTAGTATCCATCATCAATGTTCACTGAACTTGTGAATGTCCGGAGCTGACTAAATATGAGCTGGCAATTTGTTCCATAGAATTGATGAATAATAGGAGAAGGATCTGTCACCGTATGATTTTAACCGAGTTCGTGGAACTTTAATTGTGGTTTGTAGACTTGATCGGAGAGATCTGCTGGGGGTGTTGACTTCAATGAGTTCAGCCAGGTATGAAGGAGCAAGTTAGTGTCAAATAATTGGCAATATGCATATTTCAAGAACTTTCACAATTATGGATATGTGTCTCGAAGAACTGACTAAAATTCATGGAAGATAGTATTACGTAGATGTTAGATGTTACAGCTGTTAACAATATTTCGAAGGTCAGTATCAACTATTTATAATGTTCATATTTAATGATATTTTTCATGACAGCTAGGTATCAATGATGATCGCTCCAAATTTAATGAACCTTGGCATATATCTTATATAGGTCATAATAACATATGAGTGAACTGAAAGATATCTTGTAGTTTCTTGTCAAATATTTGTTAACTTTCATATTTAACGGAATTTCAAAATTCTGCTTTCCTTTGGTTGCATCGAATTTGATTATTCTTTTAGCGATATTGATCATAAATGATATGGCATAATAATGACGAATATAATGGCAATGAAAACGAAAAGTGTAATATACTGAAAAACTGTGCACATTGCATTATTGAAACACCGGAATAATTTCAATGCATATCTTGTTTTTTTATTGTTGAACGCAAATAACGTCTGCTGAATATATGTAGTATCTCTTCACTGGGTGATGTTATTGAATAAAGAAGTCTTGTAACATATGTTTGATTGTGTTCGGTTCGTGAGTGTCAGTTACTTCAGTTTGATCTATCAGCTTTTATTTGCTCAATGCAGAGCGACAAAGCGAGTCGACAACGAAGGAGCAAGTCGCTCCATTTTAAGCCTTCGTGATCTCTGTGACTAGTCTGAAGATTTCACTGAGTTTCACTCGAGGTGTTGCTACTTTATATGGCTCAGTTTAAGTAAGACTCATTGTCAGATTCTACATATTAGATCACCTCGCAATCTTGGCCTGCCTCTTGCAGTCTCGGAGGAAATCAACTTGTTTTGCGTTTACACTGTCCGACTTACTGTGATCCGTGAATTGGACCACAGGGAATTCGGCCTCTAAAGTTTTCTTGTCGTTTCTTTTGTTTGTCTGTTTGTTTACGAATACATACACGATAAATAACAAGATAGCTGAAACATGTAGATAGTACAATAAATAAACATGAAAGATGCAATGAAAGTCAGAACAGCACGCGCACTCCGCCCTTAATAATGAAGAAACAAACAAACAAACGAACGAACGAACTGACAAACAGACAGACAAACAAATATCAAGAAGAAAGCGTCGTACACTGACTTCCCTGTGCTTGAACGCCAATTTTCACACCATCTTAACGAAGAAGATCGAGTACCATCGCCTTAGAAAGAATTGCTTCGATAAACATCCAGGATAAATACAATTAAACGACCGACCAAGGCACCTAACTTCTTCACATTGGTCCCGACATCTTTCTTCCTCCAGTAGATGCTGATATGTGTACACTTCTGATTCGATTGGAATGTTAGTGTCTGTTATTGTACTTGGGCCTCAGCCCAAGTACATTTGTTTTCATTCCGTGGGAAAAAACTCTGTAAGGTATAACCATTTCTGACTGAGACCAGGGAGGGCAAAATGTCTTGGCTTCATCTTTCTTGGCATAATAAATGGCGTAATGATGTTAACTGAATGGAAGTGCTGCTCTCAGCCAGTCTTGAATAAGTGAGATGTGAATATTAATCCTTCTCTATCGGAGTTTTTGCCACAAAATCTTCTGAATATAATCAAAATGTGCATCGAAATGCAACAATTAATGCACCCTCCGTTTCCGAGGCGATGGCACGACCCTTGCTACACCCACTGGACGAGCCAAAGTGGGAGGGGTAATTTCAGTTTGGTCGAACAAGAGGGCTTGAGACCAGAATTTAACATTTAAACTTGAAACATGTTTAATCGCTGACAAGATGTGGACTAGTGTTAATCAAAATAAAAGTGTGAAAAGGAAATGTTTTATATCCCGGACACAATGAAAAACATTACGACTGGAAACTGTACCCCCAGTTGAGAATAGTAATGCCCACAGCGATGGAGAACACTTATCCTTGAGCTGAGAAAACCAGACCATCATTTCGAAATAGAGCTGCAGATTCGAGAAGCTCGTTCAAAATAGCTAAGTACACCCCATAAAGGGGTGGTTTCGAGTTTTGAGGGCAAATTTCGCCTCCTTCATATAGAAATCGTACGTTTGTTTTTCCAGGAGAAACACACCATTTGAGACAAAATTTGCATGTAAAGGGGTCGCCAGTAAGCACGTGGTCAAATCTGGCATAAGAAACAATATGAAATGTTGGGTAAAGCCAGTCCAAAATAAACTGATTTGAACTTTTGTGTTTTGTAATTTATACCACTGCAGTAACATTACCTTATTTTGACAACATCACACAATGTAATACGTTTTGAAACTGAATACTCCGACGTATTCTGTGTCTCCCTTGCTAAAAAATACGGTATGCCGATTACCATGTAAGGAGATGATGACGTCAAGACAGATTTGTAGTGCGTTTGGTCCTGAATGGTGCACGAAGTTTTGTCAAGGTAGCTTGTGTATTTATTTCCTAAATGGGCGAGAGATAAGGGTCGATCTAAATGAAGGCCGGAGAATGTTATGATACTCTAAGCAAGCTGAACTCTAACGCGAATGGTTGGATAATTTGGAGGATGTCTAGAATGATCTCGTCTCATTAAGATTATTTGGCGGTCAGTATTGAATTTCAACTGCGTCACAAGTTTGCGAAATGAGTATTCCGTCGAACGGTCAACGAACGATATTTTAGAAATCTGGAGACATGGCACATCGCATTTTTATTTTAGTATTTTATATTTTACAAAAGATTTAAGAAGCAATGATTTTGTCGAAATTCTGAAAAAATATAAGAAGATTTGATCGCGAACACATTTTCACTTGGGGGTCAACTAGCCCTGCGTACGTGATGCTGTATGTTCCGCTACAGCTAATCGCCCCGCTCACCACAGACCTGCAAAGACCCGTACGTAGGGTCGGTGACTTCAATCCATTTTGGGACTTGACGTAAAAAGCCAAATTACTGCCGAAATTCAGCGTTCTTGGGCCCAAGTCGTATCCCAGCCTACCTCAGCTACTCGATCGCTTCCAAAAATGACAGTCTTTTATTCACTTCTCGTAAATAACCGTAGATGTCAGCAACTCTCTCGTAGCCCTGCGTACGATGCTGTGTGTTAGCTGTAGCACATAATCGTACGCAGGGCTAGGGGTCAAGATGGGGTCGCAGCCATGTTGCCTCAAAACTTATTTCTGTCTGCACTCAAAACTCAAAAATGTCGGATATGAACCTGAAAAATCGATGTAATTTTGTCAAACTTCGGCGAAATTTCAGCCTATAGACAAAATTTCATCTAGGTAAGGTAAATTTACTGAAATTTGATCGACAAATAATCCTGAGCTTGAACGTGACAGCTCGCCTTCTCCGGGAAGTCAATCATACACCTGCCCATACACAGTTGCCCATATGGCCAGGTTTATGAGATTGTTTTTCAAGCGACGGCGGCAGACCGTACGGGGCTCTGGATATGAACCTACCGCCGGTGTAGCTGTAATAACTGTTGCGTTGTTTTTAGTGTCCACGGACGAAGTCCTGGGGGAGTTATAGGTTTGGTCATGTCAGTCCGTCCGTCCGTCCGTTCACGCAGATATCTCAGACATGCCCTGGTCAATTTCTTTCAAACTTTGCACAAGAATAGTACCCAAACCCATACAGATGCACGTCGATTTGTTTCACAATGCGATCGAATTTGGCCGTGTTAGAGGACTTTTTAGTTTACACCTCCATAGACTCCCATGTATAAGGCCAAGAAAAATAAAAATTTAGTTTCTCATCGTATTCATATTGCCTAAAGGATGCAGTGACACAGTTTTTTGTCCCCACGGATAAAGTCCAGGGGGCTTATAGATTGGGTCATATCCGTCCGTGAGTCCATCAGTGAGTCCATCGGTTCACGCAGATATCTCAGACATTTTGACAAAATATCATGTGACCTTGGTGACCTTTGACCTCAAATATACATTATTGTCCATAACTCAGTAACCATAAGTGCTAAACCTTTCATATTTGGTATGATGGGACACCTTATGACGCCACATATTGTACCCCATTAATTATGCGCATATCTAATTTTGAGCGAGCCAATAGAGCTAGAGGTCTGATTTTTGGTATATAGGGATAAGTTAACAATGTAATTTGTTTGACAAAACGTCACGTGACCTCAATGACCTTTGACCTCAAATATATATATTTGTCCACAACTCAGTAACCACAAGTGCTACACCCTTCATATTTGGTATGATAGGACACCTTATGACACCATGTATTGTACCTCATTAATTATGCACATATCTTATTTTGAGCGAGCCAATAGAGCTAGAGGTGTGATTTTTGGTATATAGGAATAACTTAGCAATACAATTATTATGACAAAATGTGACGTGACCTCAATGACCTTTGACCTCAAATATATATATTTGTCCACAACTCAGTAACCACAAGTGCTACATCCTTCATATTTGGTATGATAAGACACCTTATGACACCACATATTGTACCTCATTAATTATGCGCATATCTAATTTTTAGCGAGCCAATAGAGCTAGAGGTCTGATTTTTGGTATATAGGAATATCTTAGCAATACAATTATTTTGACAAAATGTCACGTGACCTCAATGACCTTTGACCTCAAATATATATATTTTTGTCCACAACTCAGTAACCACAAGTGCTACACCCTTCATATTTGGTATGATGGGACACCTTATGACACCACATATTGAACCTCATTAATTATGCGCATATCTAATTCTGAGCAAGCCAATAGAGCTGGATGTCCGATTTTTGGTATATAGGGATAACTATAGGGTAGAAATCTAAATATGCCCATCTAAATATTAGACATCTACCATCGAGATCAAAAGAAATTTGCTGTAATTTGAATATTTAAGGAGTTAAGCAATTTCCACTATAAATAAAGAACCCCTGCCTCAAACTCCACAAAAGTTGCTAGACATATTTTGCCGTTGTCATGCCATTGCTTCGTTTAATAACCAGTTAATCAAATGCCTAATTGACAGGAGGAAATTCAAGACCATATTTGAATAGTAGTATATATTGTCCTCAAAATTACTTTATCACGGCCCAAGTACTCATTGCCTTTAGCAATACTGCCTTGTTTTGTTTAAATTTATAGTTCTGTTTTATACAGCACTGTGGTATGCACTATCGTCGCGTATTTTTGCATTTTTTATTTTATTTCTTCATGAGCAGAAAAAAGGTTGACGCGGCGGGTCTGAATTGACGCGCGCGAGGATGAGAAACAAACTTTTTATTTTTCTTGGCCTAAGTGTATTGTGGGACTTTAATAGTGAGACTGATATATTCTGTCCCCAGAGCTAGGGGTGGTAAAGTCTGTGAAACATCCTTAATTTCCGGTACCACTGTAACTCTGATGTATGCAGCAGGAAAATAATTAACTATAACATTTGAAATCATATCAACCCATTTGCAAATTATTTCGTGAAAATGCTTCACGTTGGTAATACAGAGATAAAGCTTCAATCTCGAACACTCATACAATTCAGATAAGCTTAATACTTATCTTTTACGTTCATTGCTTTCTGATATTTATCCACAGTAGAAGAGAGTATAAGAACCTACATGAGTTACGTGTTTTATAAAATGAAGATATCCTTCCCAACCAAGGTCTCAATTCCTTAAGCAGTATTTACTGTAAGAATAAAGCATGCCACATGCCATACAGAAGATTATAAACAACAACAACATTATGTATATGGATATCGTTTCGGAAAATAGCCTCTGTTGCATAATTAATGAAACTTTTAATTTAGGGATTTATATCTTTTTTCATCGGAGATGAGGGTGCGGTTTAAAACGCCTATGAAACTTTGATACAAGCGATAAACTATAAAGTTGCCAGTAAACAGGCACACGTTATGACAAATATTGTAAACCGGTTCTTCCATAACAGTGTCTTCAACTGTGCTTTATGAAAACACCTGCATTCATTTAAATTATTGAATCCAACGATTAGATTTAAAGGGACACTGAACCCTTGAGCGATCGTATTTAGAAAATGTTACAGAGTAAGTAAAGGCTTACGGCAATTTACTGCAATTATTGACGCAAATTATGCAAGGTAAATGCTAAAATAATTGCGTCAATTTTCCGCTTGCAGTGTAAACGTCTTTAAAATGTCAATTCCGGTATTGTTACTCGGGTTTTATTTTGAAATGTTGCGTCAGAGGGTATCATCAGCAAGTCTGGGTGTCTTGGCATGGATTATCTCAGATAGCTAAACTGTAACCATAGTTGCAATTTTAACATAGACTGTTCAGATAAAATTCACAGTCCAAAACCTGAAAACCCAACACAAAAGTAAATAGAAGAACGGCCGTCTTTCGTTGACACAGACGCGTTGTCATTGAACGTGAGCTGTGTCCCTGAACGCTACAAAGAAATTGCTCTGAAATGAAATGAAATGAAATGAAATGAAATGAAATGAAATGAAGCGAGATGGTTTTTACGATTTTACACTTTTACTATTTATTCTCACAGCATGACTGTTATCAGCATGTACCTTATTTGGCTAGTTTTTAGCCTCCAGTGTTGTTTTTTCCTAGAATGACGTCCCAGGTTCTCATCACTTGCGATAGATTGGCAGGCATACTATGTCGACAACGTCAATTAAGATGAAGTAAATTTTCCATAAAAAAACACCGTTTGTTTAATTAGTTTCATGGAAATGTAACCCTCATTTTGAAGAGCTAGCGTGATGTCTTCGGAGAAATATGCCGTGTGTGGATCCTGAATCGATGTTTTTGTGTTTATAAACGGTAGAGTTAAAAGCAGAATTCCGGCTCAGCATGAATGACTCACAGGGCATTTGTATGAGCAAGGGTTTGTACCACAAAAAAGCCCATTTCAATTAATAAATTGATATGATCGATTACTCTATGAAAGCGTTCGAGGGACCTTCTACCTTGCACAAGGGGCGTTGACAATGACTGTATAACCTTAATACGTTATTCTCGGGAAATATTCTGGAATTATGAGACTTCGATTGAAGAGAAAGTAATCCAGAATCTATAACTATTTTACAATTTTTGCGCAGGATGCACCACTGTATTTAATCATTTGGCACGACTGAAGATTAGTGGCCCCACCTTTAGTTGCAAACCAACATGGATTTTCTTAGAGGGCTCTAAATAAAAGTGATGGTATGAGCGGACTAGGTTACGAACAATTTAAACAAGTTGTCTTTGTGTCGACTAATCTTTAGTTCAGTCTTGCCTTTTATTTATTTATTTATTTATTTATTTATTTATTTATTATACATAAAGATTTATAGACTGGTGATTAGAGGTTACAGCCCAATATTGCCTTTTCATGTGTTGTATCAGCATTAATGTCATTTGTGTTGCGTCAAACACGAGACGAAGTCCAGTGTGGCGCAGCACAAATGACGTAAATGCTGATACAACGCCTACCCTTCTCTCTGTGTATACTAAACTGGCACTTCCAAGCACCTTTGACCCCGGGGGTCGACCGTGCCTTGCGAAAGGTAGAATATTTGCTAGAGCTTGCCTAAAAATTACAAGAACTTAGATGGAATGACCACGGGATAACATTTACAAGATTCAAAATATTATTCCCCTATTTAGCTACCCGGATATCCTTGTTACTCAAAGCCGTTCAAATTTTCATGTCCACAACATTATGAGTGGTAGGCGGAGAGCGGCAGTAATCTTGTTTGTTTACTTTCAAATTGCAAATGTCGTTCGGGAACACGCCAAAACTGATGACGTTTATCGCGCATATCACGACGTTTTAATACCGTAAAATATCGCGACTGATATTTTACGGTAAACGTCACCAGCATGGGGCGATATGGGCATGGGTATAGGGTATATGATAATACTGAAATATTTCAATTACAAAACCTCGACGTAATATTTGTTGGGGAAAGAGTGGAGAAATTTGAAGTGCGTACCTGCAGAAGACCCCAGTGACGGATCGATCCCGCCACCGCCTGACAGCATGGAGAACATCCGGGTCCAAACACTATAATTTTAGTGGGTTCTCTGTAAAGCAACCTGTACACTGCATCTACGGCCTCTCCCTCTTCACACTAGACAAACATTAAGAATACAAACATGCTATTTTCTAATGTTCGAGTGTTCGAGTGCATGCCTACTTTGTAATTTTCATTTTGGTTACGATATTTCCAAATGCCTCACAGAGTCAGAACCTGCGAGTAACCATTATACGTCAACATAGCTAAAGCTTGAAAAGTTCAAAATGCTACTTAAAAAAAAAGAGAAATGTAAAAAAAACAACAAAAAAGTATCGTACATTTACTTATTGTATCTATAAGTATCACTAAGTATCATTTGAACAAAGGCAAATTAGACCTACAATCTTTTAAAATCAGAAGAAACTAAGCTTCTCGCGATTTTTTCTTGGCTTCCTTTTAGTTTGAGCGTTGAAAAGAAGAAGTTGGTCTGTCCATGAGTTGCTGTAACACGCAACTACAACACTGGATACATGTCTTAACACATTACTTTTCACGCAAAATTATTATATTACAAGGTGAAAAAATGCAGTTATTAGTCCAAGAATAATTCAATGCGAGTCAGAAAATATAAAAATTATCAATGTGGCCGTTTTTCAAGGAAATGAGAGTAAATTGTAAAAATGTAGATACCTTGCTGTCTCCCCATGTCATTGTCAGTTTGTATCCGGGTAAAAGATCATGGCGTTCATTTACATGCGCGATGGCCAACTCTGTTGCCGGCAGTGTACTCTCTCCTCCTGCCCAGCTGTGTGTATTGACCGGAAATAAACCAAGAAGATTCAGGGCTGTCCTGTCGTCACTTCCGATCTGCAGAGTCGGCGTGATCGGTAGTGTCTCGATTATTAGAAGTAATGGAACGCAGGAGCAGGCAGCGAATTTGATTAGTACCATGGCCAGACTGCAAAGCAGAACAAATGAGTTAAATTTCACATGAGAAAAAAAAAGAAACGTTTTAGAATTTTTCAATCCATATACGTCAATCATCAAGGAAAGGCGAAAAAGTACATAATTATTTATTTGAATTCTGTTTCGGACAAAGGAGGAAGACACATGTTGTGAAAATCTGCATTTAATGTTATATTGAATGTGTCATAAACTGTCACAGAAGACACAAATCCTCCGCTGTAACTCATATTGTGTTACTATTAGCATACAGGGAAAACCGAAGTGCTGCAAAAGAATTTAATTATTACTTCGAAATAAACTTATGATTTCTGAGGAAAACTGTCTCTCTGGAAATAAATGAGAACCACGCCGTTTAAATTCTCGAAAATTCAGATGTGTAACAGAAGACTAACTTTACTACATCGATAACAAGAAAAAATTCAACGGATTCCATGTTTTTCTTATTATAGGTTTTTCGGAAGAAAATAATTGTAGTACTGATATTAATACATCATGCAAGTCTTTAAAAGTTCGACTATTTCCTACAGTTTTACAGGTTTCGTGAGCAAAACTAAATAAACTTAGAGATTGTCGTTATAAAAAAGATCAACAGTGACAAAAAGGTATTCAATCGTTTGCGTTTCAAATTCATTGCATGTTACCGTGTCTCTGTAACGAAGGTTCACTTAGGATGTCCTCTCGGTTATGAACTACGGCTGTCACTGCAAATCACAGATGTCAGACTTATAAACGTTCATTAAATCTTCATGTAAGGACCATTAAACTCGTCCACTTGGCCAACTGCGCATGTATTCAGCGAAGTCACGCTCACAAGCTTCGAAGGTACTGTCAAACGGTGAATCTTCTAATTTGTAAAGTCTTTTCTTAAGCGACGTCGTATTAGCTCCCGCTTATTTCACGTAAGCTGAGTAACGATGACTCCTTTTATCGAAGATAATATTTCCTTAGGGCTGTTGAAGATTTTTTTCTTTGAATCGTTGGCGATCAAAATACCCATCAGCAATTGATATTTGCTCTATAAGGTGGATGTAGGTGGTAAATATTAAACATTCATTGTCGACTTAGGTGTCGAATAACGCTCAGGTCGATTAAACCACGGTCCATATTTCTAATTGGCACAGCAACCCCTAGAAAGAGAATGCGGGATATGCGAAAGGCAACGCGAGAAGTCGTATAAATTGGTGGTCGTTTATTTTCGCAAGTTTTCTGCCGTAAACAGGCGCCTTCACCGCGGTGTAAGAAGACATCAAAGTGATCAATAAAGTTGAGCTCAGCGTGAAATGGGCATGAAGAAAATAAAATAGTGACAATTAGCTATACTATTTTCCTCGCTATAACACCTCGTGATACCCAGAGATCAAACGTGCAAGTTAATTTTTTCATCACACTGTGGTATCGGTAAACTTCGAGTTTGAGTCTTCGTCCTTTCCCTAAGTCCGAGTACATCTATGCCTTGCTTGTCCTGCAATAGCTCTCAGCAAAAGCCTCACAGAGTCTCTGATCGCGAAGAACCGAAAACTTGATTTCCAACAGAATAACGACATATCCAACATGGTCCTGCCGTCAACCATAGATGTCGCAACTGAACAATTTCTTGCCGAGTAGATGTAGAACTGGCCAGTTTCTTTAGCTGGGGTGGGGTCGGGTTGGATGGGTTGACAGTAGGTGGATTGGGGGTTCACCCTAATTTTGATAATGGAAATGGAAATGCTCAATGGGGCGGGGAGGGGTAACTTTGCTTTGATAGTACGATGCCGGACCATAATCGCATAAAATGCATAAGAATTACATCATTCAATGGTAGTTTTAACGTATAAAACTAGCTCCACGTGGCTTCTCAGGAGATATAATTGGAATCAAACGACAAAGAGACTGTTTTCCTTTAATTGCTTTTATCTATATAGTTTTGGTCAAGTGCGGGACTCCACTTTGTTGACAATAGTAATAATTTATTTAGACAGTTTCTGAATCTGTCATTAAAAAGATAACAGGAAACAACCAAGATAGAAAAATTCCTACTCAATACCTTGGAAGCTACTAAAAGGCCAACTTTTAAAGTATGGTTTCTGAGAATTAAAATAGTGGATAGTCACCGAAAATAAATGAGCATGAAAATTCTAAATGGAGAGTGGCTTTAATTTTTGACAAAACTTATGTGCTTTGTTTTGTTGAATGATCAATAATTGATAAACATGTTGAGGAAGTACATAAAACTGCAATTATTGCCATTTTGTGTACTCCATTAACATTTTCACTCCCGTTTTCCTCTGTAGAGGTCCACCACGATGCTGAAAGGGTTAAAAGTACATCACAATCACAGTGTTAAGCTTATTGAAATAGCCTGTATAGGTATAGCTAGTAACTGAGTTTTCAGTCCAAATCAAAATTTATGTATTGGCAACATGATAACACTGTTTGCATATATATGTATGTTGTATTTTATATTGACGAACTGAATTCTGAGCATTTCTGTCGGTGATATACAGAATAAAATTATAAAAATGTTTAAAGATACAGCTACTGTCCCTTTAGTGCGAAATTTACTCAGGAATTACAAAATTAACATGTAACAGACTTTCAGCGACTGAAGCTTTGGTTCATCAATATACAACTTGATGGTGGGAAACAGTCTAATTGTCCACTCAATTTTTTGGACTACTGCTGCTCTCTCTCTCTCTGCGTTAGTGATAGACATCTGATTATGCACAGACAGTGTGACACACATTTACAGCTCATTCAAAAACTGCCCAGTCTTCTAAGAATAGGAAATGAATGTCAGAAACAATTCTAATCTTAACAAGGTAAGACATGAAAGATTGAAGGAAACGCTCAAATAATTTAAAAAGTGAAGTACATATTCAATAACACTCTGATATGATTGACTCTTCTCCGTCGAAATCGCGTCTCAATACACATTTTTTATCCCTTTTCCAACCCAAATGTCGGTAAGCAAAGTGGTAAACAAATATATATCTGAAACGAAAGGACCAGTATCCATCAAATTTCATCATAAAGATCGGCAGGTTTCCCATTTTTCATAATAGAGCGCCCCATTTTCCACTTTTATATCTCAGTAACCCTAGACTAACTCATTTACGCTTTTAACAATTTTGATTCGGTGCCTAACTCGTCAATGCTGCTTTGCCATTTTCTCAGTATTAGAATCATAGTGATTCTGTATTTTATTTGTCTGTTTAATTTTTCTGTCATGATCGGTTATTAGTGTAATTAAAACATGAACGGCTCTCAATTTATTTGAAACTATCAGAATGTTGACAGGTAGTGCAAGAATCGATATCAGCACGGCTGCCCTCTACACTTACAACACGGGGGACTTCCCATTGAGTCTAGGATAGGGTTCAGTTGGGTTCTATAGATTTAGTTAAATTCAATGGGTTCGGATTTTAAAGGATAGGGGTCCAATGGGTTCAGGATAGGTTCAGTGGGTTCAGTTGGGCTTGGTTTGGTTCGATTAGGGATCAGGTTCAGTTGGATTTGGTGTGGTAAGAGACCGAGTTCAGTAGGTTAAGTTTGGTTAGGTATAGGGGTCAGTAGGATCAGTTGGGTTTGGTGTGTTTAGGGATCGGGTTCAGTGGGTTCAGTTGGGTTTGGTTCGGTTTGGGATAGGGGTCAGTGTGTTCAGTTGGGTTTGGTGTGGTTAGAGATCGGGTTCAGTTGGATTTGGTGTGGTTATGGATAGGAGTCAGTGGGTTCAGTTGGGTTTGGTTTGGTTAAGATTAGGGTTCAGTTTCCAGTACATGGGAAATGGCGATATAGAAACTGTCATAAAGCCACTGAAACAGATGGATAGTTTATCGGCAATGCTATGAAGAACAAACTCGATTGGAACTAATTTGGGATAATTGGATTTTCACATTTTGCAAATTTCTCAAAAGTGTTAGGTGCCATAAAACTGAATATTGCAATACCGCAAATTATTCGTAAAAACAAGTGTGTAATATAAAAATAAAAGCAGATGAGATAACACTTGTAGATTAAATCGACATTACTTCACCATCCAATTATCTAAAATAAGTTCCATTCGTGTTAAATATGAGGAGCCTCTGTGTCTGGTAGGATATAAAAATCTCTGCCTATCCTCAAAATGTCATCTACATCAGCTTAACCTGTGGCCATCGCTTTACTATCTCAGGGTGTGCGAAGTTCATCCATTCTATGACCGAAAGCAACCTACAATGCAACGTCCAGCAGGAGTCATGGGTACTAGAACTCTACCAGCTTTGCGCATGCCATAGCTTGGTATCATTTGCTTTGTGCGCTTTTATTCCACATAGGACACCTCCTACCACCGACAGTTTTGTTTGTCTCACAAACTTGCCTAGTAAATAATTAACTTTGAAGCCATATCTTGCCATGTTATGATACTTCCGAAAATTTAACCACATTCAGTAACATTGACAAGGCCCTAGGCACAAACTCTGGAATATTTTAGAGAAGTAGACTCACTGCCAAAGGATGGTGAGTTTGAGACTTAAGCATAATATTATGAAGCTATTTGTCATCTTTGCGCAAAATTAATCATAATATGGCAATGCCTGTGTTTTCACTAATGAAATTACAACTTTCTTAATAGCACAATCCATCCGTGAAAGCCAGTTCCATGCGACTTTCCTGTCTGAATTTCACTCAATAAGCTGAATTGCATCTCAGTTGTAATCACTTGACGGCATAATAATGTTTTGAAATATTCGCTGTCGCGTCTAGTCATACACAGATTGGTCAGGTCTGTTGAAGTAACCAATTATTTCCTCATGTCCCAATATGATTCACTGGCGTTCATTTTTGCGACTGTACGAGTGCATTTCGACAACGACAGGACAAATAACTGGTTAAGACACTTATCTCGTCTGCCGTGCCTGTTGATTCATTTTGACACATGTGGAGTATGAAATTTTCAGAGAAAATCTATTCTAACTTGTTCTCACAGATTCAACACACTGAATAGCGGCCATTTTGAATTTGATGCATCGGTAATTTGTTACCCTCGTCCTTCATTTTGTATACCTATCCCTGATTTTCATTTTTGATTATGAAAGAGGTTGCTTTGGAGTTTCCTTGTTGAAAGATTGATCAAAAGTTGACAACATTCCGATTGGTGCCGCGTATTACCACGAGACCTCAGGAAACTCGATTTTTCGATCGGCTATCATTTCAGAACGAAAATCCTAATTTTTACTTTATTTATTTTTTATTTTATTTGATACACAGATCAACGTGCAAACCCACTAACAGATCTGCGAAACAATAAAAGTCGCAATACAACCATAAAAGTAACACGAAAAGTGACAGTAGACTGTCATAGATACATAGATGACTGCAAAAACACAAATATGCCAAAAGGTAAAAGACACGCCGTTGATGTTGACGCCACAAGAAAAGAAACAGCCATAATTACAAGTGTTTCCTGCCGCTGTGGAAATTTTACACTTGTTGAGGTTACACTTTCTCATTTACTGTGTACGCTCACCAAAGATTCGCCTTCCAGACATGCTGTCTTTGAAGTGAATTGTTACAAGGAAGCCATGGGAATTATCTACACGCATTAAAGTGAAATGTGACGAGCCGTTTGTTCGGTATCTCAAAAACTTCTCCATTTTCGCAGTTTACAGGGTACATTTACAGCTTCAACTGAAAAGCGTACATGGTAATAATCCCGACAGCCAATTCCTGCTTTGATATCGTACGGCTCATTTCCTATCATTGCCGGTTTGATTATTCGAAGGGTCCGAAAACAGCATTTTTTCAAATTCACTAAGCGCACACTATTACCTCTTTTTCCAACGATGAACCGAACAGTGGGTGTCTAAATTTGTTATGATCACGAAAATCATACAAATTACCTTCACCAGACGTGAAAGAAGTGGAATTCTTTGAGTAATATCCAGTTCATAAATATGGTAATTTTCTTTCCAAATGGTCTCCTGACCTTTTTGAAATATGGGAACATGAAAAAGCTATGCTTGTTTCATTTGTGAGGCAAGGGAGTTGTCACAGAAACAGGGAGTTGTCACAGAAACAGGGAGTTGTCACAGAAACAGGGACACAACAAAACTTGCAATAACATCTACCAGCGACGTGTGAAATGTTAACACCTCAATGAAATGGTGGATCCGGTCTTTGTTTGTCAACTGTCGTTTCATAAAGATGAGTTTTATCAATTACGCCTTCTAAACGAAAGAAAACAACCGCTGTGAAACTCTTTCATATTGGAAATCCTCTTTAGATTCACGCTGTGTGGTACAATTGTAAATTTTAAGATACAGAAATATGTGCGGAGTAATCACGGTGAACGTGTATCTAGACATATTCATGACGTCATCAGCCATGCTGTTTTGTATCATTTTCCCTCATAGTTCAGTTGCCTAATTTTTATCGTGCAGACCATATCCTGATTGCATGTTGGGAAAAATTCCCAGATTTGCCCTGTATTAAGCTAAAAAGTTGATGTTAAAATGATGAAGCAACTTTACAGACATATTTAGTTCTGAGAATCGTAGTCGAGTTCTGTGTTCAAGCATATGATTCGCTGAACAGAGTACGATATATATCTATATCTATATCTATATATATAAAAATATATAGAAAAACACACAACTACATCTGAGTGTCTCTGCACAGTAAATTTTTGGGGCTTGAAAAAATGATCCATGTAGGACTTGAACCCACGTCACTCGAATTCAGTTCGGATGCTCTACCAACTGAGCTAACGGATCAGTTCAAGTGGGTTTGACGTGCGCCGTTCTGTTGTCCTTATATATATATATATATATATATATATATATATATATATATATATATATATATATATATATATATATATATATATATATATATATATATATATATATATATATATATATATATATATACAGGTATACAGGTGTCCTTGTAGGAAATAACAGTGCTCCTTGCTAAAAGCATAGTGTTCTAAATAATAAAGAACCTGAAGGAAAAGTAATAATACCAGATATATAAATCTCCACCAAGCAGCAAGACGAACAAGGTTTTAGCAAATCTGTCTTTTTTATTCATTATTTTACCAGTAAATTTCTCTGACAGAAATATCGCATGGATGTCAAATACAGGAAATATTGATATGGAAACGAACACTTAATAATAATATTTCCAACAAATTTATCTACTTTGTAAGGAGTCGACAAGAAAAACGATTACTGATAAAATAGATAGGAACATTTAATTGTTCGTGCTTGTGCATCGGTACCGAAATCATCAAAAATATTAAAAGATCGATTCTGTAGAAAAGATAGTGAATTTCACTTGGCCTGAAAGAAATAATGACAATTGAACTTCTTTTGAAAGTATAGTTTTCTCTTATTCCATACCTTTTAAAGAACGCATTAAGACAGCGTGTTATCTGTCATTTTCGAAAATTGAAGGAGTATATTCAATTAACTTGAAAAGTACTGTACAAATAAATGGTATGACATTCATTATGATATTGATTGTTTACCAAGTTCGAATGCATTAGTCGAGCCCGTCGGGCATGTCGTTTTATTCCGAAGCGATTATCTCTCAGTATCAAAAAACACATTTCACGATCATTAAAGATATTAAAAGCCCTGGAGGTAACATGGTGAAATCGTTTCATATTTTCAGTATATGCTCTGCTGCTCTACGGAAGAAAACCATGTCCGATTTCCAAAACCCTCCCCGTAAGCGATTACACCCTTTCCTAACCCCATCCAAACTTCGTGTATGGGCCAATGTACCGGCAAATATATTGGCCATTTTCCATGACCCCTGTATGACCTCGCTCTCTGATTGTTGCCGTTTGTTCCCGTCCGCCATGACGATTTTAAGCAGTGAAATCATGCTGTTCAACTGTTGTGTTCTAAGTTGTCATAGCAACTCGTGTAAGAACAAATGTGTGCATTTGTATTCACTGCCAAAGCAAAATAAGTTATTGATGTTCAAACGAGAAACGAGACACTCAGACCAGAGTCACAAATCATGAAAATGAAATTTGTAAAGCATCATGTCGTTAAAATTTGATAACGACTATGCCTTGTAATCAGTATTCATAATAGGTATCAATTCAAACTGTGACAATAAACCATTGGAACACGCATAGATGTATACATAATTCGACTTATTACTTACAGGTCAGTAGCTGTAACTTTTGATGGTTTTTCACCACTTTTATTCTCTACGTTTACGAGAGTTTCTTGTCTGCTCGTAGGGATACACAGTGTTGAGATGTCAACTCAACATGTAATCGAGTAGACTACATTGTTGTTTTGTTCAAGTAAATTATGCTTCAGACTGGAATTTAATCGTACATAGTGACAGTGCTTTTTACACATATAACTCTGTGTTGACATGCTAAGGGAGCATTCAGTTATAAAGGCCTGGGAGGTCCGGCAAAATCCAGAGGGTCACCTTAATATGATAACTGCAACGTAGGGCGGAGTTCGTGTAGTTTTGAAACAGCATGGGGGTCCACTTGATTTTCGTAAGTATCCATCCCGTCAAAAAGCAGTTTCAAAGTACAAAACTATTCTGGGAATTAAAAATGATTCTCTACATGATTTTATTCTCTGAAGTCATTTCACTATTATCTGAATAAAAGTATATGTTTTATCTGTCACTTGGAGATCTTGCCTCGGCAATTCTATACGGGCCTGTCTTCTTCTTAATTGAGCTCGCTCAGGGCAAATGAACAATTATGTCTATCAGCCTATGGCTGAGGTAAGGCAATGATTAGGTGCGAGCTATATGTTTAACTGAAACCTGGCATACATTGAAAGGTTCCCCTTGTGCTGTTGCATAGCACTACTGTTGACATCTGACCAGTTTTCAGGAAATAGATTACAAAACTTATTTGGATAAATAAACACAAGGGCTGGAATCTAAATGTAACTTTTCAATGACTTTGTTGTTTATGTCAATGAGCGATAAAGAAGAAATGCATAAATATACCTTTTTTGTATTATAATTCTTGAAAATAAATACAAAATATGTGTATATACTATATAGTAAAGTATACTTCAGGTAGAATTATTGTGCAGTGACAGTGACATATCAGACTCTGATCTTGTTGCCGAGGAAGAGGATGATGATGTTGTAATCCATGAAATTGGCAGCAGCACAAGTGATGAAGAACTTTTGAACTTTACGTGGCACAGTATACAGTGTATTTGAAATCTGGAAGAAGAGCAGAATCTTTGAAAAATATCTTACCACAGATGTTGTATTGTATCCATGCACAGGTAATGGCCAGTGTTATCATTCAAAATTGGATCAACACTTACTCAAGTAGTAGGGGTATTGATTCATGAAATTTTGTCATCTTAAAGGGGGATCATTAATGTTAGGGCAATGGGGAGTTTCACTTTGTTTGACTGATGCACAAGAAGAATTTGTCGGCCCATCATAGCCATAATAACTGAACGCTCTATAAATTGATGGTTTTCAACATGCTCTGGACGTAGAACATGAACTTGTAATTGATGTACATGACAAAAATAGTCAGAAAGTCGTCTACATGTCAGAGCTACAAAAACTGGCTCAAACGGATTTTTCAATTTTTTACCGTCCCATTCACCTGTTATCGGCGACTGTCGATCAGCTTCGACATTAAAACAGCTTGTCTTGTTTTCTTAAAAGTTACGTACCGTGGTGTTTTACTGACAAATTCACGTTAACCTTGATAATATTATACATGTGTATCTGATTGCTTACCACTTGAATAAAATTAACCTCATTAGATTTACCTTCGGCAAATGGTCAAGGGACAGAAACTCAATGATTGAAATGTTAATGTGTCAAATAAAAAGGACTTGGTTCAGGTAACATGCATTTAGGTAAAGTACCGGGACAAGAGTTGATTGAACGATGGTTGATTGCTTTGAATAAAATTTATGTTTGTAAATGTCAGCTCAAACCCATTTATTTCAAATTCTCCGGTCCTTTGCATTGCTTCAAAGAACCTTTTAAAGATTGTCGCCCATCTCAAATTTTTACAAAGTGTTTTGAACTCATTATCATAGGATATATTTTGAAATAGACGAAGTCCCATCATGATAATCTTTATTAAGCTTATGTTCATTATGGTTTGAGCGCAATAGAAGGACACGATTTATGCTGACGTCATCCCCAGAGATCAAGTTTATTTATATTGGCTTTAATAATTGATTTTCCAGCCTTAGTCAATACAATACAACCCTATCTCATGACTGGTGATATATTTATGTACATCAAGGATGTCTAGATAATTGATTTTACAAATCGCTTTCCATGTCTTTGTCATCAGAGGAAAGCGTCACACGGAATGACTCTTCCATTGTGATTTTTTAGTGTGCCTACCAGCCATTGTTTTGATAGCAGTTCCATCCCATTTACAGTAAGATTGTGTTTCAGCAGATCTATTATAGACCATTGTTCGGTCTACACAGCTTTGTTCGATCTGCGTTGTATGGTCTGCCTGTTTTGAGGACTCAGGGTCCTGGTCCGAATAAACTCCCTTGGCAAGTGAAGTTGATCACAGACAAAGTAAGATTTAAAGGGATATAGTCGTCGGAACTGCGCTCAAAGGTCGTATGGGACCCATACGGCCCATGGCAACAATGTATCCAAGGCACAATGGTGATTGATGACAGTTAAAACATGTCTGTCATAATCTATCATCGTATAATTTAAATGTTGCAGCTATGATGATGAGGTGCATCTTGATATCGTGCATGAAATACATTGTTTGTAAACAAGAAACTCGCACAGGCGCAGTTCCGACGACTATATCCCTTTAAGAATTCCAAGATCTGAGTACAAATTCCGAGTACTTCAGTAAAGTTGATGATTTAAATATGGTGCTAGTAAACATCGAGGTTTGAAAGTAAAACATCAAGGAGTGGTTCTCGAACAGACAAAATAACCTATTATTGTAACTATAGTTTTCCGTACATATTGCTAAAAGACTTAACTTACATGTCATGTGTGCATTTCTTTATCATGAACCAAACGATCACATCGTATGTATCAGTGAAATTATAAAAATCGAGATTTGAACACCAAAAAATCAAGGACTGGTTCTTGAACTGACAAATTAACTCATCATTGTATCTAGATCTTCCGTACATAATTCTAAAAGATCGATCTTGCACGCGCGCATTAATATTCATGTTTACATTTTTTCATGATTAACCTAACGACCACATCGTATGTATCAGTAAAATTATAAAAAATGGGGCTGACTCGCAGCGATTCTGAAGATAGTTTGTAAGTAATTGTGATGACGTTTTCATTGCAATACAAAGTCACGTATTGGTCTTTTAAAGAGAAATAATAGTATAAACTAATACACGCTGCGAAATCGTACTGAGTATTTCCTCCAAACTGTGTTCAATGCTTCGGTAGAATGTGCTTCGAGAACAGATATTCGGACTGTCCATCAAATTTTCCACAACCTCTTATTTGCCGCCTGATGCGAGACTCATTTTGAAGCTCTGTATGCTTTGTCAAAGTTTTCACCGTCTTACATCAAGAGAAACTGAAAATTTATCTTTTCCTCTCGAGTTAACACAGGAACAGCAGATCTTTTCAATTTATGTATTGTTATTCCATGGTACTCAATTTTTGACTGTGACCGCGATCTTTATTCTGGATTTTGTAGGCGAATGGGGCAAAGTTTCTTTGAGGAAAATTTGCACAAAATTTTAAGTTCAGATGATGTTATCATTGTCTTTTTTATGCTATTTTTGAAGGTAAGAATAGACATGGTAAATATTTTCAGCAGTGTTACCAATTTGTGCAGTGAGGTCGCCGATGAGATACAGCCATGAATGCAAACATGTACATTACAGTTAGTCTTACGTAGAACCAATCAACAGCCATTCAATGCAAACATGTACATTGCAGTTAGTTTTAAGTAGAGCCAATCAAGTCTCATTGACAGACATATTTCCTCTTGTCAGTTAATCGAAATATTTCCGTCAGTCTGTCTCCTGTAAATTTCAAGGTTTCAAGAAAATCAGAACAAAGCTGAGTCCATCCCAACTACTATTTCGCCTCCAAATAAGTCTTGGTAAATGTTAATATTTTCAGCGTCGCTTACCATTGATTTCAAATCTCTATTTTTGTTTTCTTCAGTTTCGTAGCGATGTTTGATGATGTGCTTTCTTTTCATGATTTTTACTACGCCGTCGCTATTCCTTCCGAGCGTTTACATATTACAAATTGCATGAGCCGTTTAGGGGCATGACGCTATAGAAGCCTTGCTTTTCAAAACATGAAATGATCCGGTAAACGCACAAGAGCCTGGAATGGACTGATAGTGCAGTCAAAATGTAACACAGCAACGAAATTGAGGAAAACAAGCAAGGCTACACTGCTTTCCTTTAACACATTTGCCTGTTCGATATTCAGTTACATGTTAAGAGACCAGACATCTCATATATGTGTTAGCCATTATTGCCCATGTCAAAATTGGCGCCATTGGTAAAATGCAATTGTTAACATTTAGGAATCGAAAATTGACTTACAGCTACCAAAAGTTCCCGCTAAAAGCATGAAATTTTTAGGTATTTTCAATATTTGCTCCTTGGCCTGGCTCTCGCGTTTTCTTTCAGCTCTTTATATGACGAAGAGAGAATTCACTTTCATCTTTTGAATTTTCCTACATGTCTAGTCAGCATTCGTATGAACATATAAACCATTACAACCACCAAATCACCGTTACTACGAAGACAAAGGGCATATTCGAGTCTGTTATCAGAAATCGATATAAAATGTAATCTTTTTTCACGCAGCGCAGAATTCTAATGAACAGAGCATCGTTCGTTCATTTAAAGAACTCTATTTCATTTTACTGCTTTGTACGATATTTCCTCAAAAACTTAAAGCCATGAAATGATAAATAAGTACAAATACACCTTTCTATCTTATGCAAAATTTAAAAGAAATTTGATTCGGCTCTCTGTGGCATTAAAGTGCAAAACCCTGCAGTGATTCGTTTTTTGATTTTTTAAAAGTAGTTGTCGCTACATCAGCCTTCAGTAACCGACACAACAGACTTTCAAAAAATCGTACAATATTAGTGGTATAATGAATTTGTAGTGCTAGCAATCGTGCGCTTACCTGGACAGCGAGGCGATTGTCCTGTTGAACTAGCCAAGCTTAATTCGCTGATATTGTCTCTTCATAAACAGAAGCGAAAACACGTTGAGAGATATGAGCCACAGAGCGTGCAGTTACTAGTGAGACACGACCATTCTATTTTATTTGATCCCACAGCATGTCGAACTGAGTGACGTCATGAACGGCAATTTTACTCATACTAGCACGTGAATGTATTCTTCCGAGCCTGTACATGTGATGAGGTCAACGTAACGAACAAATAAACTGCAAGTTTGCCCAATTTAGTTCTCAGATAACCTTGGAAACTTTTGTTGGAAACCACAGCCACAGAAAGACACTGTGGAGTTTATTTTTGTATAGTGCAGTTTATGATGAGCACTGTCTTGAATATAAAAAATGAAGGGATGAATGAAAAGGTGCCGTTCATTAGTTTCATGTGTCATGATTGCTCGAAGTGTACCTCCATAGTGCTATATACTTTTCATTTGCGTTTTGCGTCGCTAGTGCTGCTCGTTCAGTAAACGTGCAGCCTACGGAAGTCTATCTACTCGTAAACTTGTTTTTTTGGCCATATCAAAAGCGGAGAAGGTTTGAGAAAAGTTTTCTTTTGAAAGTTGCGAACACATGTAAATGTCAAGGATAAAATTAGAAGAACTTACCTACACAAAGTTGCGGGTACGGTTTTGTAACAGAACAGTTCCCCAAATCATCCAAATTTCACGTCCGCTTTTGAATAGGAGAAAGATGGTGCTTGTGTAGTACGTGCTCTTTTGTGAAATATAGAAGTTTGCTACTGTAAAAAAGGAAATGAAAAAAGGGGAAACCCGACGCGTTACAAAAGTCTGCCAGCCTGTGGCAGCCTGTGTACAGGCTGTCCTTTACACCTCCGGAGTTTTAACGACACATACTGTATTGAAACACACGATGATCAAACATGAACCTTCAGGTAACGGGTTTCGATACAGCAACAAAAGTCACGTTTACCTATCTGTTTGTGATCTTATCTCGCACTCTAGTCGTGCATCCTTGCAGTGCTTTTTACATATAATGTAATCGATATATTTGGAAATGATAAACGGTTCACCAATAAATCTGTGTTTAAAGGTAATTAATTTCAAATAGACAAAAATGATCTACTCCGGTAATATAGAGAATTCAGAGATAACCGATCAGTCCTCGGCCGTGTGAACGAAGTACTGGCGATACTTACAGCCACTGTTCTGTTTGTCCATTTAACTTTCTGTAAGTGATCATTGTGAACACAAGAAAGTGTCAATTATATTTAAAGGGATTTATTGGAATTTTTACTGAAATTTTTGCACTATCTTTGTTTCAATATCAAGTGTAGTTTCGTGTTCAAGTCCCAAAGGTATTAAGCTTGTTAACTCCGCCAGTACGTGTATAAAGTGCATAGCTTCACTGTTGACACGTCACTTGTGAATTCTGGTGCGGACAAGCTTTAAGAATTCAAATACCCCCTCCCCTCCCAAAAAAAGAAAACAAAACAAAACAACACAAAAAAAACATCAACAATAAAAGTGCATTTTCATGAGAAGACATGTCATGTATTCATTCCTACTGACATGCAAGTGATTAGATGGACGCGAGTGACTCATAATTTCACCTTTTAAAACCAGGACTGCGGTCAGAAATAGTACAGTATTCTGCAGAAGATAAGTTCAATTTTGATGGCATTCAAACACATATGTACATCCGTCTTGTGTATTGATACTCAACACCATCCGATCTGAAAACGTGTTATGAAGGAATTTGGTACCGAGGTAGCGCCATCCTCCACAGCTTTCACAAAGTATAGTACGAATGCTAATGAACTTCAGAATATCGAAGGCGACATAATTCAATGGTTGCACGTTAATTAGTAATATTGACGAATAATGTAAAATAAAAAGAAACATCTTTAAAAGACAACATTTAGTAGATAGAGATGTGGTTATACAAACATCCTCACCAAATTCAATTGGCAGGGCATCTATAAAAACACAAATATCATTAATATAGACACCCGGATATCAATTATAAGTGGATTCGCAGAAGTGGACATTACCCAGGAATACGGATGGTGTTTTATGAGCTTACGTCGGAGTTTTAACTAGAACTGTGGAACAGCTTTGTTGATGTTTTGATTAAACGTATTTTATTCGTTAATTCATTTCTATTGTGTGATTGAAGCCACGTCTTTAAAATATTGTTTAAAAGCACACGGTTTAAGAGTATCGACCTCTTTGGCACTTCTCTCTTGAACTCTGGTGCCAGCTATTTCTCTTCGTGTCAAGACACATCTAGTCAAACTTGTCTACCTACAAAGACTGTCTAGTTGACTCGAACTTTCACGTCTTCATACTGTCGAGATTTTGAATGGAATGACTTCAGATCCACTCAGCAAGCCCAGATGAGCAATGTAACAAATAAACCTCAAGTGTAACAAATTATTGACCTCCATATTGTATTGAACAGCTGTAAGACTTCAGAATAAGGGAAAAGGGACAAAACAAAAAATCGCAATGTACCGTTTAGATGACTAGGACGTTTTACAATTTACTTGAAATTGTAATAGTTATCGATAACTTCCACCTTTGCAGACAGCTGCCATGAAAACACCTTCATTGACGGGGAGGGGCATGTTTATGTAGAATATATTATCAATTGTGGTTTGCACTAGCAGTACGGTTTTAATATGCACGTGACCTTATATCTTATTTTTATGTGTACCCCATGTGTATAACCAGGCCCAGCTTTCTTGCCAGTCAACCCATAGACCCCATCATCATCATCATCATCATCTTCATCATCATCATTATTATTATTATTATTATTATTATTATTATTATTATTATTGTACTTGGGCCTCAGCCCAAGTACATTTGTTTTCATTCCGTGGGAAAAACTCTGTAAGGTATAACCATTTCTGGCTGAGACCAGGGAGGGCAAAATGTCTTGGCTTCATCTTTCTTGGCACAATAAATGGCGTAATGATGTTAACTGAATGGAAGTGCTGCTCTCAGCCAGTCTTGAATAAGTGAGATGTGAATATTAATGCTTCTCTATTGAGTTTTTGCCACAAAATCTTCTGAATATAATCAAAATGTGCATCGAAATGCAACAATTAATGCACCCTCCGTTTCCTAGGCGATGGCACGACCCTTGCTACACCCACTGGACGAGCCAAAGTGGGAGGGGTAATTTCAGTTTGGTTGAACAGGAGGGCTCGAGACCAGAATTTAACATTTAAACTTGAAACATGTTTAATCGCTGACAAGATGTGGACTAGTCTTAATCAAAGTGAAAGAGTGATAAGGAAAGGTTTTATATCCCGGACACAATGAAAAACATTACGACTGGAAACTGTACTCCCAGTTGAGAATAGTAATGCCCACAGCGATGGAGAACACTTATCCTTGAGCTGAGAAAACCAGACCATCATTTCGAAATAGAGCTGCAGATTCGAGAAGCTCGTTCAAAATAGCTAAGTACACCCCATAAAGGGGTGGTTTCGAGTTTTGAGGGCAAATTTCGCCTCCTTCATATAGAAATCGTACGTTTGTTTTTCCAGGAGAACACACCATTTGACACAAAATTTGCATGTAAAGGGGTCGCCAGTAAGCACGTGGTCAAATCTGGCATAAGAAACAATATGAAATGTTGGGTAAAGCCAGTCCAAAATAAACTGATTTGAACTTTTGTGTTTGTAATTTATACCACTGCAGTAACATTACCTTTTTTTGACAACATCACACAATGTAATACGTTTTGAAACTGAATACTCCGACGTATTCTGTGTCTCCTTTGCTAAAAAATACGGTATGCCGATTACCATGTAAGGAGATGATGACGTCAAGACAGATTTGCAGTGGGTTTGGTCCTGGATGGTGCACGAAGTTTTGTCAAGGTGGCTTGTGTATTTATTTCCTAAATGGGAGAGATTAGGGTCGATCTAAACGAAGGCCGAAGAATGTTATGATACTCTAAGCGAGCTGAACTCTAACGCGAATGGTTGGATAATTTGGAGGATGTCTAGAATGATCTCGTCTCATTAAGATTATTTGGCGGTCAGTATTGAATTTCAACTGCGTCACAGACACAAGTTTGCGAAATGAGTATTCCGTCGAACGGTCAACGAACGATATTTTAGAAATCTGGAGACATGGCATATCGCATTTTTATTAGTATTTTATATTTTACAAAAGATTTAAGAAGCAATGATTTTGTCGAAAATTCTGAAAAAAATATATGAAGATTTGATCGCGAACACATTTTCACGTTGGGGTCAACTAGCCCTGCGTACGATGCTGTGTGTTCCGCTACAGCTAATCGCCCCGCTCACCACAGCCCTGCAAAGACCCGTACGTAGGGTCGGTGACTTCAAATCCATTTTGGGACTTGACGTAAAAAGCCAATTACTGCCGAAATTCAGCGTTCTTGGGCCCAAGTCGTATCCCAGCCTACCTCAGCTACTCGATCGCTTCCAAAAATGACAGTCTTTTATTCACTTCTCGTAAATAACCGTCGATGTCGGCAACTCTCTCGCTAGCCCTGCGTACGATGCTGTGTGTTGCTGTAGCACATAGTATCGTACGCAGGGCTAGGGGTCAACGTGGGGTCGCAGCCATGCTGCCTCAAAACTTATTTCTGTCTGCACTCAAAACTCAAAAATGTCGGATATGAACCTGAAAAATCGATGCAATTTTGTCAAACTTCGGCGAAATTTCAGCCTATAGACAAAATTTCATCCAGGTAAGGTAAATTTACTGAAATTTGATCGACAAATAATCCTGAGCTTGAACGTGACAGCTCGCCTTCTCCGGGAAGTCAAGCATCCAGCTAGCTGCACATATACACAGTTGCCCGTATGGCCAGGTTAATGAGATTGTTTTCAAGCGACGGCGCGGCGGCAGACCGTACGGGGCTCTGGATATGAACCTACCGCCAGTGTAGCTGTAATAACTGTTGCGTTGTTTTTAGTGCCCACGGACGAAGTCCTGGGGGAGCTATAGGTTTGGTCATGTCGGCCGTCCGTCCGTCCGTTCACGCAGATATATCAGACATGCCCTGGTCAATGTCTTTCAAACTTTGCACAAGAATAGTACCCAACCCCATACAGATGCACGTCGATTTGTTTCACAATGCGATCGAATTTGGCCGTGTTAGAGGCCTTTTTAGTTTACACCTCCATAGACTCCCATGTATAAGGCCAAGAAAAATAAAATTTAGTTTCTCATCGTATTCATATTGCCTAAAGGATGCAGTGACACAGTTTTTTGTCCCCACGGATAAAGTCCAGGGGCTTATAGATTGGGTCATATCCGTCCGTGAGTCCATCAGTGAGTCCATCGGTTCACGCAGATATCTCAGACATTTTGACAAAATATCATGTGACCTTGGTGACCTTTGACCTCAAATATACATTATTGTCCATAACTCAGTAACCACAAGTGCTAAACCTTTCATATTTGGTATGATGGGACACCTTATGACGCCACATATTGTACCCATTAATTATGTGCATATCTAATTTTGAGCGAGCCAATAGAGCTAGAGGTCTGATTTTTGGTATATAGGGATAACTTAGCAATATAATTTGTTTGACAAAACGTCACGTGACCTCAATGACCTTTGACCTCAAATATACATTATTGTCCATAACTCAGTAACCACAAGTGCTACACCCTTCATATTTGGTATGATAGGACACCTTATGACACCATATATTGTACCTCATTAATTATGCGCATATCTTATTTTGAGCGAGCCAATAGAGCTAGAGGTCTGATTTTTGGTATATAGGAATAACTTAGCAATACAATTATTATGACAAAATGTGACGTGACCTCAATGACCTTTGACCTCAAATATATATATTTGTCCACAACTCAGTAACCACAAGTGCTACATCCTTCATATTTGGTATGATGGGACACCTTATGACACCACATATTGTACCTCATCAATTATGCGCATATCTAATTTTTAGCGAGCCAATAGAGCTAGAGGTCTGATTTTTGGTATATAGGAATAACTTAGCAATACAATTATTTTGACAAAATGTCACGTGACCTCAATGACCTTTGACCTCAAATAGATATATTTGTCCACAACTCAGTAACCACAAGTGCTACACCCTTCATATTTGGTATGATGGGACACCTTATGACACCACATATTGTACCTCATTAATTATGCACATATCTAATTCTGAGCAAGCCAATAGAGCTGGATGTCCGATTTTTGGTATATAGGGATAACTATAGGGTAGAAATCTAAATATGCCCATCTAAATATTAGACATCTATCATCGAGAACAAAAGAAATTTGCTGTAATTTGAATATTTTAGGAGTTTAAGCAATTTCCACTATAAATAAAGAACCCCTGCCTCAAACTCCACAAAAGTTGCTAGACATATTTTGCCGTTGTCATGCCATTGCTTCGTTTAATAACCAGTTAATCAAATGCCTAATTGACAGGAGGAAATTCAAGACCATATTTGAATAGTAGTATATATTGTTCTCAAAATTACTCTATCACGGCCCAAGTACTCATTGCCTTCAGCAATACTGCCTTGTTATTATTATTATTATTATTAAGGTAGTCTGAGTTACAAAACATGTTGTAATTTACATCAGAGCCCTCACACAGGACATTATACAAATAGAGAACAAGCTATTATAATGCAAGAGAATAAATATAATCACTGGACAAACAGTGAGTACTCATTGATACAATCCATAAACATATTTTGAAATAACGCATATGACAATGGAAAAACTAATTAATCCAGAGGAGAACCATCATTCATATATTTGTCGTGGAGAAAATTACATAACTGAGCTTTAAACTGTGGCAAACTCTCAATGTTTCAAATAGAAAGAGGATTATCATTCCGAATGACAGTTGCACGATAAATACATGACCTTTGTCCAGTACTTGTCTTGAATGAAGGAGCATATAAATTGCGGTTACTGGAACCACGAGTATTCAAATCATTCATATCGGATACATAACGGAAATAGTTTGCACAGCCATAAAATAATCAATACGAAAGTCAATCGGTAACCATTCAATACATGAGAAAAGAGTTTTAGTGGACACTATGATATCAACTCCAAGTATGACTCTACTGGCCCTTTTTTGAAGTTTAGAAATTTTTTGCAGATTCGTCTTTGTAGTATTGCCCCATAAAATGCAGCAATAATCAATTACAGACAGAAAAATAGCATTGTACACTAATAAAAGGACTTTTACAATACCAAATCTTATGGACAGTTTCTTGCATAGATTATCGATATGAGAATCCCAACTTAAGACACTGACAATCTCAATGCCCAAAAGAGTATGATTAAAAACATCTACAATGTCAATATCATCAATACTCGCATGAAGAGATACATTTGAATCAACAAGATGATTAACTTTTGGACGTGATGGAGCAATCATACTCTTTGTTTTAGAAGTATTCATAGGGTCTATGGTCAACGTAAACACTGTAAATAAGTTATGAACACTTGCTTATCGGATCTAAACCACTATGGTGTGTCATAAAAGAGAGAGAGAGAGAGAGAGAGAGAGAGAGAGAGAGAGAGAGAGAGAGAGAGAGAGAGAGAGAGAGAGATTGTGATTGTGATTGTTTGCTAAGGCCCTGCTCAGTAAGGAGGAATACTTTAAATGAAGTGTTGCATTTACCTAATCTCACCGAAAAGATAAATATTACATATTCCCGAGAAGTTCCGTCGAAGTTCAGTAGAAACAAAGTTGGATCGAGTTCTGGTTTCCATCAACTTAAGCCTTCCTAAGCCGTTGATTCCTATCATCACTAACGTTTGGAATTAATTATTCACGAGCATTGCATTGTCCCTGCAGTCACGTGAGATTAGATGGATACTCGGAAAATTTTCCATGCTCTTTTGCATAGCCTCATCAATCATTTAAGGATGGATGGGCTTTAAACACGTCTTCATAATTATTGAAAGACGACCCAGTCCAAGATTTTAATATGTTCTGAGGTACAACCTACCGGCCATGAATGTGACTAGCGCTTAAGCATTTCACGCAAGCGATGTGCATCTACGAATTTGCGCTATCCATTCATAATTGCACGTTCTCGAGACATCATGCGATGGTATAAACCAAACAATTGGCATAAATCCAATAACTAAGTTTCCGTCTTTCAAAATCTCCGTGCTATACTGCTTAGCTGTTTCACCGTAGCCGGAAGACAGTGGGTAACCAACCATTGCCGCTATCACGATGCAACATCAACCTTGGGCTTTTCTTATTTTTCAAAAAACGATTTAATTCTTTTTTAGAGTGTTATGTGGAAAATATGATTTTCAGACCTTTTTTTTGGGTGGCAAAAGCTGCGATAAGGAGAATGTATCAAACAGATGGACGACAAGTCAACAAAATTTTGCCTGTAAAAAGTCAATATCAGAGACAATCTCAATGGACTACTCTCTGAACTACTGTCGATATGAGAGAGTATCTTTCTATTTCTTGACAAATTGCAGTCGTTTAATCAAGTATTCTCCTACAAAGGGTAATATTTGTGACGTTGATGTGTGCTGTCAACGTATGAAAGTGTGAGCATCATAAAACGCTGTGGGTAGACACTGGAAATGTATGTTCTCTGTTCCCAGGGAGGTATCTACTATTCTCAGGGGAATTAAATTCATTTATATTTTACACCACTGCAACAAATCTTCAAATAGTGCAGTGAGCCATTGAAATCTAATGAGCCATCACGTGCTTAGAAATTTACCGAGGTAGAGTGCACTTCGGGACAGATACTCGGACTCTCAATTTCTTTTGTATTTTAGCAAATTTTATCGGGTTTCCTTAAACATGTACAAAACATTTTGGTAAAGAAATGTCTTTTGTCCACATAATACATGGTCTTTTTTAAAGCTCCACTGACTGCAACACTCGACCGGTTAAATAGCCAAAAGTCACAGCCAATGAGCCCTCAATCACAGTGTAATAGGTAAAGATCTCGAATTCGAGTACTCTCAGTGTTAAAAAGTTGTTACAAGCTTCAAAAACTGTCCCCATTTTCTGATATGTGAATTCAGTATACTTTTTCTTACAGCTATGTGAAATTCTAATTTTTGAATATTTTGAAGATCTTTTTTGTAAACCAACAGATCTGTTTTTTTGTTTCCTACAACGTTAACGAGATATATAAATATGTCGTTTTGCCACAAGTATAACAAAGTTTAACAATACTGCAAACTATTCATCACCGAGAATTTGTCTCGCATCTGGAATATTTGATAATCCTAATTTTCTTCCCTATAGCATGTATAATCAATCCCAAAATTCTAATACAGTTTCACAGTCATGGAAAAGATGAGTTAAAGTTTCAGCAGTTTTCTCACAAAATGTACATTTCTCAGAATCAACTCTTGGTGGTGTCATTTTTGACAGGATAACATTTAGTTGGTAGAATATTATGCAGTATTTCAAACTGAAAGGCTCTAATCTTATTATCTATTGTTATTATAAGGTACCTGGTATAAAGTATCCCAACTGTCAAAATGATAAATAGTTTTAAAAAAAATGTAACTCATTTATTTAATCATTTGGTGCATATGAGTTGACAGAAATAAACTATTTCTGTTGAATGTTAATATCACTAATGAGAAATCTACCTCTTTGATCACTTAAAACTTTGTTCACAAGATCCATTCCCCTAAATACAGTGTTAGGATTCCTTTACTGTTGCTAGATCCATGAGCAAACACTCTATGTCCTGACACTCAATCTTTTACAGTTCTCTTCTGGTCTACCATTGAGGGGGATCATTTTAAAGCTCATGGGATTTTTTTACAGTCTTAGTTTTTCGAAAATCGAAAAGTTTATTTTTCTCCATATAGTTAACACAGGGATGGAGCCATTTTGAATTTCCGATATCGATAAATTTCAGGTTATTTATTTTTCTAGTAGGGTAACCAAATCTTATTTTATTTTAAGAGTTTTGTTTTTGATTCGGCGTGAGAAAGATCGAAAGATTCATAAGAGAAAGTTTGAGCAAAAATATGTCATTCACTTTCGAGGCGCATACTACCTTAAACATAAGGATAAGTTTCATTGCAATGGTCTATTTCGCGTTCACTAACAATCAGTATTAAATATACCAACTCTTTACCAACCATATCCAACACATTAACGTATGCATGGAGTATGATAGGTGCCACGTTCTCTAAACTTAGTGACTCATTGCTACCACCTCTGTAAGTTAAGTGTCACTTGATTTGTTCTTACGGTCGTGAAACCACTTTTCTGATAAACACCTCAGCCCTGAAAGATGTCGTAAAATCTCGTACATCATGGAAAATGACCTAATTATTATTAAAACGTGCCTTGGGGAATTTCATGATTCTATCATTCACATATACGGAGATAGGAATCCGTTGTGGTGATCAGTGTTGTACATTGATTGAGATCACGCTCATAAGACTTGTAACGGAATCGCTGTATTGCTTCAGAAAAACATGATGCATTTCGAATTTCAAACGTTCGAACAAAAACTTTATTTTATGATTCAAAGAAATCGATACCCTTGGTTTAAAAAGTAGTTCAAGTAAAAAGAGTGACATCGGATCACAGTAAATCTGATGTGGTCGTTCATCATGAAGTAAAAAAAGTCTTAAAAACACGACATAACTTTCCGAAGAGCTGGTTAGGAAATAAGGTCCAGTGACAAACGTAAAACATGTGACTGATCGATGAACAAACGTCTTTATATTTGACTATAACGGTCCCTCTATGTGGATAAAGAGACTGTGATTTGACCTTTATATGACCTTTAAAATATGCAAATCTTGCTGCAACTGCCACATGCACTTTACTATAGGATGAAACCCCAGTTCGTGTTTACCCGATACGTTTGTCTGATTGTATCCAAATAACACTCAGGCTAAATTATTTTGGTACATGACCGGCTGACTACATCTCAGTATACAAAAAGCGAGCCAGAAAACGCAGTGAATATGAACATGTCTGGAAAAGTGTAAACGTTGTCACTTTGACTATCATACCAGTTGTGTGGTCAGTTTGTTGGGTGGTCGTGTATTGGCGCATTCAAATACTTCTCGATATACATTGAATGGATGCGAACGTTTGTACTTGTGAAAACACTTTGCAATATAACGACTTGCTCATGGCTTTTCTCCAGCTTAGAAGAACTGGTTAGCTACTCTAGTGATTGTTCCCTTGGAGGTCTATAACTCAAAAGTAAAAAATTCACCTCTATCGTATTACACGTGAATTCCATAATTTCGCTTGAAACAGAGTTACTAGACAAACCGTTAATATGGATCGATGCATTAAAACGTAATCATGTTTCGTCTATTCTCGGAAACAAACCTCTTCACAGCGCAATACACAATACACAATTCTATTAAATGAAATTATAATCTACTTACATTATCTCTCCTTCAGTAGAAATCGAGATGCCCCAGGTCAAGAAATAGCCATGTTTCGCCCTTCATGGAAGCAAACTCATCAACAGCGTAATTCAATACATGTTGTCCTATTAGATGAAATAATTTTCAACTTCACTATCTTACCAGACGTAGAAGCGGTGAAACCCAAGTTGCAAAATAACGGCAATCAAGCTGTCCCACTTTACAATGCGTAAAATTATCAGCAGCAGAAGAACTCTGTACGTCGGTTTTGAAAACGCCCAATGTGAGGATGCATCATCACGAACTCGTTGAATTCGGCAGCACGTTTTACCACAGCAGACAAGATTTCAAATGATATGTTATGTGAAACTGGGGAAACACACCAAATTTTGTATTCAGCTTCTCGTTATTTGAAACGTAAACATTCACATCAAGCAATTCAGAGGACCGTTTTTTCATTCCTTCCTTTTATTACTCATCATCGTGGTAAAGTTGTTAATATGCTGTGTGATAGGCCTATATAGTGTAAAGTATTATTGTGGTATGACGAAAGCAAGCAAAATGTATCATGCGAGAATTCACAACATATTGTGTTCACTCACCGTTAAGAAGGTTTCCTGGAAATCGAAATCTGTATTCGATAAAGTACATGAAACGTGTCGAGGGACTCAAAATGTCCATTTACCCCATGCCGACTGATAATATGAACCGTCCGTTCTTTATAATAGTGCATCGGTATTGGGAAATGAATCCTATGGATTCGACCTTGAGTGAGATCAAAACTCGCAACAAGAAGGGTTAGTATAAAAGTTGACAATTCTTTTCGCTCAGAGTCGACAGAATAGAAGTGGAAATGAGATCTCAACCGCAATAGAGAAACAGCGGTGAGCAATAGGGGGGGATACTCCCAATATTTTCAAACGTGTGCCACGCAAGTTAAAAAGCTGCACAGTATGTATACTCAAAGCATTGACCTATTGTTAGTCAATCCTTGAAAGACTTTGGGAGTATCTTTTCGTTTACCGTTCTTCTTTTGTAGGTAAGGTTTTGATGAAGCGCAGGAACATTTTTCAACGAGCGTTTGGAATTTTCAATGAAATGTCGACCCATTTTTAGGGATTCTCGTGAAAAGTGAGGCTCATTTCGGCGGCACATACTCACACACCCTTCTCTTTGAGTATCCCTGGGTAAGCTTATCGATGTTGCCGTTCGATAGAGAAAATATTTATATTCTGTTGCGCCAAATGAAATTATTATAGTAACGAAAAGTAGGCAGACAGAGAGCATATGCATCTGAAAATCGAGTTAAAGCAGGATGCGCCTCAGGGACAGATATTTCCAATTTATTCCATTTTGATCAATCACTTGTTTTGGTTCATTTTAAAGCTCTTGATGTCAGAAACAGTTTTACCGTCTTGGTTTTTCAAAAATCCAAAATTGTATTTTTATCCATAGAGTATACACAGGGATGGCGGCCATTTTGAATTCAAATATCGGTAAATCTTGGGTCATTTGTTTCTCTAGTACCAAAATTTTGCAGGGTTACCCTGATTTTATTTTGAAAGAGAAAGGTTGAAAGATTCCTTACTTAAGGAAAGTTCTCTTTCGAGGTGCATACTACCTTAAATTGAACTCAACATTGCAACATATTGTAGTATAGAAGATGACTTTGGGATCGCGTATAAGATTACAAAATGTAACAAATGAAGAAGAAAAAAATGAGTGTACAGACAGACAGAGAGACAGAGTTAGATATAAGTTATTCTTTTAGGTTATTGGCAATTGTCTCAAGGCATTTGGAGATACGTAGATAAGACTCTCATGAATAGAAAATCTCGTACTAGGAAGGAAAAGTATGAAAATAAACCCAAAGCTTCTTTTCATATGATTGTATTTTTCATTGTACTTGATTGTGATTCTTTATTAGCGCAACCGAAATCTTTTTGTAATATTTCATAAATTACTATACACTCATGATGATAAAACAGCGTAAGATTATCACAGGACAAATACATGACACCATGCATGCAGTCATAGCCTGTTGAGAATGCCAAGGTCTATGATACAGTGAAGAGAACAACTTCAACAAGAAATCTTCAGAAAACCAGTTTATAAGACCAAGACACTTTTAAGCTTGATAGTATAAATCTTTATTGGCAATACATATCATACTCCAACGTATAAATCAACGATAGCAACAAGAAACCTGTGCTGAGACCAAGACACCCCTATCCCACCCCACCCCTGGGGACGGACATGACAATTATCCCCAATTGTAATATATACAGCTTTTCGTGTATGCGCATGTACATATAGTGTAGGACGATTTCTTAGAGCATGGGATCGGTTTTTTTCCCACACCGTCGATCCCACATTCCCAGTAGTAAGGAATGTGAGAAAACATTTCACTCGTTTTAGGACATGGAGACAAAATCAAGCCTCTCGACCGGTCCAGACCCTTCAATTCAGAATTCTTCAGGCCAACCGAGTTTCCATGCAGAAATCGGAGAAGCAATTATGAAATACGGCCGAATTTCATTCTGTCATTGTCGTATATCTTTGGCATGTCGAACATTTTATATCATATACACGCCGTGTGTTATGCGGCAAGCTTATGCTCGATTTGCAATTTTAATACGTGGCTTGAAATCCACGGTTATTATGAAAGAACTGAAAAGGGGCAAAGGTATCGCCCGATAATGTGTTTCCGGTAAATCGAATATTGGACTTTGATGTTGAACAAGGAGTTTATGTTTGTCATTTTGTTACAGTTCTCGGTCGACCTTGACCCTGTAGCTACAAACCAAACATGGTGCCCTATGTTAATGAACCTTTCAATTATTCATACCTGTTGACTGAAGTAAAGATGTTCTTTGCTACACCTTCAATAACTAATTTCACTCCGGTATTGTTCCGAAACTGTAACAGAGATGGTACTTAGCCATTATTCTTGAGACGGGTAGGTTTAAGATAACGTATTCAAGCTACCTTAGTAGTGTTTTTGCGATACTTGATCCTATTTAGAGAAAAATGTCAAGGTATTAACGCAACTGCCAACGGTCGAACGTTGTTGTATTCTACAACCCCCATAGTAAAATGATAAAGTCTGAACTGTTTTATTTCCCATCTCTATGACAACCATCTTACGTTCTGGTAGGAGTTTTGATGTGACTGCCTAATATATCGATCGCTATTTCCTGAATCTACAAGTGCCTTTGTGTAACCATCATCGAGTGTTTGATTTCTATTTGAAATTACGGACAATGCAACGGCTTCCCTGCTACGTAATCGCTGAATTTCACGAAGTGAAGTACAATGAATCAGTTCCTGAGAAGTAAACATTGAAATATTTGTACTCAGATCGTCTGTAAAATAGCTAAGATCCGCTTTTGAAGATTAACAGAATTATTAATAATATAGTGAGTTGAAGTGGTAGCGTCACGTAAGTAATTAATTAAAAGATATTAAGAAGTGTAGCAATAATGGAAGAGTTGCACATAGATTAGTTAATATCGGTGTCTGACATCTACAAAATAGTCAGAAACAGCTTGTATCCATAAGCCACTATATATGAATATATGGTTGTCAACATCAGGTGATTTTTACAGGCAGCTTGCGAATCTTGGAAATCAGTCATGCATACAGGCAGAAATTTAAAGGAAGCTATATCAACTTCGCCGAGGGAAGAATCTAATAAAGAAAGTATCGCTTATTTGTCATGCAATTTTGTCGAAGGGAGCACAAATAATTTTTATGTTTGACTGTAAATTTCGACTGTTATTTCCAGATATCAGTATGACTTGTCGAAAGATATGTGCATGACTTCTAACGAAGCTAGCGTTGAGTCCACAGTCGGAAAGACCACAGAGTAATATCATAGACTGTCTATGATATTACTCTGTGGAAAGACGAAGTATTACGTTCTGTTAACAAGTAATCGTGAAGCTTTCCTGGAATCGTGATTGGATTTTATGACCGGGAGAACAGGGAAAGAGGCCGACAGTTTCCTTGGAAATAGTGATGTGAATATAAATATCGTTAATGAAACGACTGAAGAATTCGCTATAACGTTTCAATTCCGTAATGTAATTGTTGAACTTGGGGTCAATATAGTTTTGTGAAAGCAAATGTTTGATGGATTTGACAACATGTGAAGTCAGAATATCGAGTAGAAATTGGTCTTGTGACGGCCCGACTGTTGTGCGTATTTAGAATTGTCCATCTTTGGCAGAGTTACTCCAATGCATCCCTCCCTCAATTTACCCTCAAGACATACTAATACAATGAGTCAAGGGAATACATTGATCAGTAGCGAAACCTCATGGTTCAGTTTCCATATCAAGTGAAGGATCTCTCATCTTTTTTTCTCGACTGTGAGATTCTGGTTCAGTTAATCCTTTAAGCCGACGTGAGATTCACAGACTTAGTAAACATATCACCTTGCACAGAATATGTAACAAGTACCTTGTGAATTTTTATCATTTTATGCCTTCCCTCCCCTCCCTCCCCCCCCCCCCCCCCCGCTCCTCTCTCTCACTTGCGTAGTTTGAAAACAGAGCAGAGAAGAACAAAGCCGAGACATCTGAATCTAGACACACTGGGATCTTTCCAGCAGATGCACCAATGAAACCCCCAGCACGGTTTTAAATCAGGGTTTAACATTGACGAGGTCATTGATTTGAAAAGCAACACCAAATATGAACGAGTTTGAAGCAATGTTCTGTATTAGTGAAGGTAAAATAACGGTCCTGGGGCCAGGATGTCTTAAGAAAGCGGAAATCCTTGGGCAAAGATATTTTCTGACAGCGAAATACTCAGTAGCTTGTTGTTGTAAAATAATTGAAATTTGTCAAGCGGATTCCCTCTGCTTCTGTTTCAAAGCTTGACAGTCACCGTGGACTTTATCCATCTGTTTTATTGTGTTTGATATAAGAGACGCGTTTTCAAACTTCCAAGGGGAGCTGCTTGTCGCCGACCTGTTTTACACAATTATTTATCCAAAGCATGTCATGTTCAAAAATTGTCAAAGCATGTCATGTTCAAAAATTGTCTCTTTGCCTTTTTCATCGTGTAAACGTTCGATTTGACGTTCAAATAAAGATGTTGGAATTGCTCTAAGGTCGAATGTCCCTCGACGCAATTTTTCAGGCTATGGAAGTTACGATATTGACCGTTGCTGACGTTGACAAAGTCTGAAGACTGTATAGTAAATTAAGTTTTGTTTTGGTGAAATTTGTCCCAGAGTGACCACTTGAAAAAACGACCATTCCGAATTCTAAATATCGGTAATGTTTAGGTTATTTTTTTAACCAATCCAACACGAACAGACATCTCTATATTTATGTTTGGTCACGAAAAGGAAAGGTTTCAAATTTCCTGTAGGAAAGTTTGAGTAAAGCTTTTAAACTTTATATTTCTGGGAGGGGGCGTAGTATCTAAACAGCACACCAATTGCAGTGCCAACCCCGTTTTCAATTTACTCACATTGAGTGGAGATAATCGTCAATGTTGGCTTCTTCTGCATGGGCAGTATGGAATCGACTCAACTAGAACTGAGCGTCATTCTGACAGGCTGCATAACAAAAGAATTTTGATTTGACTTGATCAACGTACGCGGTATCCACTTTAATCGTTATGTTTAAACATACTGTATACATAAGGCGACTTGGTAGATATATTTTAATTAGTTAGGATTATTTCTACTAAAATACAGGGATTGCCTCCCCCTCATTCAAAGCGTCATTAGCTGTCACTTCTGATGACTGTTCATTGTCTTTGTTTATTATGAAAATTACATAGTTCTTTTCTACTCCCGAAAGCATTTTAAATACCAATAATTATTTAGCTTGTCAACACAGCGTCTATACGTGTAACTTAAAATGCACTTTTATAATATATATATATATATATAATATATATATATATATATATATATATATATATATATATATATAGATTACGATTTAATTTCAGTAAAATTGAATTGTTAACAAACGCAATGCAGTCTACACATGTTCAGGCCGCCTGTACATGTGTAGGCTGAGTTGACAAGCTGTGTATCTCAACATTCTCTAGGGATGTGCAAAATAGTGCAAAATCATCAAAAACTACAGCCACTACTTATTAATTTTTTCCCGAAGAGTTCAACGATCAGTACGGTTTAAAGGAATAGGTATATCAACAAACACGAAGGCCTTCTTGGCTTATTTCTCAGCTTTCGTCATTTACGTCTATAATCCGATTTCCATCTTATACTCAATAATAACACCTATTAATAAAATTTAGAGCTCAATTAAAATACCATTCTAGATACTTTTTATCATCACAAACCCCCGTATGAGAGATTAGTTCCTAATAAAGGATTATTCGATCGATAAAGTAATGGTGAATGGTTGGCTAGGAGTGTGGGTAAAAATACACGCTACAAGTACACTGCCAAGGATACCGTGTAGCATGTCCGAACAAATTCTTTGCCACTTTGAAGCTTCAGTCCAAATAAGTTTCTTGTGAATTACTGTATTTGGGGAATTCAAAACAATTGGATTGGTGTATTTGACTTTTTATTGGTCTTGAAAATGACTGCACATGGGAAAGCAAAAGGACTGCATCATCATATTTACTTGTTTTATGAAAGAAACTCATAAATGATAACTTGCGTACGAGTGACTTTTCCATTGTATGCCTTGTTTATTGACCGCGAACCCAATGTTAGTGAGTGTGTGCATACTAGTTCGTGGATAACATGTCTTATATCTAAGTCATCTTAATACGTCAATTTCTGGTCAGTTTGAATTTTCAGACATCTTCTTCAGCAACAGTTCAAGATGAATGCAGTCCACATCTGGAACGCTGACACAATTTTCTCAAACGTTCATATTTGTTTGAACTCACGCAGCTCTTTTCTCTGAACGAAGATAAAAGTGGATTGTTGTTACGACCTGTACGTTTCCATGACGACCGCGCTGCTTACCATTAGGTTATTGCTTGAAGTTTACATTGCCTCGGTGCGCGATTAATAATGATTAATTAAGTAATTTTGTTAACATTTGACAAAAGATTGTTAAAGAACCCATTACAAGAAGTGCACTATAGATTGCTCCATATATAGTCTAAATTTGATACTTGAATCGAGACAGTAGTATCGGTATCGAAAAATATGTCTTTCGTGATCTGTACGTGAAAATAATCTCTGTTCACGTGACAACAATCCCCAGGCGTGAGCCAACCACAACGCATTGAAACATTTTGAGATGAAATTGAAACTGTAGTTCACGGTCAATTGTATTACCAAGTTTATTTCTTTAATAACACAGGTTGGAATTGTCAAATGAAACATTGTAAGGAATAGACAATTTGAATATTTTAGTGGGATTTCTCAAATCAAGAATGCTGCGAAGTACGAGATTGTCGAAAGAGGAGATTAAAGCAAAAGGTCAAAAGCCTACCTGATATGTCACTCAAATGAATGCAAGTCTCTTTGTACGGGCAAGTGACCCTGACCCTCGACGATTGTTTCAGCGAATTCTTCTTCCAATGTCTCAGTGCGGTCAAGACAAATTTCTTACTCCGTCTCGGTTTTAGAATAAATGCAGCGAACAGGCTGCCAGGAAAAGAGGGATGTTATAATTAGGACATTCCCCCATCAAACCTTTGGGTTATAATTACATACGATAATGCAATTATCATGACGATTCTTTCGCATTGCGTCACGTCAGTATCTGCTAAAAATGGTCAGTGCAGCTGAACTAAACGAGACCATGTCATACACAGACAAAGACAAAGAATGAGTAGAATAAAGATGATGCCATATATATTGTAATATCTTTGACAATTAGATATCATTACCTAATATTTTTCTTCGTCCAACGGAGGAAAATATTCGTGATGTAATGACCGTGTCCTCACTCGTTTTCGACTCGTGGTGACACGGTTATTTCACACCAATAATAATATGAGGGACAGTATACTTATCACATGCCCAAGCCAAGAATTCTTAATTTATTGCAAAATAAAAGGAACTTGCCTTAACGATTCCGCGTTTTAATTTTTGTGAAATACTTTTGAAATAATATCAATACGCCGTGGGCAAGATGGCAATGATATCGGTCGAGTGAGCGAGAAACCAGCGACACTGACGTTCGTGTACGGAGCAAATGCCAGGCGATCTCTCGGTCTACACTTCTACACAATCTAAAAGATAATGTAGGCCTGGAAATTTATCCCGAAGCTACGCTTTATTTTTAGAACAAAAATTAACAAACTCTCGATGGCGCAATCACAGTAACGTCGGCCACTTTCGGCCGCAGCGCCCGACCACACTTGCAATGCTTACAGGACCCACGCTTCGACTTCGAGTTATTCAAGTAATTGATAGGAACATACGGGCGTTACACTTTTTTTGTCATCGTTCGGATTAATGTTGTCGTAGTCTCTGAAAAAAATTGATTTCATCACATGACGTTTGGAGGCTCAATGTGCGACCTGAGGACGAAGCACTTGACCCCTTTTTTACAGTGGACACTGGATGTGTATGGCATGAAAGTACTCTGTGTGTTGAATGTTCAGACAACGGTGCAGTCTAGATATACCAATACGTATCCATCTGCAGTGTTGGCTACAAAAATAAAACTTGACGACTCAAAATTTGTCCAGCGGATGTATCTTGTCAGACTCTAATAATTACGACCACTGCGTCAAGTTTGGATCGTGGGAGAAATACTGGCTTGTTGTTTTCTAAATCTACAATTCCCTGTCTGGCATTGCAAAAAAATGAAAAAAAAATATTACCAATAATGTACCCTCTTCCGTTTTATATAATGCTTGATTGTTGATATTAATTTATTTGATTAGACTATGGTGGTTACAGATGGATTGTGTGCAAGAAATTCAATTTTGGAATTTCACAGAAAATGTCGATCAGTATACATGGTAGCTGTGGTATCGCAGCGGTGCCAGTGCCGTCTATCGAACGCGCTCGGGTCAAGGGTCACCGACAGTAGTGTGGGGCGGTGATATCACAGTCAGTAGCAGGGAAACTAACTCACTACCGCGCAGACTTAAAGGTAAAGCATTCAATCGCTGGGAAAACCTGGCCTGGGCTGCCAAATTACGAATAGGTTGGTACGAAATAGGAGAGACACAAGAGAAATTATTATAAACGATTTTATTTTTTTAAATTCACCGACTTGAACCAAGCCCAGCACATGGAGTCAATACAATTGTTGACTCTTTTATGAACGATTCTGGCTTCTCCTCTTTGAGGGAAGATGGCCACCATCAAATCCAAAGAAGGGAATACAAAAAATTAGAGCAACCGACTTAGAGAAAAAATGCTGCAGTGTCGAAACCCACGTTAAAAGAGGAATCACAACATGTAATCTTTACAGATGACCAAGGCAAATCAATGTCAAATCACTATGAAGGAGCGACTTTGCACAATGTTTACATATCGGACATTTACTTTCTAGTAAGCTCTTATAGAAATTTGACGTGGTTCCCAACTATCTCTGTGAATTAGAAACAAAATACACAACAATCATAAATGGCTTAATCATGTCATGGTCATGGATATCGATGTTGGTGACAAATTTCACCTTTTAACCCATCATCTCAAGGCACTTCAGAAATTTTGGATCTGACGCTTCGCTTCTCAATCATTTTGGTAGCACAGAAAGCTCTTACACAACATGATCAGGAACTATTTCACTCAGCAGGGTTCTGCATGCAGTTCCTTTTGAAAATAGAAGGGAACACCAAGTTTACAAATATAGTATAAATAAATTTTGCATTTACTAGAATATAATTTGCTTGTTATGTAGTATAATCACGACTAAAGTGGACCGTACCCAAACACGTCATGACGAAATGAGAAGAAAACAAAATATGAAATAAATTAAGCAATAGATAAACAAATAGTGGAACGCATATTGTCG